>NC_071531.1:6109665-6415165 GCF_026979565.1 Vidua chalybeata | reverse complement strand
AGAGTGTGGAAGGCTGGGTTGTAGAAGTTCAGATAACACCTCTTAGCAATGACTTGTGGCAAAGATATTTCACTGTGGGCTACAGTGGTGTTAGAAATACAGCAAATTCCACCCCCCTGCAATAGCCAGTGGCCTGTGGCAGAGGAGGATGGTTGAACCCTGAGCAATAATAACTTAAACTGCTGCAGCTAAATCTGTCAGTGTTCATCTCTGGTGCAAGTGCTAGCAGGGAGCCTGTCAGGGAGTCATTAGCTTTGCAAATTCACATTTAGTGCTTGCTGCTCACAGCCTTCTCTATGTAAAATACCTCAAAGTCCTCCAAGGTTTTCTTGGTAGTCTTTGGAGAGATTTGCCTGCTTTCTTAAAAAAAAATTTGTTCAAAATCCAAACAAGCTGAGAAATTGAAATGGCCATTTAGAACACTGTAATTTCTGTAGCTGTCCTTTACAGTTGCCACTGTATTTGAAAATGTTACCTAAGATGCCTTTAAAGTTCATAGAAGTCCCTTTAATCATAAGCATGTGGTTATTGAATGTTTTGGGCTCTCCTCTGCTGTTTTCCATCCTGAACTCTGTTTGCAGTTCTTTTAGTTGAAATATTATCTGTATTTTTCTCTGTTAGAATTCTTGTTGGAATTTTTATCGCCTCAATATATTTTACTCCAGAACACTTTATTTAGGATGTATGTTTGCTATATTTTATATAGCAAATATGGTGGTTTTGAGCATTACTCTTTTTGATATGAAAAAAATAGTATAAAAGAATGTTTATATCATTCTACAAAAAAACCTGCATCTGTTACTGTGACTGAGAGCTTGTAGTTCCTAATGTTGTGGGATTTGATGACTAATACTGATCCATGATATAGCAGTCTGTCGCTATCTGTTACCAAGATAAATTTCATAAAAGAGAGAAAAAAAATCTTTAGGGAGCCTATTTTGACATCTTTCAGATATTAAGTTTTATTGTAATGCTCATTTCCGAGTGCCATTGCTACACATACTACATTCATAAAATTTAACAGCTTAGCAGCTTTTTTTTTTTTTTTAATTGGGTCCATGTATGTGTTCTTTCTAGTAGAAGTATGAAAATAGCTTGAGTGTATGGTGTTAGGATGAGTGCATTGCAAATTGGCATAATATAAACTGTTAGAGAGTTTAAGTGTTTTCTTAAAGTTTACCTGATCTGCCTCCAAAATTGGAATGTAGCTTTCTTGAGAGAGTAATGAGAAGTGTTTCACTCTAGTGAAATACTGCATTTTGATGTGTTTGGTGTGCTGTTGTCTGAGAGATCTGCAGTTAGTGTTTGGTAGCAAAACATCAGTTTAGCTACAAAGTCTGTAAACTCCTTGTGTTTGTGCTCTTTGGTGGAGGTGTAGTATTCCTAATGATATTTAATTTCCAAGATAAAGGAAGGCTCATCAAGGTGTTTCACTTGGCTTCTTACAGTCAGTACCAGGCTCACATAATCATAATTTTTCAGGGGAGGTAAGCTAATACTTTATCCCGTGTAGTTTGCAGACAGCTCAAAAGGTGTTAGATGTGATTTTTTCCCATTCTTTCATACGGACTAGAGATTGAGAGCTCCCTCTTCAGCCTGTCTGCACCTTCATTCAGCAAGGCAGAGGACTTAGAAGCTGGATGATAGGGAAAAGTGGAGGAGAGACTTGGTTTTTTTAGCAGGTTTTGAGATAGGAGTTCTTCTAGGCAAACAGTGCTTTCTGGAAATTCTGCATATGTCTGCTAAAAATAACAAGAGATTCTGAGAAATACAGTAACTCACCTGTGCTAGAGCTGCTTATCTGTTATTTCATAAAAAAAAATTGTAACTCTGTATATAAACCCTATAAAATATATTAATAGTGGGGTTTTTTTCCTGCCATTCTAATATGTCTGACAGTTTGTATTCATAAAGTTGAAGATTTCCCAGTCTTTTACTGAGTAGCTGATTAGCCCTTTCTTTGTTTTAAGATGTTCAGGCATACACATGACATCTCTGGAGCAGAATTTTGGGCAGAACATCCTTGTTACAGCTGTTGTGTGCATGACTGACATAAAGAAAAATGTCTGGGAGGAAGAATTTTTAAAATAATCTGCTCAAAGGCCTGCTGATTGGCAAAAAAATTAATGTAGTAAAATGGAAGATATTTATATGCTAATATATCAGATACCATGAGCTTCAATACTGCATGTTGACCTTTATTTTAACACACTGTGTGGGAATGCAAAAACAAAGAATTGAAAGTACTTCCTGTCATACTGCTTATATTTGGGTGCTGGCACTGCAAGTGGTATCTTGAGATTCAAATACGAATTTGTGACCAAAAGTGTTGATTTTTAGAATACTTAAAAAATTGCAGACAAGCTACCCACAGAAAACATGAAAATAATTGATTTTTTTCTTAAAAAACAAAAAAAAACCCCCCAAAAAAAATCAAAAAACAACAACCTCTAAAACACAACAGATACAAAGACCACTTGTGTTGAATAAGCTTAATGCACGGGGAGAGGGGAATTGTTCTGTTAGTCTTTATGTATTGGAGCTACATTGTATTGGGCCTTAAGTATTCTTTTGTGTCAGCTGTTGCATACAACAACTTAATTTCATTTGATATGTTCAGGAAGATGTTCTGGCTTCATCTCTAATATGGATAATTAGATTCTGTTATCTTCTGTCATATTCTTCTTGCTATCTGACAATAGTCACTTGAATCTGTTGCCCTGTTGTCTTGATGGTATTCTCCAGGCGAAAATAGACATTTTTACGGGTAGGAACAGGTGGATGTAACTTGGATTTTTTTTATAGCTGGAGCACTAGATTAATAATTTTTATTTTCTTTCTCACTGTTCTGCATTTGGCTCTGTTTACTATATGCTTACTACAAAACCAGGGAGTTTATATTCTTTGTAAGTTGCATTGAAGTCCTCAGATGTCTTATTTGTTATTTTTTTTTTCTTCAGATGCTTTCATGTTTAAAAAAAAGTCTTGTCTAAAAGAGCCATTTTTTGCATCTTTCAGACCCTACAGGTTTATTTGTGTTTAGAGCACAAAAGACCTGGAATTAGTAGCAGTTTGGGATTAAATAATGCACAATGTGATTCACAAGGTAACTACAATTGACCTACTGCGGGAGAGTGAACTGCAGGATAATGAAGTTCCTCTTCTCACAGGAGGGATTTTATCAGGATGCAACACGGATACGCTCACCACCAAAAAGTGACCTGTCAAAGGTCCGGGGTCCAAGGGTTTTGTGTGTTGCTTAAGAACAAAGGATCATCAGAAGTATGGAAATTTGGTGGTTTTAATAGTCAAAGCAGTTTATTAGAACAGTCATTCAGAAGACTTGCATTGCAATAAAAATCAGGATTAGTTTGACAAAAATAAATGCTAGGAGACTGTCGTTTTGTGTTACATAAACAAGTGTTTTCTTAATAAAAGCTGCTCAAGTGAAGCCATTAGGTGAAAGGAGATGCTTTGTATCATAAAATGCAAAACACAGGCCAAAGAGAAAACTCAGTTTGATTCCTCTTTTATTACGTGTGAATAGGTTGTCTGCTCTGTAGAAGCAGACTTGGTAAATGCTTTGTTTTGCCAAAGACTAAAGTGAGCACTTAAGCAGGGCAAGATAATTGCGGAGGCTGAAAAGTTTCTTTATATCCATCTTCCTTGGTGCGAATGTTGAGGAAATATTTAACAGGGCTCCATTCGGTTCCTGGGGTGAAATGAGGTTGTTGAGGAGGCTGAGAAGGGGTCAGACATAGGGTGCTGGCACAGCAATTGATACTTGTACCAGGAGCTTCCCTTGAAGGGCCAGACAATGTCCCTGGAAAGCCACAAGGAATTGAGAAATGCAGGAGCTGAGCTATAGATTCAGATATGCAAATCTCATTAAGATGCTGTTCTGGAGAACAGTAGGGTGGCAAATGTGCTCATCTTGTTTAACTGCTGCTGGAGTGTAGGGATGAAAAGGAATTGAGGAGGTGATTCAGGGAAGTGTCATTTGGTTAGTCTTCCCTACCAATAAAACTGTTTGCAACAGTAAATTTTAAGGTGGCTGTAAAACAACTAAATTATGTTTGGTAAACTGTTTACATAGTAAAGTAAAATTCTTTAGGCCTCTGAGCAAATTAACAGATAAAAGAGTGCACTATTTGATTAATTATCCTTCCAGAGATTCCTAAAGAAAATCTCCTGTTAAGGTCATTTAAAAAAAATAATCAGCAACAACAAAACAATGAAAAACCAACACAACCCCAAGTAATTTTTAAGCATAAGTGAAAACCATGTAATTAAAAGAAGAAAATATGCTAAGAATAACTGCTCTGACTTTGTTATTAGAAAAGCCGATTGTTAATAGGGGAGAAAAAGAAGAGTGTGCTTCTTGGTCTGGTTGTGTATCATGTTTCCTTAAAAAGACTGTTACCAAAAGCTCTTTTCTGTGCTCTCAGAAATGTAAGTATCTTTTCCCTGTGAGCAATCTTTCTGAAAGGAGAATTAATGAAACATTATCACAAGACTTGAGATTCAACACTCGAGGTGTTTATTTCTACTGAAGTGAAACCAGCTGATTTCTCACTCAGTGTTTCAACTGGTGCATCTAATTAACATCCCGGAGTAGGGATAAAAACCCATCTCAGTTAAGAGAGTCTATCAGTTGTCCTTTCTAAAACTGATCTGAGGTCAGGTCCTTAGTTTAGGCAGCATAGAGAAGTTCCTAAGTTGACTTGCATTGTTTCTCATAAAAGAAGTAAGAAATACCTTGGTTATTATTTTTTTTTCCTCATTGTTTATTAAAGTTTGTTCACAGCCTTGAAAAAACAGGTAAAGGTCCAAACAAAACTCTAGAGGTAAGAGGTTCTCAGGCAGTTCTGAAAAGCCCAGCTGGGTAACTTTGTGTCAGCTGGAAGGTGTCCTTGTCATTTTATGGTGATACATGGGAAGACTCATTTGACAACTCTGAAGAATTTCTGAGCTTAAAAGCTTCACCAATTTGGCATGACTGGGGAGGGCAAATGAGGGGTGTAGGTTTGACTGTAATGTGTATCAAAAAGAGCCTTTTTATATTATTTTTGCTTGGTGTTCAAAGAAGGAAAGTGTAGAGCAATCCACTGAGAAAAGTGGCAGGAGACCAGGAGACACGAGTTGCCTCTCAAGGGGCCTTGTAAAATGATAAAAATACAGGACAGGGAACAAACAGAGGAATTTTTGCATGGAAAGGGTGACAAGACATTGGAATGGGCAGACCAGGGCGGAGGTGGGAACCCTCCCTGGAGGTGTTCAAGGAACAGCTGAAGGTGGCATGTGGTGCCATGGTCAAGTTAACAAAGTGATGTTTGGTCTCAGGTTGGACTCCATGATCCCAGAGCTCCGAGGGCTCTGTTGGAGCCCTGGGCAGAAGAAATCTGTTCTGTCCTTACTGAAGGTGCTGCTCCCTGAGCCTGGCCTGGGAAGTCAGTGAATCACTAATTTGGGAGCTCCATGGTCCACAGGAAAAGAGCCTGAATCTCTCTGAGAGGAAGTACTTTGTGGAGGAAGGACCCAGATTAAATTAGTGTTTTGTTTTTAAAAACAACAAAAGCAATTCTTGTTTAATTGGGAATTTTATTTACAAACAAAGGGCTTTTTTGGTTTCAAGACAGAATTGCTCAGTTCCTCTAAAAACACATTACATCTGGCAAGTGATCTTCACCATAGCAAAAGTTTTCTGAATAAAATTTGAAATACTGTGATTTCACAAGCTAAACACTGCTTAGAATAAGAGGTTCTGTTTTGCTCAAAAGGCAAATACTGAACTCTGCAAATGGGAAGCAGAATTATCTGGGAGTAAAAAAAAAAAGGGGAAAATTTACAGTTCAGAGGGAAAGGCAAGCATATGAAAAAGTTTGGTGCCACTTGTTATAATGCTTTTCTTACGCAAGTCAGTGATGTGATTCTGTTTGTCTTACAGCCTCAGAGCAAGGTGATTAGCAAATGAAATGGAGAGGGAAGATGTAAAAGTCATTAAGAAAAGAAAAAAAGGAACATTACTTCTTACATAACATGTAATTAACCTATGAAATTTGCTGCCAACCTGTACTATTGAGGTCAAAATCAGAACAGAATTGAAAAATAATTAGAAATATATTTGCATAATGAGAAAATCCACAGTTCTATTGTAGGATTTTCTGTAGTTTCATGAAAGGTCTCCGGGAGTATTGCCAACTAGTACCTGGTTGTGAAAGGCTGGGGTAGAGAATTGCATGATAAACAGGTTGTGTAATTATCTGGCATTACTTGCATTTAAACATAATGTAAGCTTGATTTGACTTCTTTATATTCCATTCGAGAGCTCCTCTCTACCCCTGGCTACAGAAGGAGCTTGGGGAGGGGAAGCTCAGGGAGCCAAGCTGGGTGTTGTGTGTAACCACCTCCTTCCCAGGCTGGTGGGGATTGACAGGCGTTTTTCTGTGGTTTTGTAATAACTCACAGTAAGAAAGCAACTGATTGTATCTGCTGATTGTGAAGGGTGGGAGTTTCTGGTTGGAACCAGGACTGCACCAAGTGGGTGCTGTGCAGCCCAGTGCTTCAGCTGATTCCTTCTGCAGGCACGTTTCGAAAATGTCTTGTTCCTTCCTCTTTGTGGATTAATTAATTCTGATAGAATAGAGATAGAGTATCAAATAAATCCACAGTTCCATGTGTTAATTTGAAATGTGATTTTTATTGGTGGAAGAGAGGGTATTAATTTTATTCTTCTGAATAACTATAATCTCTTGAGCAGTAAAACCTTGTTAATTCTCATGCAGCTAATCCTCAAATAATAATTCATTTAGACTGACTTCATAACAAAAATAACTGCTTAAGCACAAATGCTTGTAATTTACTCTGTTTTGACCTGTAAATTGTACCTAAAATCCAAATGTATAGATAACTGGAAGTTGTTTAGGAACTTTTCATTATCACCAAAAAGTTGTAATCTCCCAAGCAGAAACAAAAAGGGCAAATATTTTAAGAAGTACTGAAGCTAAGAGTTCTAGAAAACACAGAAATTATGTTTGGAAGAGGAAAACCTTTAGACAAAACAAAAAAATAATTTAAAAAATGTCTGCATAGTAAGTATTAGAATGTTCAATAAGGCAAGTGTGCTCAGTAAATATTTTTGTTCTGTGCTTGGGAAAAAGGCAGATAAAATGTTCACATCATGGAATGTACTCTCTTTTCAAGGAGAAGGTTAAACAGCAGTTATACTTAAATTTGGCATTTTTAAGTCAGAGGCCCAGATAACATGCATCTGTGAACTCCGAAAGGGCGAGCCAGAGAACTGTTTATAATTCATACAGGTTTTTTTTAACGATTCTTGGAAAACAGGAAAAGTTCCAGAGGACTTGAAGAGCACACTTCCTGAGAAATAGACATAATTCTCTCAGCCTTACATTAGGGTTGAGTGAAACAATAAAACTATTGAGGTGATTCATCTAATAAATGTAAAGAATGATAATTATTTATAACGATTCTTGGTTCTGGGAAAATAAGTTTTATCCTGGGAACTTTAATATCTTTTGAGGTATTTTTTTTTAAATAGAGTTAACTGTGTAACACAGGTAGCTTTAAACCTGCATGATATCTTTTTTTTGCGGGGGGGGGGGGGGGCAGGTGGGATGATGCAGAATTAATCCTGTACTTAAAATGGGTCTGGCACTTGCCTGATAAGTGTTCTGTGGGTGACTGTTGAAACTGTGTCACACCTGGGCTTCTGGTCAGCTGTGTGTTCAGGTACAGCCACAGGGGACATTTCTACCCCAGACTGAAGGCTGTAAACTGTCTCTTAAAAAGCTGTGGGAATGTATCCTAGAAAACAGTAAAATTTAATTAAAAGGGGTGTTCTAATGAATGTGGAGATTGCTTATTCAAGAGATCCCATGACTACATGAAATAATCCCAAGTAGCTAGTGACAGGACAAGAGGATGTGGTCTTAAGCTGTACCAGGGGAGGTTTAGGTTGGACATCTGGAGGAATTTCTTCACAGAAAGGGTGATTAGATATTGGAAGGCTGCCCAGGGAGGTGATGGAGTCACCATTCCTGGAGGTGTTCAAGGAAAGGCTGGACATGGCACTCAGGGCCATGGTCTGGGGGACAAGGCAGTGATTGGTCATGGTTTGAATTCAGTGACCCCAGAGGTCTTTTCCAACTTGATTGAGTGATTTGTGTGAAGTTAAGGCACCAGTTCCATCCTTAGTGGTTGATGTTCTCCTAAGCAGTTCTCACAGCAGTTTGAGTTTGTTTCTCAGGTTGAAGCACTTCCATGAGTTGTTGCTTTCACCCCTGGAGCAATTTGCAATGGCCTGAGTGCTGCAGCTGTGACTCAGGACAGGCTGCACGTCCCATCCCTGTGCACCCCTGGCTGTGTCCCTCTGAGCCTGACAGCTGCTCCTGCCTTCTCTTCCCACTCTGACAGTGAAGGGTGTTGTCCATCCACAGTCCACAACAAGCCAGTTTCCCCTGGAAGTCAGTTTAAATGAATGAAGCTTGTCCTGCTCTTCATTCCTTCATCACTGATGACTGGGTGTCCAGTTTCTTCTGGGGGCATAAATCAGGCTTGTTTTGTCTTGAGCAGTGCATTTGTTGCCCCTTTCAGCCACTATGAAATCCTCTCACAAAAACTGCATTCTTGAAACTGGGATATGTGGGATTTTCAGCACAGGTGCTGTGGTCAAAAAGAGTCTTTCACTTTCCTTGCACTGGCTGTAGTTCCATGTTTCTAGAAGTGGAGAGACTGGCAGTGGATATTCACACCATGGTAGCAAATATTTTTAGTATTTCTATAGTGTTTTTTATAATTTCTATTGCTCTGTTTGGCACACTAACAATTACAGAATTATTCTTTAATAGCTCTCTTGCCTTGTTATTAATAGTAAGATATTCTGATTCATAGTTAAGAAAAAGTTGATAGGAAAAAAATACGATAGAATGAAGCTGGTCTGTTAAAGATAACTTTAAATATTCTGGCCAGCTGTTTCCTGTGCCACTTAAATTATGAATGTTTTGCTATCTCAGCTTTGCTATTCTTTATCAGCTTTCCTCTTAAAATTTCCACATAGAATTTTAGTACCTTAATAGGAAATTATAGCGTGCAATTGGTAATACCAGCTTCAAGTGCTGGGTTTATGAGATATCTTTATTAATCTGATCTTTTCCTTCATGCTGTTTCTTTCCCTTTCTCCTCTGCTTTTTCAGACCTGTAGTTCCTCTAAGTGTACAGAAGTTTCTCCTCTCTCCATTGTCACCCTTCCCTGAAACTCCCACGTGCTCTGGCTTTTTGGAGCTTTCACTGTGTTTGCCTTGCTGTGACTGCAGCAGCTCAAGTCCCATTAATTCTGAACAATGTCCCTTTTTCTTCAAGTTCACTTTTTCTCATTTTCCTTGAGTTAGAAATTTCCTGAGAACTGTTTATCAATGCAAACTGAATTTTGTCAAAGTTCTCTCCTGTTTTTAATACTATGCATTTGTTTTTCTTGGTTTTATTTCTCTGTTTGGTAATGCAGAGGTTATAGTCGTGTCTGATACCTGCTGTTTAGATTCTAGTTTCACTTTGCATAGATAGTCTGGATCTCAGATTCATGCAGCTATAGTCAATAAATCTCTGAGTGGTGATGATTTTATATTGCCACGTGATTTTGGGGTTCTTTTTTAGTTTGCTTTTGTTGGCTTTTTTTTTTTTTTTTTGGTGTATGTGGGGACAATGAAGCGTTTGCAATAACTACATCAGACGTTAAGCGCTGGCCAGTGATTTTTTTTGCCAAGTCGGATGATGACTAATCAAAGCTTCTGCATCACTCTTTCACTTTCTTGGAAGTGAAATTCTGGCACTGGACTCACCTAGCACAAGGAATGAGCCTGTGTGACCGGTGTGCTTTGTGGTGTGTGAGATGTTTGCCCATTTTGTTTGAAGTGTTTGTCATGTCAGTCTATCTGATCTCCAGCCTCAAGTCCATCCTGAGGGTTCTGCTAGCTTGATTTGAAGCAGTGATCTCTTGACTCAGTATCTGGCTGTACCATGTTGCTCAGTTTCAGAAAGAAGTTTTTGTCACTGGAAGTTTCATCTGTTAAAAATTTGTGTTTTCTGCTGAAGACTGTTATATAAAAAAAAACAACTTTAGTAACCAGTGAATTTTCTGAAGATATATGACTAAATTATACATTAGAAACATCCTGTTTTGTGGGATGTAACAACAGTGAATCAAAGGAGGTTGGAAAAAGTATTTGAATAGTGTTTAGTGGGAAGAATTTTGAAGTAGTTGAGTGATTTTTAACAAGAATATAAGAGATGGTTTTGTCAGTACATTCCTAGTGATGGTGAATGGGCATTGACTACAGGCTAAGCTCAGGATGGAGACTTCAGGTCATCCATTATAGGAAAAGTTACACATCCAGTGGGTCCTGCACACCTGGAAATCTCCAGGGAGAGGCTGCAAATACAGGCAGAGAGGTTCTCCCTGGAGTCACACACAGGGGCCTTGACACAGGAGTTCACTGAGGGTAGGGCCTCTCCCTTGTTGCTCCAGAAAATGGATTATACAGCAGTGGCTCCTTCTGCTTCAAAATGTGTAAGGCAGGGAGGGGTAGGTGTGGTTCAGTTCAGCATCTGTAGTGTAGCTGTAGTTGGGTTTTGTGACTCAACAGTTTTTTGGTCATCTTCTGACTTTTGCTCTGCTACCTCAGCTCCTGTGGAATGATCATCCACCTGCTAAAGTTCTTCGTGTGTAGTTGAAAACTTCTTTTCCTGTTAAATTTTATCAAAATGTATCATGCTTGCTTTTATTGAAAGTGGCTGTATTTTTAACTGATAGTGGTGGTGTTGCAAATTCAGCGGCAAAGTCGGAATAAGTTTGAATAATATCAAATTATACATGGAAAATTCTTGATTAAAACATACGAGCTTTATTTGCATCTTAAATTATGGTTTCTCCTTATACAACATTATTTTGCATAAGAGATTACAGTGATATGCATTTATTTTATTTGTCAAGTATTGACAGAGACAGCTCTTGTTTTCCTTTTAGGAATCTGGGTAAAAATGGCTTATCTAACAGTAGTATTCTACTGGATAAATGCCCACCTCCACGACCACCGCCTCCACCGTACCCTCCCTTGCCAAAGGACAAGCTGAATCCACCTACACCTAGTATTTATGTAAGTAAATCTAGTGGCAGAAGTACATTGCTGCCTGATTTTTGCAATTGTTTGGATATCTGAATTACATAATGTAATTATTTTAAAGATGCACTGTTCATCACTGAGTTCTAATTACGGTGCTCTCCAAACTGATATATATATATATATAGGCAGGAGAAATGCCAGCCATAAAGAAAATTGTGAGACATAGTTTGACTCTTAAAGGACCTGTAAATTAAGAATTCCAGTAAACAAAAGGAACAATAATTCAGATTTTTTATTTTTAATACTCAAAATGTTGGCAGAATAAGCAAAACAGTTCATTATATACAATGCACAGCATTTCAGAAATGTATGTACAATTTTTTGCAAGTGACAGCTTATGTATAAATGAGCAAGTAATTAAACTAAACTCCCATAACAATCTGCTTCAAAACAGAGTGAAGAAAAATGAATAAAAGTTGAGGTGATGTTAGGAACAAAATGTCACCAGGAAAAGGCAGGGTTTAGTTGAGTAGTATTTTCTTATGCAAGCATTACAACTTTTGTTCTGAAAATAAAGTTTCATAATAGCTTTACTGAGCTAACTTCCTTAGTAATAGAAGAATAAATTACAGGATATCCACTTCCTTAATAGCAGAAAAATAAATTACAGTCTGTCCATACAGGCAGTGTGCAAAGCTCAAGCTGGCTTTGGTCACCTTAATCTGGGGACCACAAGAGGCTGGCACTTGGGTCTGAGTGTGCTGAGAGCTGGGTTTGGCTGGATGCAACAGTGCTTCCAGATGTTTTCCAGGTGTTGCACCTGAACTCATCTGCCTTAATAAAAGTCCATCGCAGCTTTGTTGAGTGCTCACAAAGCTGGAAAGTCACCACACTGCCACGGGCTGTGCAGTTGTGCCACTGTTAGGGAACTCTTTGTGTTTTGTTTATTGCTAGAAATGCCTTCAGCATTCTAAAGGATTCATAGCAATTAAAAAAAAATCAGGAGGGAGGCTATAGCATAAAATTGAGGTTATAGGTGCAGAGAAGCATAAGAAAATCAAATCAACCTTTCTGGTTAACATGAGATACACCATGAGAGAGTAATTATACTGTTTCTTGTATACATTAGCTGTAAAATTAGCACTTTTTACTTCTGAAAAGAAACTGTATTGCTCTTCAGAGAATTTTGTAGATTTAGGGAATGTACAAGGCTACTGTCAGATAAAGAAATTAAGTTCAGGAAACCTGAGTTGCAAAGCTGGAGCAACCTGGGAATAATTCTTGCCAAGAAACAAATTACAGTAACAAATTAATTTCAGGAGTGAACCCAGCATTTACCATAGAAAGAACTGTATGGTGTAGCTGTTCATTCCCCACAGTGCAGGGAAATGCAGAAAATTCCTGTTTTCTTTCTGTTATTTCTCTTTTGTTTTACTATTCTTTCTTGTTTAACAAATAAGGAATCTAGATTGATCTGACATCTAATATTCCATTATCATTTTGCAGTTGGAAAATAAACGAGATGCTTTCTTTCCACCTTTACATCAATTTTGTACAAATCCAAACAACCCTGTTACTGTAATACGTGGCCTTGCTGGAGCGCTTAAATTAGGTAAATTTATTTTTGGATTTTTTTTTTTTTTTGCTAACTTTGGGGAGGAATTAATGTTTTTTAAAGATAAATCTCTCAGTTCTTAGAAGTGGATATTATATTTCTATAAAACTATTTTACCTGTATATTCCAAGTCGTTAGGGTAATTTGTCATATCTCAGTTTGCTGTTGTTTCTGATCTTGGTCTTTAAAAAAAAAAAAAACTCACCACAAATATAGCAGATTTTGTTGAGCACAGTGGGGAACTGAGCTGTGGATATGGAAGTTTACAGCCAGACATTTTCCTATAAAAAACTGGATGCATGTCTTTGTGTTTAGATCTAGTCATCTATAATTTGACTGTGTGCAGTATTTTGAAGTCTCTAGGTAGATAAACTATCACTGCTGGTAGGAAATGTGTTTTATAATGGAAGTACATTCATTAAGCTCTGCTCTGAAAAATACTTTCATGATAATAGGTTTGAACATTGTTTGCAGATTTGTTCAGCCAAGGCGTGTAAAATGTTTCTTGTAAAATAGTCCATAGCTGCCAAGTTTTTTCGAATTTTCTACTGGATATGTGGATGAAAATTTTTTGGGTGTTAATAATTAACATTCAGGTGGGCAGTGTTGTGAAGACTTAAAGGGTAAAAATGATTTTAGAGTAAACCTTTTGATAACTTCAGGCATTTTCCTGAAATTGTTTTATTCTATATTAACCTTCATTTATAAATTTCATTGCTATTAATTAGATCTAGGACTCTTCTCTACTAAGACATTGGTAGAAGCGAATAATGAACACATAGTAGAAGTAAGGACACAGCTACTGCAGCCAGCAGATGAAAACTGGGACCCCACTGGAACAAAGAAAATCTGGCGTTGTGAAAGCAGTAGATCTCATACAACAATTGCAAAATATGCACAGTACCAGGCCTCTTCATTCCAGGAGTCTTTAAGGGTAAGTTAATTGCTACTATCTGAGTTATTCACAAACTCCATACTGACTGGAGCCAGTTAATAATGGCTGTTAGAAAACATGGAAACCGCTAAGGAAAAAGACACATTTCCATTAGCATGAAGAGCACAGGTAAATTTTTAAAATCTGTTTTGAATAGAGGGTCAAATAGTATATTGTTCTTCCCAAATGCTTAGTGTAAACTTCAGTTTAATAATGTAAAACTCATGGTTAGTTACGTACTTTAAAAGTTTATTAGTTTAAGCTTTTGTATTATAATGTCAAAATTCACATTAAAATACTTAGAACTCGAGGCTTTTTTACAATTTGGATTGCTTCTAATTTCACACATTTTGAAATCAGATTTCTTTGTTTTTCCTGCTATCCTGAATTAATTTGGATGTGGCTTATTAGAAGTTTACACTAATACTAGTCTTTTGTTGGGTTCCAAACATAACAGTTCATATTTAGTTTAGAAGTTTTTAGGCTTATGTGACAGAGTGAAGTATTAGAAATAATATTTCCCCTTCCTGCCTTGGCAGAGGGGTTCGACCCCATGATCTCCAGAGGTCCCTTCCAACCCTAACTATTCTCTTACTCTGGGATTCTATGAAATGTGATTTTATTGGTATTTTTAACATTTTTTACTGAAGTTGTGAGCATATTCTTGAAACTGGCTATGGGCTCTCCTTGGTGGCTTATGTTACCTGGAGTTGCAAAAAGATTGGACTAAGGTAGAACTAAGGCAAGAAGATAATTTTGACCAGTTGTTTGTTAGAAAATAGGAAAAAGGTCAGTGTGGGGAATTGACTATTGCAGTTTTCACTGCCTTTACACAGAAACAGGAATTACTTCAGTAAGAAGGGAAAGAGAAATTCTAAATTTAAATTTTTTGCATTAGAGGAAAGGAATAGAAACAAAGAAATTAATTTCTAGTTGAAGAGAATGGAAGGGAATCTAGTCATAAGGCTTTGAGCTGGTACAGGATGAAGAAAAGAAATGAATACCGTGGGAAGTGGGGGGCACAGAAATCTTCTAGAACCTGGGAGTTTTCTTCCTCTGCCATGGTAATAAATTTCAGTAGGATATTGGCTGAAGTCTTCTGGTGGCTGAAGGTTTCTGGTGCCCCTTGAGGTGTGGCACCAATGTTGTATTCCTGTATGTGATTCCAGAGGGGCTGGAGAACATTTCATCACTGGCATATAATATCTGTCTATATATCTCTATCTGTTTATCTATATATATTTTTTTTAATTGTATATCATTTAGCACATACCACTGAAAGCCTCAGCTTTGGATTTGCACCACAATGTGTCCTGTAGGGTGTTCTGTTGTTTTTTCCTTACTGTTACAAACTAGTGGTAAAAATGCAATACATAAAAAGTTTTTAAGAGTGATGATTTTCATTTTTCCCCTGGAAATTAGAAAGACACTGTACATGTGTCCTTTCCCTAACACTGCTCTGACCTGTCCTTAGGTGACTTTCCAGTGTTTAAATGAAAGCTTTATTTCTTCTTTCTATAGCCACAGATCTCTTGGCTTGCCCTAAGTGATCTTTTTTCTTTATTCCTCTAACAGCTATTGCATTGCTTTTCTAACATGTCTTGCAGCATTTGATAAATCCATCATCACTAGGTTCCTTTTTGTTTCTCTTTGTCCTTCATTCAAAGGATGAATAAGACTTTCTCAGGTACACAGGGCACTTTGAGATTTAACAACAATCCCATTCAAAGCCAGAGATCTTTGGATAGAATCCAGACAGCTCCTTCTTCCTTTTTGTCTCTTTCTTTTTCCTTCTATGTACATACACTTGCCAAAATAGAAGTCTTTAGAATAGGATTTTGAGCACAGTCTGCTAAAAAGATCAAATTGCATCATTTAATATTGGTTGGTTTTTTTCCACTAGCCGTGGTCTCAGCTACTGCTAGTGCTAAAATAGCATATGGCTATGAAAAATTCAAAAGATTTTCTATAATGGATTTTATTAAATTGGTTTTATAAATATTAGTCACCCTAGTTTCCTGTCAGAATACCTACTTGACTTTGCAGGGAGGTAGATGTTCTTATTTTAAAAAGTTAGCAGAATTCTTTAATACTGAATTCCAGGTCACTCTCATAATGGAGCAAGCCAATATACTCATTTCCAGCTTGAATGCAGGCCAGTAGAAATATTTACAGTGTAGACATTTTCTGTTGTCCTGGCCTGCGTGTCATGGAATCTGCAGCCATGAAGAATTTTATTTCAGTACATTTGACTGACTTTTTTTATTTTCTTCACAATGAAGAAATGTTGACATAAAATCTTAGACATGGGTATTTCAAAGTTTGTGTCAGTATCTGGAAATAAATATACTTATATCTATCTCTGTGTTATCACTTTATATATTTTATATGTCCTTTTGTGTGTGTGTATGTATATATATGTGAAAACATTTCAAAATTGTATTTTATAGGAGGAAAATGAGAAGAAGAGTCACCACAAGGACCACTCAGATAATGAATCCACATCTTCTGATAAGTAAGTGTGTTATAACTATTCATTCTGTAGTTGGTTATATGTGCTATTTTACATCATTCCCTTTTCACATTTGCCTGATACATTTGTTGCATTTGCAGCTCTGGGAGGAGGAGAAGAGGACCTTTTAAAACAATCAAGTTTGGGACCAACATTGACCTGTCAGATGACAAGAAGTAAGTTGATTACAGTTTCTCCTGCTCACAGTGGGATTCTACATGATGATCATCCTTCTGGAAATCCAGTGTAGTATTCTCAGACATCAGTCAGTCTGTTGATAAATTCCAGTTTCCGCAATGAAATGGTTACTTTTGTCTTCAAACTGTTGTTACAAGTCCTTCTCACGCTAAAATATATTTTCAAAAACTTCTCTTCCCAGGATTTTTGTTTTTCCAGAAATGAGTTGAAACATCCATCAGAAACCATTCCTTCTAGTCCTCATTCTAATCCATTCCCTTTGTTTCATTGTGAGGCTTTAAATTGTTTGCTTACTACTTTATTGTTCTGACAACACGAAGTTTTTAGTTTTTGCATAGAAATTGTAGGATTAAAAAGTTTTTTTTCTTTTTTGTCTGAATTTTTGTTATTCATTGTTTTTTTCCTTTCATTCATACTGTCATCTGTTTTCACCTTTACATAACTCTTGCTTCTATATCCAGTAACAGTGTTCAAAATATGTAGGAAAGACCAGACCAATGCTTACCTGTGGGTAAGCCATGATACCTCTCAAGAGCCTCAAAACCAAAATTGAGTATTATTTAAACTATATATCCTTCAGTGGGTAGATGAAGGTAGCTTAGAAGATACTAGAAATACTCTGAAAGCATGTTTTTATTGTCCAGTAATAATTATTTGGTTCAGTCTCTGGTTAATACATACTTCCATCAGAGATCCAGCATAGCTAGGCTGTCAGTCCCACCAGCTGCAGTACAAAGATTCTGGTCTATTCAGTCATAAGAAAAGAAGAAAGGTTTATGGTGTTTGGGGAGTAAGAACCACTGAAGATGATGACATCTTTTGTGGCTGAGTCACTAGAAGATCACAGAATCACTGGAAGATCAACGTGTGCATCTGTGGATGTGATCAGAGGTTGCTACAAAATTTTAGATATTAATGCCATTTTTCTATAAAGGAAATTCCATCTGTAGATGCAAACTAGTTGATTATAAACTATTACTCTAAACAAGCCATTGGGAGAGAGACTTCAAATGAAGCAAAGTTAAACCTGAGGCTCACAGGGACTTGGATTTTGATACTTGAAATAGTTCTTGCAGGATCCTGAATAGATGCCAGGTCTTCTGATCTATAGTTTCAGCTTTGGCTACAAAATTATGTTTCCCCTCAATTAGCCTGCCAGATTTGTGATTGTATTTGGAATTCTTTTAAAATTGAAAGAGTAACACAGATACCTATGCTAACAATTTTTTGGAAATGTTTTTGTTTCCCAGTCTCTTCTAAGAGTTTCAGGGATTCACAGTTTGTCAATTTGCTATTTTGCTGCAGGTGGAAGTTGCAACTCCATGAACTGACAAAACTTCCTGCTTTTGTACGTGTGGTATCAGCAGGAAATCTTCTAAGCCATGTTGGTCATACCATCCTGGGCATGAACACAGTGCAGCTCTACATGAAGGTTCCAGGAAGCAGGACACCAGGTGAGTATAATCATCAAAATCACATGAAAAAAATCAGGTTCTGCTGTGGGGTGTTGGATTTAACTGCACTTCAGATTTCTGGTATCTTTGAGCATGTCTAAATGTGATAAATATACATATTCAATATTTTTATAGTTCTTACTTAATTCTGCATTTTCAAAGCACTTACAGTGGAAATCTATGGATTTCTGCAGTACTAGGGAATTACCCTATTTACCTCTTGCATGCAAGAGTGGATTCTTTAAGGAGAAAAAGAAAGTTGGGTTTATATACATGGACAGTATTTTTATTTTACATACCTTGGAAGTTTTTAGAGGCTTCCCAAGAGGGTCTGGTGCAATCCTAAAAATCAGAGACTTCCACTTTTTTAGATTTTTACTGTCTGAGAATAGGACTCAACCCTCCATGATGAATTTTGCTGTGTTGGGGCCCTGGACTTGAACTTGAGGAATCTGGACTAAATTTCAGGGTCTGTTTTTTTCTGAAGTAGATCTTCAGAAAATTCCATTAGGGACTGTGTCTCAATTTTCTAGCTGTCTAAAGAAGATAAAATACTGGGCATTTCTACATGAATTTTGAAATCTTTTTTGGAAAGTTTTTTGTACTCCTTGCCTGTTTAGTGCCTGAAGTCACAAAGTTTTGCACCTGACCGGGACTGTCAGGAGATATCATGAACCACAAAATCTGAGCTTTTGAAGTACTTGTTTCTACAGGAGGGAGGAACTGCTGAAATATTGGTCAGATCCCCAAGATTGGTATTTCCAATTTTGTATTCCACAAACTAACAAAAGCAGAATTCTCATGTCTCTGGTAGCTTAACTGTGTGAAGCACCTAAATAGTGTATGTGTCATATAAAATACATAAAAATACTTAAACTATGCTCTATGTTTTTTTAGTAATTGTATCTGCATTTCCTGGCATTGTTTTGGTAGAAAGGCCTTACATAAAGTGTGTTTACTTTTCTCTTTAATTTCAGGTCATCAAGAAAATAACAACTTTTGCTCAGTAAATATAAATATTGGTCCAGGTGACTGTGAATGGTTTGTTGTCCCTGAAAGCTATTGGGGTGTCATGAATGACTTCTGTGAAAAGTAAGCTGGATATGGTTTTTTTCTCTTAATTTTATCAAATTTTTTTTGTGCCTGTCTCAGACCTGAGGGAGGAAATTACTGAGGGTGTTCTAAGGGGACATTATTTTGTGGGTTTTCCATGTAGTCAGAAAAGTCTTTTAAAAGAAGGTCAAAATGCAAAATCTAGAGTTCATGCAAAATACCACATTTGTACAATATATAGAAACCTGGGTTGCCTGTGACAAAAGCAAAAGCAGAATTCTCTTGTCATTAGCAAATAGAGCAAATAGAGAGTCACTCGCACTTTGGCATGTTTTCTTGTTGCATTTAGAGTGAAAGCTTAATTTGCTCAGATCCAGGAGGTGCCATGGCAGGTTTTGCTTAGACTTACATATTTGTAACTTCCTGGAAAAGCTGAGGTACCCTGAGCACTGGGGAACTACTCAGCCAGCTCAAAGATTAGGATTTCTCTGCAATGCCTTGTGTAGAGTGCTTTTAAAAACAGACAGAACGACACTTGTTTGTACATGCACACACTAAAAAAGAGGGAGCATCAGTTGTGTCCCCTAATCATGCCAGTACTCAAACAGGAACCTCTGAGGTTGATCATATGGAAGAAGGTTTTTCTTACCCAGTTGAGACTGGATTAAGCTCTTGACTTCAGAACTTTTCCAGAGCTCTGCGAATTCATCTCAGTGTCTCTCTATTTTCTGCCTGTCTGCTGACAGCTGTTCTTATTTCATCCACCCTTAAAAAGATAAGCTATCTCAAAAATATAATTCCATTGATGGAATAGTGATGTCTCTGGGACAACAGGCCTTGTTACTTGCACGTCACTGTCCTTCTGAGGCTGACAGAGAAACAGAGAGCTTGGTAACCTCACAAAATGTCTACAGTGCCTCTACAAAGGCACTTGAGTGTCTTTGAAAACTGTGCATTGCAAATAATCTCTCATGGTGCAATATAAAAGCAGTGTAATATTGAGATAAGAATGGGAGAGGAGTGTGGATTTTGCATAACCATAGGGGAAGACTTCATAGTTAGGAAATCCATATGGAGGTGTTTTTCCATGGTCTTCAGAAGGGTCAGCATTTCTTGGCTGGTAGCACAGACCCATGGATCATAGTTAAAGTGTTGCCAAGAGGTTGCTTGTTGTGTGGGCAAGCTGCACATGCACACACAGACAGCATGAGTACATGTTCAGAACAGAAAACATCCTTGGGAGCTGCTGTGGTCTGTACAGGAGGTCAGGCAGTGATGGAAAAAGCAGCACTGGCCACCAGTGCCACACTGGATCTGACCAAGGGTTGGTCTGCCTCAGCATTAATAAAATACTGGGAAACTTAAAGGAAAATAGAACTTAACTGGAAGCTCTAAACTGATGTCACATGGGAAGGTGTTCTAATGTATTGCAGATGTGAAATGTGGAATTATGATCAAGAATTTTACAGATGGCACTTTTCCTTTTGGCTACTGTTTGTGGGTCACTCATTAGCTGCAGCAAGCATTCATGGTGATGGTCATTTTGCACAGGTATCAGGCATTGAAGTACCTGCCACTAACATGTCCATTGGGAAATGCTGAAGACTGTATCTGTCCTCTTGTTTCAGGAACAATATGAATTTCCTAATGGGATCTTGGTGGCCAAACTTGGAAGATTTGTATGAAGCCAATGTCCCAGTTTATAGATTTATTCAAAGACCAGGGGATTTGGTGTGGATAAATGCTGGCACTGTTCACTGGGTTCAGGCTATTGGCTGGTGCAACAACATTGCGTGGAACGTTGGCCCTCTCACAGGTATGTGTGAGCAGTGCCTGAGCTGAGCTCTCTGTAGGTAATATTATACTGCACATGGCACAGAACCTGACAGTTCTTACTAGATGAAAAAAAACCCCAATGTGTTGTGTTTTTAAAATATGATGTGTTGAAGCTTTAAGGAATTCCATTGTAAAAGGAAGAGAAAGAAGCAAGAATGCAGTCTTGGCACTCGTGCTTTGAATGGGCTTGTAGAAGTAAAATGTGTATGTTAATTTATGTACTGTCTTCTTAGGCCATTTCTTAACTTTTTCTCCCAAATTTGTTCTACCCAGCAAAATGCACTATGGATTTCATACAAATTTAAGGACTAGTCCTTGGTGGGAGAGTGGGTACCTAATAACTCTTTGGTGAGAGCATCAGGAAATGCAAACAGTTGTAAAATTTAATTCATAAAAGAGCATTAGGTTTCTCAGACCTACTGCTCTAGAATTATTCAGTTTTGAACCATGATCTTGGAAGAATTTTTATCTGTGAGTGTGGAAGGAAATTCTGCAGCTAAAACAAGAGTCTGTCAAGTGTTTGAAGAGAATGTACTTCCAAAAAAACTTCTGCTTTCTTAAGTAGTTTAAAATGTGTCTTTATATGGTGCAATAAAGAGTGTATCTCTAGGGTTGTGTGATTGACTGAGAGATGTCTCATGTTCAGTCACAGTAAATTTTGTAAAATATTTTTAAAAGAAGGGTGGAGTGAGTAGGCTGCTTAATGAAAAAGTCTGACTCACTTCTTCTCTCAAGAAGAGATTATATACCATAGCAGTGTAGAATCATGATAAATTGTGAATAGAGTGAGATGCAGACATTTCAAACCTGGAATTTTTTTTTTAATCTGGAATATTTTAAAATTTACTAGTTCACCATTTTTGAAATACTGCTCCATGTTCAGCAAAGAAATCAAACACTTGTCAGTAACTTGTCTGCACAGGTATTTGTTGCTGCTGTGGTATTGTGTGTTCTTTCAGCATCATAAATACACTTCTTACGACATTTTAAAGAATGGAAATGCAGTTGGAATGAATGGCTCATTGTGAATGAAGTTTAGCTGTAAAAGATATAAATTATTATTGCAAACAGAGTGATCTTGGCTGATGATTGTTCCTTCACCTGCCTGATTGCTCCTGTGTGTTTGTGCAGCCTGTCAGTACAAGCTGGCAGTGGAACGGTACGAATGGAATAAGCTGCAGAGCGTGAAGTCCATAGTGCCCATGGTTCACCTTTCATGGAATATGGCTCGGAATATCAAGGTCTCAGATCCAAAGCTTTTCGAAATGATAAAGTAAGTTTTTGTTTATTTGAAGATTTACTGTGCCTTTTTCCTCTTCACACATAAGTCAGTGGTTGATTTATAAATAGTTCTTTGCAAGACCTTTCTCCTCCTGGGAACCAAACCAAAATTACTTTAGATTCTGTTTTTCAAGCACAATACTTACAGGTATCCCTAATTTTCTTACGTTTTATATGATGCTATTGTGGCATAGCTTTAGAATCATCTAAATAACTTCTTTTAGTTAAATGTGCCATAGACTTAATTCAGCAGTTTACAGGAAGTTGGCTTTGCTCACAGCAGCTGTTTGGAGTATGTATCATCAGAAATAGGAAAATAAGGTCATCAACCCAAATATTAGACTTGGAATATATAGTCATTTTTACAGGAAAGTTAAATTCTACATTTCTAGAACCTGTAGTTAGTGTTCTCATGTTGTCATTTGGAGCTGTCCAGTATGAATCTTTTAGATAGGTCCAGTATAAATCTTTTAGATAAAGACAAGTAAGAACTTGAGAGCCTTCTTCCCTTTGCTCTTCTGAGCAATGAATTGATTGATGTGTAAAATGATAATTGAGTTTAGTGACATTTCTCATATGCACATTCCAAAATGCAGGAATATTCCAGGCTTCAAGCATCTGTAGTGATTTTCTTCAAAGGGTGCAACTTCAAGAAATGTAAATCATATTGCAGCACCATACTGAGGATGGGGAATGAATGAACATGTCAGCATATAACATAGGTTTGTCTTAAAGTGGGGGAATGAATTCCAAAGCATATTACTCATCATGAGAATCCTCTGGTAGCAGCACACTCTGCTTTGCCTGAGTCTCTACCAAAGCACTTCTGAGCCCTTCTTAGTCTTACCAGCATACTGGATCAACAGGAATTGAATCTTTTTATTATTTGCCTTGAAATGGGCTTTAAAAAAACAGGTGAGTTAACTTGTGAAAAAAGGGGCAAAGAAGAAGAGTGTCTTTTTTTCCCCCAGTGGGATTTTTTGGTGACATCTGAGTGCGACATCTTTTTACAGTAGAAATTTAATTTAGGCTTGAACATCTGTTGCAGAATGGTGGCAGTGGGGAAATGTTAAATTTGGAAGAACTGAGAATGTTGGAAGTTGACAACAGGGAGGTTTGTAGTCACTCTAAAGCTTGATTACAGGGTAGCATTTGTGTGTGAATACTTTCCTAAAATCTAGGAGCCAATACTTAGGGTAAATAAAGCATTTGCTGAGGGCCTGGCAGTCCTGCCCCTTCAATTAAACAATTAGTGCTCATATTCCTAATGCTAGCTGTCATAAAAAGGAGAAGAGAAATTGAGTAGCTAGAAATGAGAAACAGGGGAAAATGCAGGAGAGTGTGGGAGGGAGAAAGCCAAAAAGTCCAAAAAATACCGCATCCACAAGCTTCACTTTTATCTTTATTTATATAAAATACATACAATGCCCAGCAGACATCTATTGTAAAGCTCAAAGCAGTTCTGGAATGTTCTTGAAAAAATACGATTTTGGCATTTTGGCCACTTGTAATTTTGCACTTGCCATGGTTTTGGGTTTAAAAGGAGAAGAATGTGACTGAGCTCAACATCCTTCTCCAGGAGATTTGCTTAAAATGTTATGAAGAAACACAGAGGACAAAATGGTAATTTGCTATTGTCTTGCTGGCTGACAGCAGCCCAGCTTTTTTTAGCAAGAGACTCAAACTTTAGTGTAGATTACAAATAAACAGAAATGCTGAAGAACAGATAGAAATTTTGGGTGTGCCTGTGCATTTGCTTTTTCCACTCTGCTGAAACCATTTCCAGTTTACTCGGATTAAGCCTCCCCCATCCAGGTTAGTTGTCAGCCAAAACTCAAGTTCCTGCTGTGGCTACAGAGGAGAAAAAGAGGGGATGATTAGCTCTGGTCTGTAATGTCCAGTAGCAGCAGCCTGAGATAACTTTTTGTTATGGTCACTCCTGTAGTTATGGAATAGCAGTTCCTAGAAATCAGTATCAGCACAGCCTGGTGTCTGATCTTGGCTTTGTAAACCCACTGGAAATGCAGAAACCTTCATTAATTTCCTTAAGAGAGGGAAGCAGTTACATAATTTTCCTGTGGGCTCCTTGTCTGCAGGAAAAACCATCTGGGATCATGGTTGTTGTCCACAGCACCTGAATTTTTAATGTACAAAATAGAGACATTTATAAGTTATGTATATGGGAGTGTATGCATATGTTTAAAAATGCTGGAAAAAATAGTCATTTTTTGATAGAGCTGGTTGAATTTCATCTTGGATAGCTGGCTTCATTGTCATCAGGACATAAAAATAAGTGACACAGCTGTCATCTTTTTGCTGAGCATAGATTTGTCAAAAATTGCATGTCAAAGATACATAGTGTTAAGGCAGTTTTGACTTCTGTCTCTGGGACTTCTTAGGTATCAGCATAGTACAAAAGATTAGCTCTTGAAAAATTATAAAAAGTAGCTTCTAATTCAGTTTGAAAGATAAATACAAATATATCTTAGTGGTTGTGTGAAAGCAACCACTGCAGAGTCAATAAGCTAAAATTTGAGCATAGATAAAAATATTGGGAACCAGGTTAGTGATGAAAAGAAATGGAGTATTAGAAGAGAAGAAGTAATAGAAAGAAACTTTGCTTTTGGAAGAAATCTGATGCCTCGTTATATTTTTAGTTAATGTGCAGTTCAGTGCTGTCTTGCAAGATAAAAGTCAAAGAGCAAAACCTGAAACTTTCTCATGGCATGTTTTTTAAAGATTTGATTTTAACAGTAGAAGTGTGAGCAGGAACACAGCAGAAAAAAACACTGAAAACTTGGCTGAGGGAGGACAGCCCTCATGAAAAGAAAAATTAACTGCAAACCTCTTAGATGGAAGCCAGGACTTTTACAAATGCATCTGAGGAAGAGAAGAATTTTAGAGGTAGAATGAACATAGTAATAAAAGCTTGAAAAATTAATTCCAAAGTAACTGAAATACTAAGTTCTATTACAGAAATAGTTTCAGAAATGTAAAAGAACATGACATGGGAGAAATTATTTTGCACAAAATCATGAAGTTAGGTAAAATACTTTTCAGCATCAGGGAAGCTGTATTACTGGAAGGTACAAAGAGGTCGGTTCTGCATTGCCATTGGGATGGTCTCTGCACCTTTGAGAAGTTCTACTGAATATTTGAGTATTCAAATGGGTTTATCACTGCCCATCTAGAATAAATCAGGGTTATGTCCATTTTTAATTCTCTTCTGTTGAATTTGAATTTGACTGGACATGATTTACTCATATCCTTATGCCATACCTGCAAAGACTTTGAGAAGGGGTTGGTCTAGATTTTCTTCCAATTGAGTTCTCACTATACCAGAATAAAAACCGGCCTGCAATACTAAAAGCTGACCCCACTGAACTTGCACACTGTCACTTTGCTGGGAACCTTTTTGGCTTTCTTAAGGCTTCCCAAACTTCAGGAAATTGTGCTGCATATTCACAGGGATAGTTTGTATCCATTCTCTCATATTTAAATGCATGAAATCATTAAAATTTACATTTTCAAGGTCCATTACTAGGACCTGAATTTTATCCAAGGAGAGGGAGTTCACGTTCAAGCTATTGTTTTCTGCTTTGTTTGCAAGTTTGGCAAATATTGCAGCAGTGTTGTAAGTGGGTTACATTCTGGACAGGTTTTTTTTCACAACTGTATCTTTGAAAATAACACTTTGAAAAGTCTTTGGAAGTCAGGAGTGGAGAACAATGGTGGCAGGTGTGCAGGTGTGCTTGTAGTTGCTCTCTGGGATGCCCAGAGACTTTTCCAGGTAACAGCAGAAGAGAAGAATGGTACCTTTTAAGTTTATTTAAAATAATCAGGCTGTATTGCATAAATGAATGCTTTTCCAAAATTAATGAGCTTGTCAGGAGCACAATAACCCAACACTCAAATGAATTAATACTTCATCTATCACCTATGGTTGGCCTTAACATCATAACTCACATTCACATCAAACTTCAAAAGAGTTGAAGGAGTTACAGCTTAATGAGCTGCATCATTTTCTTGAAATTGGGTACATGAAAATAAGATGTTTAACAGAGAAGCACACTTTCAGTTTTGTGTTACCCTTACAGTGAGGGTGTTAGTGATGCCATAGTGAAGCCACTGTTTTTAGTGAAGATGAACAGTATGAGTGTAAAACAAGAGGAGAGTATTTTCAGAATCCTGAGATTCTACTAACTACTTGGAAACACATGAAAGAAATGTGGTGGGTTTTTTTTTTTTAATAGAGAATATATGTATTACATGTCTCAGGCTCTAATGGGAGAAGGTTCAAGTTGAAAACACTTGATAGAACTCTTGAGCACTTTGTCTTCTGTCCAGTGTTTGTTTTTACCCTTAATTTTTTTCAATCTTCCTTCTGCTTCTAATGAGCATGTAACATAACCACCCTGTGGAGGAGAAAATTGAAGGCTGCAAAGGCTGCAGCTCAAATAAATAGGGTAGCTGAGAGCTAAAATTATTGTAAATAACATTGTAATTTAGAAATTTGGTGACCTATTTTGCCAGCTTTTTTTGAAGAACATACGTAGCTCATAAAATGCTGGAAAACAAGTTACATTTTCTTGTAAGGAAGAGAACAGTATAAAATTGTGACGTAAAATTATTTAGGTATTTTTTGCCTTTACAGGGGGGTATGACAGGGAATTGTGGGTTTTAAGTTGACATTTGAACAGTTATTCTCTTCATTCATAAAATAAGAGCTAGAATTGATTTTTTTTTTCTTAATACCAACCTGTCTGTTCTTTTTCCTTCTGCATGGGAGAAGATACATGTTCATAGATTCTGTACCCACTGTGTATAAAGTGATTCCTGGCAGAACTTGGAGTTTGAGAAAATTCAGGATAATAAAGTTTAATACTGCCAAGAAAGTAACAGGAGTTTTGGGATGTTAAAAGAGTCCTTTGGATCAGGCTATAGTCACACAAAATGTAAACAGCTATGCTGAACTTGGCAGTTCAAACTAACTTTTTGCTGACAAAGTTATGGTTCAAAATAAAATACGTGAATTGCTTTTGAAAACACATTGTTCTGTTGTGCTTAAAAGATCATTCATGTGTTTCAGTCAAAAATGAAGGGTACAGCCTGTTTGCAGGGCAAGGGGCAGTCCTGAAAGAGGTCCAGAAGCACAAGGTCTGACTTCCCCCTAAACCATGAGTCCAGTGATTCTTTCAGGCAGCTGTTTCTGAAATCCCAGAGGAAAAGCAAGCTCCAAGTACAGGGAAGAAACTGAAGCCTTCTTGAGTTTTACTATCCAGTTGAATGCTGAACTGAACACACAACTGCTTTTGGTTGCAGGTACTGCCTGTTAAGAACTCTCAAACAGTGTCAGACACTGAGGGAAGCTCTGATTGCTGCAGGAAAGGAGATTGTCTGGCATGGACGAGCAAAGGATGAGCCAGCTCATTACTGTAGCATTTGTGAGGTCAGTAAAAATGTGTTGGGTCATCTACCCTTGTAATAGTTGTTCAAATTTTGCCCTGTCTTTTATTGTTGGTGATGTTTAAATTTTGGTTCTAAGCTGCAACATCTGCTGTGTGCTGTAAGCACATCTGTGTGATTCAGTACTGCCTTCCAGGAGCTCCTCCAGATGTTTTTCTAGACATGGGCTGTATTTTGCTGAAGGCTCTCCCACAGTACTACCACAATTTTGTTTTTCACTAGGTTGATTTTCAATTCTCAGTTATTATAAAATGTTATCCCTTCCTGCATAAAATTTGAACTGCTGAGCTTCATTTTAAAGGAATATTTGTCTTCATTTCAGAAGTCACCAACACACCCAGAAGAGAGAGAACTTAAGTCCTTTTTTTCTGCAGGATATACCTTTTTTTCTGAATTTTTTCATTCTGCTTACTGTTAATACTTGCTTTAAAGTATTGGATAATAGTTTTCATGAAGCTTAAAAGAAGATAACATTTTCCTACCTCCTGAAAATGAGTTTCTAGTTATCCTCTGATGGAACCTCTTGGGCAGGATAAGCATGTGGTTCAGTAGTTAGGAAATAACTAACAAACTTCTTTAGCAGACAGTAAAAAGGAAAAATAAGTATAATTTTTTTAAAGAATCACCTTACTATTTAGCAAACGAATCCTGCTTTGTCAATATTGACCCAAAGCTTTCCTGTGGTACTGTTCATGCAGACATCCTAAGTGTAATATTAGTGATTTTACACTGCTTCACTTCTCTGCCCAAGCCTTAGGAGAATAGATTTCCCCTGAACAAATCTAATTTTTCTCTTTGCATGCACAGGGTAAGCTTGTAAATCTTGAAGAAAACGCCATTTTCATGGTTTTAACTTTTTAAAAAATGAAATTGTAACACTTGGCTTTCTGTTTCCTGTCTAATAGGTGGAAGTCTTTGATCTGCTTTTTGTCACTAGTGAGAGCAATTCTCGAAAGACCTATGTTGTACATTGCCAAGACTGTGCACGAAAGATAAGCACGAACCTGGAAAACTTTGTGGTGCTAGAACAGTACAAAATGGAGGACTTGATGCAAGTCTATGATCAATTTACATTAGTAAGTCAAATTAATAAGTGGATGCATAAGTACATTATTTGTAAAGCAGTGGTAGACTGTCTTGGTGCTCCATTGTACGAGTACCACGGACTTTCTGATTCAAGTGGAGGTTTGGGTTGTGTGTGATATTTGCAGAACAAAACCTGAAGAGTCAGAATTGTGTGAAATACTACAGTAACTTACTGCAGAACATAACCACTGAGTTTTCAGGAAAAGTATGATGTTACAATTCATAAAGTTGTGGCTTTAAAAATCCAATAGAGATCACCTGAAGACCATAACTGGATCAGATGGAGATGGGAAGAATCAGGACAGTGAAGCTTGGAGAAACTAGCACCAGGTTCAAGAGCATCTCTAATACATTGGTTGTGGTATGAAGTCAGTATAGCAGCAGAGCATCCTATGCACTCAGACCCTTCCCCTTCCCCACCCATCCCCTCCCAAATCAGCACTGTCCTTCTGCTTAGCAAGTGGATGCTCTCAAACAGTTCTGTCTCTTGGCTTGGGGCCTCCTTTGCAATTCAATTTAAAGCAAAAAGCCTCTTTGCCATTATAGCTCTGTGCTATATATGGCAGCCTCCTGCTTTGAACTGCGTCAGCACAACTGTCCTAACATTTCACCCAGGTTTCATTGTTCCAGGCAAAGATGGCTTTTTTGTAACCACAATGAAAGTGATGCTGGATGTACTTATAAGCCTTGGCTTTCTGTCGAAGGAGACAAACATTGGACTAAGTGTTATGGGAATTTCATGTTGGATTTAATATGACAGCCCAGTAAGGGTTGTGCCTTTTGATTTGTTTCCAGGTGCTGCAGAAAATGTGTGTTTAGTTATTTAATGTTTTGGTAGCATGCTAAGCTGTGACCTTCTGAGTTAAGGCCTCAAGGTTCGTCAGTAGAGGCTGGCGAGAGTGTTGGGACCATGTCCTCTGAATTTAATTCTCTTCATTAGTCCCACAGAGCCTGGGTTGGTTAAACTTCAGTTCATGCTTCTAGAAGGTCACTGTCATTATAGTCTGTGAAATGCTGCAATTTCAAAGTGATGATCTGTTACAGAAAAACATACAAATAAACACCTGTTCTCAGATACTTCATCCAGTTGAGTGGAAATGGGGAAGAATGTTTCTGTATGGAGATGAGAGGGAGGGAGGGGTATTTTGTTGTCTGTGCTTACTTACACATTCTTTAGGTAACAGTGATGATACTGTCCCTAGAACAAGGGTTCTCAATCTGCAAGTAGCTCCTACCCCCACCAAAACCTAAGGATGGGGCCCTAAATGACATTGATAATTGTTCTAGGAAGTTGCTGTGCCATTCATTTCTTTCAAAGGGGATACACACTCAGCTGGGAAGAGTCATAGCCCAGAAGTGACATCTGTCAGATGCAGGAGGAGAGTTAAGGTTTGTTGTAAATCACGGGATGAAGATAATCTCAACTGGCAAAGGTGAATTAGGCCAAAGAGAGACTGGGGTTGAAGTACCAGGAGCAAACACAGGAATGAGCCATGTTAGAGTTCCATAGCTGGGTACTCTGATATGATCTAAAGTGTCTTTAATGACTGTGAGGAGATTTTTGAAGGGGTTCCACAGATAGCAGGAAAAGAAGAGGAAATGCCATCAGAGACTCAGTACTTTGATGGAATGCCACAAAATGCAATACTGGGAAGCAGTTAGGTCATTTTCTGGATCTCATCTCCTGGCAGGAACAAGACATCTCACTTCATTCTTGAGGCACTTGGTCCCCGTGGCAGAGAATCTGAGACCCTTTCCACAGCTACCTTAAGCTCAGGGGGATATGTTACTGCTCAGGTAGAGGGGAGGAGGGGAAATGAAGCCCACAAAGGCTTTGGAGAGCCACAAATGGACCATCTCCCCATTGGTAAACAGGTTGAGAATCCCTGTTTTAGATTGTATAAAGATATATCTACACTGAGGCCACACGGAGCTCTTTGCTGCCACAGCAGGACTTGTGGCTGCTCACATCATATTAACACAGACATCCCCACAGAATACTCCAGTCTGCAGTACAGGCAAAATTCTAATGCAGAATGTTGATAAACTACATGTTGTCTTTGAGTAAAGTGGAAAAAAAAATGCCATTATTCTCTCAAAAGAGTCCTGAAGTGTAAAAATAATAGCGTGTGTGACTTTTAAACTCTCATGGTTACAGTTTGTGCAGGTCTTAGTTAAACACAGAGTTTTGCACCCTTGTAGAAAAGGTAATTTAATGTTTTCTCTTTCAGGCTCCTCCATTGCCATCCTCCTCATCTTGACATTTTTTCATGGACATTAAATGAAAACTTTTCTGATATTCAGGAAGTGACCCAGTTCTGCACCACTGATTTTTGTAGCTATCCCGTAAGGCTGCTGGCTGAAAGCTGTGTCTATGCAACCTTCCAAGTGCGGAGTGTCAACCAACTGGACAGGAGAGAGCACTGCCTCCTACTCCAGAACTCAAAACAAATAAAGCTCATCCAGCTGTACTTCAAAAAAATAATTCCATGTTTTGTATATATCTGACAAAACTGGCAACATTATACAGACTACTGACTTGAAGACCACCTCTTTTGTATTTCTCTGTTTCTGGGCTGATGAGTTGGTTTCATCCATTTTTCCCCCTTCAGAATTTCCCTTGGAAAAAGTACTAGCTTAGCTGGTCATTTCTTTGTAAGGTAGTTAGAAATTTTAAGTCTTTCTTTGGGCAACTTTTTTTTCTTTTTTTTTTTTTTTTTAATGTGAAGAGTTAGGTGATATAAATTTTTTACTGCTTTTATGTTTTTCTGTCTTGTTTTGAAACCATGACGGTTACACTTTTGGTTCCTAAATAAAATTTAAAACAATTAACAGCCAAGTCACAAAGATAAATGGGTTGCACATAGACTAAGGAATAAACTTCAGATTTGTGATTTTTGTTTCTAATCTTGATGTAAATTTACACTATTTATAAATACATATTTATTGCTTGAAAATATTTGTGAATGGAATGCTGTTATTTTTTCCAGATTACCTGCCATTGAAATTTTAAGGAGTTCTGTAATTTCAAACACTACTCCTATTACATTTTCTATATGTAAATAAAACTGCTTAGCATTGTACAGAAACTTTTATTAAAATTGTTTAATGTTTAAAGTTTTTCTATTGTTTGAGTTTTAAAAATATTTTATGTACAGTGCCCAGTTTTTGTTCTTTTTTGAATCTGATTATATATATTTTATATATACTCTTGTGCTTGTGTATATATATAATATATATAGAAACTCAAATATAAATATGTGTATAAAGATTTAGAGACTAAATTTTTCTCGTTTTAAGTTTTACATCTATGGTAGATTTGAGGTGTCTACTGTAAAGTATTGCTTACAAAAGTATGATTATTTTTAAAGAAATATATGGTATGTATCCTCAAGACATAGAATGACCTTCAGACTGGTTTATTGTTAAATTGCACTTTTTGCAATAACAGACCAATAAATAGTTGCTGCCAAAATGTAGTAGTAGAAAATAAGTAATGGCTAAATTTTAAAGCTCTTGAAGAAAATACCAACTTTGACAGGAAGTTTGGCACTAGTTTTAGAGGAGGAATGAAGAAGATTGAGTTGTGGTGGGGATGTTCTCTAGATTTCAACCAAATTGCAACTTATATATTACAATATGTTCTATTAACAATTTTAAAACTTAAGACTGAATCATCTTGGCGTCATTGTTGACCCCAAAAAAGGACGTTGTTTTGTGGTATTCTATTGTATTTTCACATATTTTGTAATACGAATTCACTGGTAAATTTTTGAAGCACTAGGTTTATTTAGGACAAGTTTATAATATATCATTGTAACAGTTTGCAGTTTTAATGATGGTATTTATTTTAAGTTGCTCCTTTCTCATTAGCTTCTTGAAAATGCATTAAATCTAAATTTCAAAATTGATAGCTTTCTTATCGATCAGAGTTGACTGATGCGGAAGGTTCTGCATCCAACAGTTTCTCATAATTTCTCATTAGTGGGGTATGTTAGTGGTTGCATTGTTAAATTTTTTGTAATCAGTGTGAAGTGTTACAGGCACAGAGCATGCGGATAGTTCCTTTTGAACAAAAAGAATCGCCTCTTATGTTGTAGCTTCAAACGAAGGGTGTTCTAATGAAGAATCAGCACAGTTTATCTAACGCTGTTACAACAGTTTAACCACAGGTAGAGCTGACTTTCTTGCTAGTTCTTACTAGTTGGACAAAAGGGTGTAGAGATTAAAGAAAAGTGTAAAAAATGTTCTTGCCAGCAAAATTATCAACTAGCAGTTAGGAAGCCAGTATTTGCAGTTCTGTAAAGGTGTAAGTCTCAGCTCTTGATAACAAACTCTACAAATCATTTTTTTTTTACTTATGTATTTTATGCAGTCATAAATATTGTAATCTTGACAAACCATGCTGCAACTGAAAAGCTACTCCTTTAAAGTAGTCTTAAACCCAAATAAAAGCAAGATACACTTACCTCAACTAATGGTAAACAAAAGGTCCTCATTTCTCAGTGCTGTAAAAGAACATTGCTAATTAGGAAAGAGTTACTGTGTGCTAACCAGAAGGGCTTTGTACCTTTCCTCCCCCTTGGAAAAGAGGATATGGCATTACCAAGGAAGAATATCCATATTTTGCCAATGAGCAAGTAGACCAAATCAGTAGAGCATCAGGCAGCATTCCTTGTGCTGTGGGAAGGGTTGTCATGAATTGGAATTGCTGCAGGGCTTTAATATTTTGCAGTTTCCACACTTCTTAATCACACTCTGCTCCCAAGCGATGGACAGTTTGGATCTATAAGCTGCTATGATTTAGAATGTTTTTGTTTCACTTTATTAAAAAAACACAAGTTAATATTTCGTCAGTTGTACTTCTTAAGAAGCACTTTCTGCTTCTTCAGTTATGAAGTACGTGATGCCAAGTGAAGCATTTGTAATTTGGGAGTTTCCAAGCATTAGGAGTTGGGCAGGGTGGGGGGAGGCTGGAGTCTGGAGCTGAGCTTTCCAAGGAATCTTGGTCTTGGGGCCCTTGAGCTCCACAGCTGAGCCCTACTGCAAGTGATTCTGATCTGCTTGTAGCTACTAATTGTAGTAGTAGGCAGATTTAAGATGAAAATGGCCAAAGATGTGGCATTTGTTGCAAGAATTTTCATTAAGTTACAGGCTGAGAGAAAAATGGTACTGCTACGAGATGGATAAAAACAGAGATAAAAATAGGTGTTTAAAAAACAATCTAAAGCTGAATTACAGATAAGAAGGAATTACAAAGTAAGAGCAACGATTGCTACTGAGCTGTGGGTCTGAGAACTGTCCTTGAGGAGCTTGACAAAAAGGGATCCTTAAATGAGGAAATAGTGGTGTGTTTCTGAGTTTAATTAAGTCCTTCAACAGCATTTGATTTTAAAGCTTTCTTCCAGATACGTAACTTGGGAGCAGTTTATCTTTGCTTTTTTGGAAAAGTCCTACCAGTGGTTACAGTTTAGAAGTAGTGATGTTGGTATTTATATACGAAGTATTTAGATAAAAATCACTAGAAAGTGAGAAATATCTATGGACAGGAAATCCCAAAGCTTCCTGAATTTTTGTGGCAGAGAATTTGTTGATCCTAAAGACAAAGTACCCTGAATCTGTGCCTTGCTGTGTGGAAGAACTTTCCAAGTAGCATTAAAGTGATGATGCTTTGCTTAAATGAGCACAGCTTGGCTAAGTTGAGCTGATTCTTGGGTCAAAGGTGGGCAAGGCTTGGTGATTTCACAGCTGGTGATTTCCTGACCACAAATACATTTATTGGTTAATAAAGAGAAGGAATATGCAGGGGTTCAGCCAGGACCACAGGGAAGAGGATACTTGTCCTTGGTTGCTGCCCTGATCCTGGGAAGGGTTTCAAACGTCGTACTTAGTGCAGGTGTTAGGAGGGAGGAGGGAGTTTAAACCTGAGCTTACCTAGGTCAGAACCAGTTTGTGTGGAATCAGAGCAGAAAGCCATGATGGGGCCAGCAGATGAGTGTGGTAGGAAAGCTTCATGTGAGATGGTCTTGTCCGTAAGAAGGCCATGGAGCTGTTGGAGCAGGTTCAGAGAAGGGCCATGAAGCTGACAAGGACTGGAGCACACCTCCTGTGAAGACTGGAGAAGTTGTGGCTGTTCATCCTGGAGAAGAGAAGGTTGTGTGGAGAGCTCAGAGCACCTTCCAGTGTCTGAAGGGGCTACAGAGAAGCTGGAGAGGAACTTTTCTGCCAGAAACTGTAGTGACAGGAAACAGGGGAGTGGTTACAAATTGAAAAAGAGGAAATTTAGCTCAGATATTAGGGAGAAATTCTTCCCTGTCAGGGTGGTGAGGCCCTGGCACAGGTTGCCCAGAGAAGCTGTGAATGCCCCATCACTGGCAGGGTTTAACGCCAGGTTGGATAAAAGCCTTGAGGAGCCTGGTCTGGTGGGAGGTGTCCCTGCCCATGGCCGGGTGGTGGGACTAGATGAGCTCTAAAGTCTATGATTGAGTCTAAATATGATTCTGTGATCTTCCATGGCTGCTTTAGCCAGTGTGGGAACAGGCAGAGAGAGGAATCAGTCCAGCTGAGCGTGCATGGAGGAAAGGCTGATGAATGTGAGGATTTACCTCAGGGACAGGTCCAAGCCAACCAGTGCTGCCTGTTCCCATTGTGCTGGTGCTGAGTGCAGGAAGGAAGGGTGCAGGTGGTGCCCACACAAGTTCAAGCACAGAATGAAGCTGAAGCTCAACCCCAGGCGAGCTCAATGCAGGGCTGCTGTGGAGGGGGGCACAGGGTGCCAGGGACAAGGTGCCAGCAAGGCAGCAATGCAGGGGGAGGGCACAGGGTGGCCTCACTGCAGGAAAACAAAGGCATTCCTCCAAAAAAGAGGAGAGAGCCGGACATTTGGGGGAGGTGGAACATGACATTTCCCTGTTGGTGCGGGAAACTCCATGCAAAGCTGAGAATGGAGGCGAGGGAGAGCAGCTGCTGGGCAGAGCCCCTGTGGTGACAGGGACATGGGCAGGGGTGCAGCACAGCTGTGTGTCTGGTCTAGGAGCACAGGGACCATCCTGAGCCCCACAGGAGCTGTCCCCTGTCACCACAGGAGGGAAGAGCTGTCCTGTCAGCTGCTGTGCCCAGGAGGAGCAGTGCTGGCCTCTCCCATTGCAGTGGGATAAAGGGAGCAGGGATGAGTTGTAGAGGTGAGGGGAGAGGTGCCTTTATCCATATTTATTTTGGGAAGCCATAGAAACACTGAAGGGTTGGAAGATGGGAAGAGGCACCTCACCGTGGCAGCAGCAGGGAGGGCTCAGCTCCCAGCCTCGCTAGGGCAGCAGTGTCAGTGTTTTACTGACAGTTCCTGCTGCCAGGGACCTTGTTCAAGGGTTAAAATGCAATTGCTGCTGCCCCTGCCTGGGGACCAGTGGGGCAGTGGGCATGCACAGCAGCTGGGGGACATGAAAATGGGTTTATCATTGGAGCTCTTTGCCTCCCTCCTGTCCTGCCCCGAGCTCCTGACGGGCAGTGGTTGCTCTCTCACAGAGGGCAGCACACTCTGCTTTCTGTTAGGATGGAGTGCTGCTCTCAAATGACATCCCACTATTTTTTCTTTTTCTCATAGAAGGTATTGTCAAGCTGTAGGACAAAGCAATTTAAAAGTAACAAAATCCCAGGCAAGGGTTAATGGATGGGCTAATGGTTAAACAAATGGGCCAAAGCACTGACTCCCTTAATGCACAGAGCTGGAAGATTCTTGAAGGAGTCACACCCGAACAACTCAGCCATTGCCAGAGTCCATGGGAGCACTGAAACATGAGAGAGTTGGCTCCAAGGACATGCAAAAACTTAAAATCATTGAAAGAGTCAGGAAGGGACACCACAAGAGAAGACTGAGAAAAGAAGTAGCCTAAGATGTGTGCAGTGATATGGCTGGGCTATCATTTAGTTCAGCCTTGTGGGCACAGAGAAGATGAACAGGCATAAAGGATGTTTTCACCCCTTTCTTCTTCTGTACTTTTCATCACCAAATCAGTGGGAAAGTGAGTAGTCCTTTGAGGAAAGTGGGCTTTTCTTGTGGCAGTGGTCAGTCAGCTGTGGCTGTCAATGCCATATGCTGAGTGCAACATGCAGTTCATGTCCTGGATGCTGCTGGAGCTTTAATCTGTTCAGTTCTAACATACATAAAATTTAGGGGTTTGGGGTTGTTTTTTTTCCCCAGGACATCACTGCCAGTGGGCTGTCCCACAGGCTGACCTTCACAGCAGTAACTTGAAGGATTTTTGTGGTGCCTGGAGAAGGCTGAGAGGTGGGCAGTGGGTGCAAACAGGGTTTGGTCACCTGTCCGCAAGCAAGGTTCAGGTGAGTGCAAAAATGACCTACTTAGGAACCAAAATGATCCTCAGGTAGGAGTGGACATTGGCTACTGGAGGGTAAGTGAGCCACCAGGAGCAGCCTCATTTGGGCTGTGATGAAATCCAAGGACAACAACTAGGAGCCAGTCACAGTTGCCACATGTTAGGAGTTTTTTGGGGGGTGCAGGGGGGAGTATGAAGGGCTTTTTAAGAGTAGTAGCACTAGGCAGGGTACCCAGTGCAATGTGATAAGAGCATCTGCTGTGGTTCCAGTAGTTGAAGACCTCATTGAAGGTCAAATGCCTTCGTAGCTGAAGATCTGCAAACGTATTCCAGGGGCCCAGGAACTGCTGGCAGGCTCGGGGCAGACTTACAGCTTGGTATTTATGTGCAGGACTTGGTTTGGAGATGCCAGTGTTATCTCTGCTGTCCCAGATTAAATGGTGATTTAGGGAAAACAGAGCAGCTCTCCCAGCTCCTGTGTTGGGCACCAGGAGGAAGGAGGAGCAGGGAGGAGCTGGCTCAGCTGGCACAGGAGAGCAAATTATCCCAGCCCTGCCACAGCACAGCAGCTGCTCGAGTCCCCTGGGCTGTGTGAACCTCTCAGGAGCACAGCAGCTCCTCACAGCTTTCCCTGAGTCCTGCTGGAGAGCCCAGGGCAGGGCTGGGTGCTCACCCACGCCCCTTGGGAAGGGCAGAGAGCAGGAGTTGGGAATGTGTTAGAGAGGGTTTAGGGCTGCTGCTCTTTAATACTCTGCCCATCTTGTTACCTCCTGATGCTTCCCAGGCTGATGCAATCCTGGAAGCCCCGTGAGAGCACTCAGAAAGGTTTGTTTTTAGGTGGCAAAGTGGTTTTGTGATTATGTTTGAGGAGGCAGAAGTGCCTGGGCAGCCCAGGGATGCTGATATGCAGCCATCAGATAAGGGTGAGGAGACCAGATACCTGGCTGGGAGATTTAAAAATAAAAAATTGGTTTCAGTTGATGGGGTATAATGTTACTGAGAAACAGCAGTGTGGGCTCAGCCCAGGGGTGCCCCATGGCACACGTTTTGCATCAAAATACTGAGCTTTGGCTGAGAACCAGCCCACAACAGATCCTGGGCAGATGGACATCTTAGGAGAAAAATACCTCAGATCCAATGAATCAAACCAAATGAATTAGGTTTCCTTCACCATTATCCATTCCTGCACTCAAATGCAATTGCAAAATTGCAAAATGAAATTTTGGTATTCCTAAACATGGATGAGGGAAATTGCTCAGTGCCTGTGTGCACTGAATTCCGTGTTGTAACCATGTGATTCCAAGTCAAGTTGCAGCCTCACATTTAAATCTTCCTTCAGCATCGTCATTCTCAGGAGGAATTTCTTCACTGAAAGGGTTGTCAAGCAATGGAAGGGGCTTCCCAGGATGGTGGTGGTGTCATCCTGAAGTGTTCAAGAAACAACATGGATGTGGCATTTAGGGCTGTGGTTTGATTGGTGTGGTGGTGTTTGGTCAAAAGTTGGACTTGATGATCCTGAATGGCTTTTCCAACATTAACTATTCTGTGATTTTTTTTTTTTTTTTTTTTTTTTTTTTTTTTTTTTTTTTTTTTTGGTCTTTCAGCTTTTACCCATGTTCTCCAGTCAGAAATTCTACAGGGTTGTCTCTAAGACAGATACAGACATTTCCCCTGTAAAAGAAAAAAAAAAAAAAAAACAGGGAAAAAATACCAGGTTTTGTGAGAACTGTCTTAGTGGTACAAGAATACCATTTTTTTAAAGGTAGCAAATGAAGAAGTAGAGAAGCAAATTCTGGCAGGGCAAAAGTCTGGGGAGGCAAAAAATTGTTTGACTGAGTGCTTGGTTAAGTCCCCTCAGGTCTGTTAACAGAGAAATAATGTGTGGGTCAGTAAGTGAAGATACCTTTGAAAAGCTGTTTTAGCAGCTACAAAGTGAAAAGCAAAGGTGCAATGAGTTTTCCAGCACCGAGCAAAATGAGTTGGCAATTATCATAAGTGCAACTTCAGTTCCTAATTTTCAAAATCAGTGCAAAATGCTGTTTACAGAGCTCGATGGAGCCTCTAGCAATTAGGGCTGTGTTATGAAGAATGCCATGGCTAATGCTCTCTATGGCTTATTTACACAACCACGAGATGGGAGAACATAAGACAGCATATGAATGAAGTGCTGCTGTGTTTCAATAGGTATTTGATTGCCCTGTGTGTGCCAGGAGCTGCCTTTTTCAGCTCTCTCTGGTGTTTCTCCACCCCCAGTCCTGCTGGCGCCTGCAGGGTAGGAGCCCCAGGCCCTGCCAGCACAACCCATGGCTTCCTTCCCTCGGGTCGTGGCCACGAAATGTTTTGGGTGTGATGCTGGACCCTGCTGAGCTGTGCATTAATGTGGAAACTGTGCTAGAAAAATCAATTTGGCCTCCAGCATGGAAACATTCCCAGCCCCTGTGCTCGTGGGAAGGCTGGTCCCCTGCCCTCAAACCACCTCCTGTCCCCCAGCAGTCCATCCCTGGGGGACTGGGGGGCACAGGGGTGGCCACTGCAGAGGTGCTGGCTCCTGAAGCAGGGTGCTGGGACAGCTCAGCACCTTCTTCCCCTGCTGCTCATCATCAGCCAGGACAATCAGTGCTGCCAGGAAAATGAGGAACGTTTCCCACACACGTCTCTGAGTTCTGCTGAGAAAGGGTCTTGGAAGGAAAGAGGTTTGTGCTGGTGGACTTTGGTACCTGGAGAGAGGATAGAGGGGTGGAGCACCTTGCTTCAGTGTTTCCTTTCCTCCCTGCCAGCGATTACCCACATTTGGTGTTTCTGCCCAGGGAGCCCCCGCACTGCAGGGATGGTGGGTGCAGGGCAGCAGTGGATAGATAATGTCAGTTTAAAAAGTGGGTTTTTCTGTGGCTGAGGAGAAGGGACGTGCATTACTTCTCATCTTCCAGAAGCTGGGTGGTGTGACTGCTTTTGAAAAACTTGAATACACAAAAAAAAAAAAAAAAATCTCACATAGAGAGGAAGTGCTGCTCACTGCTCTGTGTCTTTTTTTTTTTGCACCTCCTTCCTCTTCCAGTTTGTTTGGCAAGTTTTTCTTGCTTGAGATCTGCCAGAGAAGAAGCCCTCTTTCTCTCTATTCTGGCAAACCTCTTCACTTATTGAATGTCTCCTGTGCCTTATTTGTGTGCTCATTTTGGTGCTTTTCAGTGGCTGTGCTCATCCCTCCTTCTCAAAATATCTCTCTTTCTCTTCACATTTATCTCCATGCTGTCACTGGCAAACATCCCTAGTGCAGCCTTTCTATTCATTGACACACTCCTTGTGTCTCAGCCATGCTCATCACCTCCTCTTGGTCGATTTAATGCTCAGAGGGGAGGAAAAATTTGGGTTTGAAGAATAGGTTGGTATTAGGAGAAACTTCCAGACCAAAGGATATCATAAAGCAATTAGCTCAATACTGTAGGTAGGCCTATGCCTGTCACTGATAATGGCAAATCCACCATACAAGATACAAGAAAAATAGTTCTTTTTAAAGCAGGCTTTTATTTGTCTTGTTGCAAGGTGATTCATTTGTTTGGGCTGTGTGAGAAAGCATTAAATGTCTTTAAAGTTTTTAAAACTGAAGGCATAATGTCCCTCCAATGCTCCTCCACCTTAGTCCCCATTACTGAAATGTTGGTTTTAAATGTTGGTTTGACTTGAATTACTTTGTGATCCTCTACTTGTTTTTTTTTTTCACATTTGCCTCTTGCCATTCTAAAATGCTCTGGGTCATCACTTCCCTGCCACACAGGGAAGTGTGGAAGTCTTTCCCTCCTCTTCCTCCCTCCTTTATCCCCCAAGGTTATTGACCAGTGGTTATTGGGTCAGAGGAAAAAAAAACTGGTCTAATTGATAGAAAATTAACTAGAAAGAGTTGCATTTATATTTCTTTTGCAGTGAAACCTCGTTCACAGTTTCTGCTTTCTTTAATATATTTGTTATACCTGTTTGGGTGGTAGGTTCCCCTGAGCACAGTTCATCTCATCTGATGTGCAGAAGCACTGAAAACCTCGTGCCTTGGGGTCCTCTGCCCTGCCATGCTCCCTAAATTAAGCTGGAATTGGAGGCCCCAGTGCTGGTTTGGGTGATAACAACATTTCCCTGTTTCTTCTCTTTGTAATTGCTTTCATCTTCTCCAGGTGCACCACGGGGAAGTTTTTCCTCTGGCACCTCTCCAGCTGCATTGACTTCGAGGGAAGAGTTTCTCTTCCCCATCCCAAGCAGCTGAAGCAGCTCTTGTCCAAGAGGTGCCCCTGGAAAGCTCCTCTGCAGCCAAATCCCTGGGAAGGGCAGCGACCTGGCCCCTGGCAGTGGGGACATCCCCTGGGAGCAAGCAGGGCTGGAGCTGCACCATCCCAGCATGGGGAAAGGTGTCCTCCTCCCTGGCTGCCTGTCCCTGCGCAGAGACCCACTGGCTGCTCACCAGCCCTCTCTCATTTCAGGTCAGAAAACGCTTCTGTGTCCATTTCTGGAGTGAGGAATTGTCCCTTGGGAAGGAGTCTGGGGTCTCTCTGGTCCTCTGAGAGAAATGACTCAACTTCAGTAAACATGAGAGAGTGAGGATGGTTAGAAGGTGTCACCACAGGTTCCCAGCTGGGTAATAATTAGCATTGACTCCATGATTGCAGAAGGCTGATCAATTGTTTTATTATATCATCTTATACTATATTATCATCTTATACTATATTATCATTGTGTGACCAGCAGGAGCAGGGAGCTCATTCTTCCCCTGTGCTTGGTGCTGGTGAGGCTGCACCTCGAGTGCTGTGTCCAGTTCTGGCCCCTCAGTTTAGGAAGGACATTGAGATGCTTGAGCGCGTCCAGAGGAGGCAACGAGGCTGGAGAGGGGCTGGGAACACAAACCCTGTGAGGAACATTTGAAGGAATTGGGGTTGTTTAGCCTGGAGAAGAGGAGGCTTAGAGGCGACCTTATTGCCCTCTACAACTTCCTGAAGGGAGGCTGTAGACAGGTTGGGGTTGGTCTCTTCCACTGGGTGACAACTGACAGAAGAAGAGGACGCAGTCTCAAGCTACATCAGGGAAGGTACAGGTTGGATAATAGGAAGAAATTTTTCACCGAAAGAATAATAAAGTACTGGAATTGTCTTCCCAGGGAGGTGGTAGAATCACCATCTCTGGATGTGTTTAAAAAAAGACTGGGCATGGCACTTGGAGTTATAGTCTAGGTGAGGTGTTAGGGCATAGGTTGGACTTGATGATCTTAGAGGTCTCTTCCAACCTCATGATTCTGTGATTCTATGATCTTATACTTTATTATATCATCTTATACTGTATTACACTAACAAGAACTATCACTAACTAACTAGAAAACCTGTGACTCTCCCCTGAGAGTCCTGACACAGCTGTGGATCTAATAGATCCATGAATCCAAACAACCATCACCAGCATCCAATCAAGCAATCACCTTGGGTAAACAATCTCCATACCACATTCCACGTGGGCACAAACACCGAGCAGCAGCAAGTGAGATAAGAAATGTTTTGATCATTCTTTTCTGTGCTTCTCTCACAGCCTTCCCTGGGAAAATGCCTGGGAAAGTCTGTGCCTGCTCTCTGTGGCCAGAGAGCTGCTGCTGTAAGAAGGGAAAACAGAGAGAGCTGTTTTGGGTAAAGACTTCAGGACAACTTGGTCATGGTAGTTAATTTGTCCAAAAACCCAAGAAGGACATGAGAAGACAGGAGGAGGGATGATTTCCTGAACCTTTTCCTCCCAGTTTCACCTGGGAGGAAAGCAAATTCTCTAAGCCTGAGGTTTCCAAACCCTAAAAAGCAAACAAAGAGCAGAACAACTGTCTTGGAGCATTCTGAATGTGAGAGGAGAGAAACCTGTATCAATCCATGTACAGCCACTGAAAGCTGTTTCAGATGTTGAAATAAAAAGTCTCTTGAGGGTACCAGCCCTTGAAAATTAAACCAGATGCATTTTTTCCTGATAATTTGCTTTTGATTATGATGAAAGTTTGTTATGAATGAACATTTCCAGGCATGCAAAGTGGCTAATCTGGCAAACCAGCACTTTAATAGATCTGGGATCTCAAAGCTCCCATGTGCCATTACACAGTGTTCCCTCCCTCCTACTCTGATGTTAAGACAGTTTCTTTGGATCAGGATATTATTATTATTTCCTTCAAGTTGGGTTTGGTTTGGGGTTTTTATTCCCCAAAAGGAGATATCAGTGAAAAATTAGGGTGTTTCCTTGAGAAGACAGTGAGTCATTAGTAGCTATGTCGCAATAGCTTAATAGCTTTATTCATAAATATTGTAAAATTATTCACATCTTTAATTTTACTGACACTGCAAAACTTAAGATTCCTTTTCAACTGAGAAAGATGATTCCTTGGTCATGACAAGTGGGCACCTGACCACAACCTGGGACATCACCCTGGGAGCCCCAGTCCTTGTTCCTGCCATTCCTGTGGCATTTGGAGTTCCCTTGGGCTGGCACACTGGGCCAAATCTCGGATTTGGGAAGAGTTTGGGAGGAGTTTGGGAGGAGTGTAAGAAACAAGATGAAGAAGGATCCTTGTCCTGCTGTGTCCTTGCACTCCCTGCTCTCCCTGACGTGGGGGATTCCTTGGCAATCGCCTCTCCTCAGGCTCATGACATCTTGCAAGGCTGACCTCTCCTGGGAAAACCCTCCCACGCTTGTGCCCCTCCAGTTATCCTGTTTTCCTCTGTACTGTGCTGAAACCCCAACTCTTCCCAGGCTCCCTTGGCTGCTGAAGCTCCCTGGAGCCTCTGCTCCTGGTTTTCTCCCCATGAAGAGCATCTGCCCTGGATGGAATCACACACACCCTGAGCAGGGCTCCTCACTTGCACTCATTGGGTGCTATTTCCACCCATTTTTCACCATCTTTACTGCAAAACAGCACCAAAGTCTTAGTGCACGACCCCCACCCTCCCTCATGTGCTCCTTGCTCTCTCGGAAGGGAGGTTGGGGTGGGGTTTACGTGATTTTAGTCTTAACAGAGTCTCTCTTATTTCTTCTTTGAAACACCGCCTGCGACTTCATTGCAAAATACTGATTTCTTCATTCCTTGGGCTGCCTTGCACTGAGATTTCCTGCTGGCCTCAGCAGCTCTCCTGGCAGACTCTCTGCCTCTGATGTGTTTCAGAAAGGGTTCATTGTCAGCCTCCACACTGTTAGCAAGTCGCTCCTTGGATTTCTCTTCTGGGGCTGCCTTACTGTAGCCTTGCATCTAATTTGCCTAATTTCTGCATCTGATTCCTCCTTTTTAAAGGGTGTCTGTTTGGTTAGAATCGCTCCCTTGTGCTGCTGTTTAGCCACCTGGGGTGTGTGTGTGTGTATTTTTTATTTATTGTCAGTACACATTTACTGTGAGCTTCTAATGTGGTGTCTTTAAAGAGATCCCGCTGTTGCAGGGCTCTTCAAGAAAAACTTGGGCAGAGATCACAGCAGATCCCACTTTCCCATTGGGCTCCATATATGGCTTAAAAAAGACAGGAACCAGCTCACAGATGTTCCTGCAACCTGCAAATCCAGCCTCCAAAAGTTTCCCTCTGAGTGAGTTCACTCCTCTGCCAGGGAGCCATCCCTCCATCCTTGTCCAGCAGCAGGAGGGGATTTGGGGGACTGCATCTGAGGGCTTTTGCTCCCACCTGCCCCAGAAGAAGCTGGCCAATGTCTCAGAGTGTGCTCGTGGATCTGGGTCTGCAGCAGGGAAAAGAGGGAACCTGTGGTCACAGCTTTTCCAATAATTCCTATTTTTTGCCTCTGTAGTATTGAGAGTCCTCTGTCCTTTAGCTCAGTCTGTGTTTCTATCAAATTTATGAACAATTCCTCTCATGAAATCCCATGAGCATGGACACCTCTGGGAATGACAGTCTTTTGAAGGCTCTGATCCACTTAGAAAAGTCCTGTTTTATCCATGCCTTTTGACCTTTTATACTTCCTCTTTGCTCTGCCAGTGCTGAGGGGTTTGACTTTTTTTTTATAAACATACACATTTTTTGGTGGCACCTCAAGGTCATATTTGTACTCCTGTCCTCCATTCAGAAGCTTCTTTTTCCTGCCCTCCTTCCCCAGTAATTTTATCTTGCTGCACATGCCATCCTCCCATCATGCAAAAGCTGTATTTTTAGACAGCTCTGCTTGGCTCCAGCCTAGGGACATGAAAACATAAAGTTCAGCCCTGCTTGGCCAGCCCTTCCCTGGGGTTGGTAACTCCAGAACTCCTGTTGGAATAAAAGTCAAACTGCTCGACTTTGGGGAGATTTTCCCCAAGTACTTTGACAGAACAAGTCAGCAGCTGTTTTTTTAGGTTTTTCTAGTCATTTTACCCACAGAATGCAACAAAACCACTTCCTGCAGGTTTGTTTTTTTCTTTCACCCCTTGTAGACACAAACTCCTGTCAATATTTGTCCCCAGACAATGCAGCCATTGGATGGAAAGCCCCCATCACCTCTGGCCGTGTTCCTCGGGCAACTGCTCCTGTCCTCTGGCACCTGGGAGGTTTTGATCCTGTGCATCCCTCGTGTAACAAAGGCAGCCCATGGGGGCCTCTGCCTGGTGGAAAGGGACAGGCAGAACAAGCAGTGCTGTGAGTGGAAACAGGAAGGGATAAGTAATTGATTTCCTGAAATCTGGACAATTGTTCCCATCCCTTCTCCACCTGCTGAAGGGATTTCCATTTTGAAGCACCAGCACTGATGCAGTGACTCCATTCAGTGGTGTCTGAAATGGTGACAAGTGCCCTGAATGGGTGCAGGGATGTTTAATCCCAGCACTTGCCCCCAGCAGCATCATTGTTCCAGCACCCTTGTCCTTAGCAGTGCCTGAACTGTACACAAATCCCTGCTTTGTTCTGCTTTGTAGAAATAGTGCAAATAAAGAAAGGCACTTTATTTTCTCTCCATCTTCATCTTCAGGTGTTGAGGAAAAAAATTAGTAAATGTTTGCAGCTGTTCCAGCCAGAGCAGAGTGAACACCCAGAGGTGATTTTCTCTCTTAACTTTTTCTGCACCAAGAATGTGAACAGAGGGAGGTTTCAGTCCCTGAGAAAAGTCCCTGAAGTGTCTTGATATTTTTTTTCAAAGTAAGAAAACCCACTATTTTCAGGCATCACTAGAGGAATGAATCTGACAAGCCTTTATCCAAATGAATGTTTAAATTTTGAAAGGGAAAAAAAAATCTCCCGTGTGACTGACAAGGTCCTTTTCAAACACATAATATGCTGAACCTTGCATGACATTTCTGTGGGTGTTAAGTCTAAAGAGCTATCTTTGCACGCAATGTAGCAAATGAACTGTGTAAGGAGAGGGCTGTAGCTCTGTGCATCCTTGCTGAGTAGTAGTAGAGCATTGTAAAACCTGACAAGCTGCTTCTTCCAAATCTGCATGTCCCCAGGGAACAGGCTGGTGTATTCTTGTTCTTCAAACACCTGAAAAGTTTGTTCTAGACTAACTATTGTCATTTATACTCTATGTTGCAAGGAATAGAATATTGTAGGGTTTTGGGGAAGAGCAGAAAGGTAGAATGATGCAAGTAAAGCTATGACTGTAGCAAAACTGAAGATCTTTATCAGGTGTCCCTCCCTAGTTTTCCACCTGTCTTTTCTTTCCTCTTCATTTTTTCTGGACTTTTGGATCATCCTTACCCTTCCTTGGGGTCTCTTATCAGTTGTTCAGGTCATCCTAAAACTCCACTGCCCCCACTGTGGCTGAGACCATCCCCCTGTGGAGGAGAGCAGATGAGTCTGCCCCTGTTCTGTAATCCATAAGGTAGAAACAGTGCATCCCTCTCCCAGCCCCCCAGCCTGGAGTAGCTCTTTCATTTAATTTTCCTTTCCCTGAAATTCCTGTTTGTGTTTTTGTAGTTTCAGGATGGCTACCAAGCTCCTTTCAGCTCTGAATGAGGGGAACAGAGGGTACAGTAGCAGACAGACTCACCTATTAATCAAATTAATGTGTCTTGGTGAGCCAATTCAGAACACCACAGAGCTGGTTCTTGTGATTTCATAACATCTCATGACACTCAATATTTTTGTTAAAGCTCTACTTTCCAGATTCATGGGATGATGGTAAAACCTGAGGAAGAATTAGCAATAAAGCATCTAGAGCACCTGGCTGTAGAAAGTAATTGGCAAATGGGACCCAAGTGCATCCTAAAGTCTCAGCAAACCAGAAAGCAAATAAAAAGCACCTGCAAACAACTGATGTTGGCCGAGTTTGCTGGAAAGATTCATGAAATGTGCTTGACTGGCTGCTCCTGTGGACTGGAGCTGTTGAGAGGTGGTTCCAGGTTCTCCAAAATGCCACAATGTTTTCTGGGTAGCCCTCTGTGAGAAGCTGGGAGCTGGCAGGAAAGAGGATGTGTGTGTGTGTGTGTGTGTGTGTGTGTGTGTGTGCAAAGTGTGGCAAGAAGTTATCACCCACAAAAGCTATGGAGTGGGAAATCTGAATCTCCAATCCCCCACGATGTGTAGCAGCCTCAACCCCCTGAGAAATGACAGTGTCAAAATATGCTGCGAGTCAAAATAAGGTCAAAAGTACAGTTTTACAAACCTCTTGACATGAAAACTCTAAAAATATGTGGGACATAGGGCACTAAAAGAGACACCTGATATACAGCTGGGCATAAAGGCAGCTGCAAACTACCCACAGAAAAAGGAGATGCTGAGGCTGACTGGGAGATTGGTGGAAGACCTCTCCTGCCATTCTTGTTCTGCTATGGAAACAGCTGAAGTTGTAACCAGGAACAGTTTGCAAAGGCTCAAACAAAGCCACTGACAGAAATAACTCGAATACAGAGAGGAAAAAATTGCTTGAGAGTTCTTTTGGGAAGGATTAGGTTTTAAATAATTGCCATTTATAAGTTAATTTCACATCCTTCTGGAGCTTGGCCTACTAGGATTTTAAGGCTTGACTGAAGCTGGCAGACAGGGTGGGCACTGATTCCAGAGTTTGACTGCCAAGAAAAAGGAAAATATTAAGAGTAAAAATTGGCAATTCTGAAAAAAAAAAAAAAAAAGGAGGCCAGGGAAATAAAAGGAAATGAGATTTAGTTTAGGAAAATTATTGTTCTCTGAGCCATGGACTGATTTTATGGCTGGCTTATTAGTCACAGGCTTACATGAGCCTGGCCTTTGTAATCAATGTCTGCAAAGAAACTGGTGGAGAACACAGCTCCCAATGCTTTAATAATTTGTAAATCCACAATTTCGTTATTTTTAATAATGAGTGGTTTTTTTATTTAAAATCGTATCAAAGTCTATTAAAAGCAGCAGGGAGACTCCTCTCAGCTCTAACAACTTTGAATCAAGCCCTGTAAAAATAGATGCTACATGTCTCAAGGCTTCTGCTGCAGCCTTGCAAAATGAGTCCAAGCAGCAAAGTAAAACCACAGCTCTTCTGTTCCTGACCCCCAGCTCTTTGGGGCTGTGAGTTACCAGGGCCCGTGGGGCCCCTCTCTGTCCTTTTGCCCAATGCTGGGCTATTCCTGAGGGATCTGGGCTTATTCCTGACATTCTCTGCTGAGCACACACATCCTCTCTGTGTTTTCTCTGTGTTTCCAGCACAGTGTGGAATAATCCCTGCAGGAAAAAAGGCCCAGAGCTAACACCCAGCTCTCAGGTAAACCCACTTCCCAAGAGATTGGAGATGCAGACAGATTCAAGAAAAACTGATGGAAGCAGTCTGTTAGACAGCCTTGTGCATCTCAGTGAAGGACATGTTTTTCTTTCTGGAAGAGAGCCATGATGTAGAAATAGACTGAAAGCAGGAAAGAGGGCTGCAGCCATAGCTGAGGCTGTATATTTAAACCTCTTTGCTGTCTGACCATCTGGGCCTGCAGCTAAACTTAAACTTATTATTTTCAATGTTTCAACATCTTGAGAGGTAAAAGGTGCACTTGATACTTTCTGCCAGGAAGAAAGGCAAAATAATTGTCCTGAGTCATCTTTCCCCTGTGTCAGACCTTTGTGTGTGGTTTTGGATGCCCAACCTGTTTCATCAGCCTTCACCAGCATCTGCCTGGAACCCCAGGCTGGATGCTCTGTGTGCACAGAGCCCCTCACATCCAACACAGAATCTGGATTTGTATTCCTTCTCTGTACAACACAAGTCAGAACAACCACTGGCAACGCAAATGCACTCATGTCTTTTTCTGCCTTTATATTTTTAACATTTTTTCTTTAAACCATAGCTAGAAGAAGACCCTTTCCATGATGAAAATTCTTGTGGATGATCCAGAAAGCCTCATTTCTCACTTAGCTCAGTCAAATTTGCTCAGTGACTCCTGCATGCCTGGATCCCAGGAGAAAGCTCCAAACCCAGGTGAGGTCTGTCTGACCCCTACACATCAGGGAAGGTTTGGTGTTGGCTTCTGACACCTCACAGGGAGCTCACGTGAGGGGTACTGACAGATTCTGGGTGAGAAAAGTTGTGCTTTCCCACTTTTGCAACCATTTCGTGCAAAATGAGGCACCTGGATCTAGCCCTGGTGTGACAACTGCTGTGAAATGTTTCCAGAACCACCCCAAATTTTAAGTGCCTGACTCCTTTGGGGACTAGCTTACCAATTCCTCCTCTGGAAGGCAAATGGATGAGGATGGCTGTAGCTCTTGCTGGTCAGAGTTTAGCTCTCCCCAGCTCTTGGTGGGTGCCCCAGCACCTACAGTGGAATATTGAGTGTTTGGCAAGTCTTGTCAGGCTCAGTGTAAATTAATGTCTCATCCTCTGCCTGTGTTCCTTCTCCTCTTTAGGTAATTTTCCCATTTGAATGGGTTTGTGAAAATGGTTCCTCCATTTAGAGAGAATAATGTGAAAATATCTGCTGAACAATCCCATCCCAGAGCTGGGATTTTTTCTCATCTTAAACCAAAGCCCTGCATTAGTTTCCGACTACTGTCCATTGACTTGGGAAAGACTAGAAGCAATTATATTTAGGGATTAGAGAAATTAAGTCTCAAGAGACATGGAACCTTTCAGCTTTTTAATGCTTTTGATTGTGTCTTTCTGTTCTGTGTGCCATCAAATTAATAAAACATTTTATAAAAGTGAGCTGTGATGGGTGATGGTACAGAACTGATCTGGTCATTCAATTTATCTATGATTCTTAGCACATTAAAAATAACCACAGGGAAACCCTTAAATGCATCCATCCATCCATCCATCCATCCATCCATCCATCCATCCATCCATCCATCCATCCATCCCGTATTATTTGTGGATCATCTCCATCAGAAAGAGTTTCTTGGCAATAAAGATCCTCTGTCTAGCTGGCTGTGAGCATCCTGCCTTGCTTTTCAACAAATGTCATGGGGAAACTCTTCCAAGGCCAAAACACGTGAATGAGATTTATTAATCCTGTGGCCCCTTGTCAATCATGACAATGTTAATAATCCACAAACCATACACCATGTCTATATCCCATGTAACAAACGCATCTCTGGGAGATGAATAATAAGTCCCATGTGCACTCTGCTCCCTCTTATACTGAGAACGCCCTGGATTTGGGGCAGCTCTTTCCAGCTGCCCTGGCTCCTTCTCGCTTCCCGTGCTGGGAGGGGGCTGACGCTGCCCCAGTCCTTGCCAGGGACGGCTCCTGTGTCAGTATTTGTCACTGTATCTGCAGTCAGGGTAGCGGTAGGCGAAGCGGGAGTCGCAGGAGCGCAGAGGTTTCAGGATCTCTGCCAGCTCCGCCATGGCCTCGCTGGTGCTGCGGTCGTCGCCGAGGCCGCGGGCGCAGCGCTGCAGGAAGGCGTCGATCCTCTCCTGCACGGGGGGCAGGAACTTCCCTGTCAGCAGCTTCGGCAGAAGGTCTTGACACACCATGACGAGGCTGTGCTTCTCCCTGATGGAGTCACAGGACACAAATGCAGACTGGCAGCCCACAGTCAGGCAGCTGAAGATATCTTTATACTCCTGTTGGCCATCGATCAGCTGGCTCCCTGTTGGGGACAATTAAACCGCTTGTTAGAAACATAATAGTGAGCTCCTGGACAGTCAGAGATATCTGTGCCTCTGTGTTAACATGGGCTTTGTTACTGTCTAAAGGATGTGACCACCTTTCGCTACGAATTACTCAGTGCTGAAGCTGTGTATGTGCCAATTTTCTTGCTTTTGAAATATGTATATTTTTCTGAATGACAGAGCTCTTCAGAGCTGCCTGTCAGAGGAATTGGAGATGAGTCTGTCGAGTCAAGCTGATGCAGAAAAAATGAGAATTGGAGTACAAATCTAAAATGTGGAGCTCCTACAAAAAACTACCACAAATAGCCAGACCTGTAATTTTTTCCATGTTAACCAAAATCATTGCCTTGCAACAACAGCTCATCTAGCTGAAGTCAAGTTAACAGTCATAGCTGTTGAGATAAGAAAAGGAAATCCAGTGGAAAATTTTCTGACAGCTGCTTCTGAATATTCTGAATACTCAGCTGAATGTGTGAGCTGAGGAAAAACCTTTTGAAAATCTGAATATTCAAAATGAAACTTAAGTTATTGGATGAATAGTCTTTGACTAGCTCTACTTGCAGGAGTAGACCAATGTAACTTGTGAAAATTGAATACTAACCCTTGATTTTATGTAAAAGTGACAAAAAGGAAGATTTTGTTATTATTGTTATAAATAATAATAACCATTATTAGGCAATGTGATGAATGCATGTAAAAAGGGTCCAATTTGACCCACTACTTAGAACAAATGAAATTACAAAATTTCTGCTGGCAAGTATTGACATTTGTGTGGCAAAAGTTTGAAAAGGAAGGCTTCAAATGGGAGCATTCAGCACACTGTGCACACTGAAAGCTGCTGCCAGCTACAAAGTGGTTACCAAACCACCGACTGCACAAACAAAACACCCATCACCTTCCTGACTCCGAGCCAGGATGGCAGGAGCTGCTGATGGTGACTGTCTCCATGAACTTCTCATCACTTAATTTAGTAAGTGGTGTTTGGTTAATTAAAAAAACCAAAAAAAACCAACAAAAAAAAATCACCAAAAAATCCCCAAAAAAACTCCCACCAAAAACGACCAAAAAAACCCAAAAAAGGCAGCAGTAGAGCCAAGGGCAGAAGGGGAAAGATTTGTCTGCCCTGCCTCCCGAGCCCTCCCGTGACAGATGCGTAGCCACGGAGCCCGCTGAGTACCTTCCTCCTTGTCGATGATGCCCAGCGTGCTGGCATCCCGGATGAACAGATGCCCGTTGCTGAACACGCCGAAGGTGCCAGCGTCCACGTGGGTGAAGTAGAAGAAGTAGTTGAGGTCGTTGGTGGCCATGGAGCGCAGCACGGCCAGGAGCTGCAGGGCCAGGTCTGTGGCCACCTCGGGGGCCGCGCCGAAGAAGTCGCGCAGGGGCCGGGTGCTGGCGCTGACCACCAGGCGCCCGCAGGAGCCCAGGTACCGTGGGAAGGGCCAGCCCTCCACGTCGGGGAAGATCTGTGAGGAAGAGCAGGAATGGGGGGATTACCCCTGCCCTCTGCCCCTGGAGCCGCCTCTCTCTCAGAGTGCCCTTTCCGGCTCCAAGCAGCGGGGTTGTGGTTTGGTTTCCAAGCCAGCCTGCAATCCTTCCTCACCCCATCCAGCCCTAGCAGCTGGGGAAGGTACTTACTACCCCATCCTGGAGGAGTTAGAATGCTTTTTTCTTTTTCTTATGGTTCTTTTTCTGTAACGGAGGAAGAATCTGGTATTTTGAGACTTATTCTGTAAGACAGACTAACTGGAAAGTCCAAGATAATAATAGTTTTCAGATTCATGAAAATTTTAGCCACAGAAAAGCTAATTTTAGGTGTCTTTGATGGGTCCCTCATGAGCACTGAACAGATGAAGTCACAGCTTGGAGTTGAGGTAAGGCTAAAGCAGTTTTCACTAATTGGTGAGAACTGCCAGGCTCATTTGTAAGAGACTTTGCAGTCTCTTACAATGTGGTGGGTGTTTGCTCCAGTGGAGACACTGGGCTGGGCTCCCTGCATCCCTGCAGCTCGTGTCAGAAACACGGTTATCCCAGGTGGAAACCAAACTGTGTGACTGCTGAGCTATGCCAGCACAAAGCTTTCTGTCATTTGCATTAAAACTCATCTGTGTCCCCAGCACCTCAGACCCTGCCAAGCCATTATGAACTCATCCAGTTTCATGTTTAAGGTTACTTCTCCCTTCTGCTGTGAAGGCATTCTGGGCAACTGTGTAAAAATCTCACTTTTTCTCTTTGGCATATTTTTCTCATCTCTTCAAGTGGTGTTCCCATGTCTTCAGAGTGCTAAGGGCCACGGCTTCATGTACCAGTGACCCATAACTGGGGTGGCTGAATGACCCCCAAGAGCCTCCCAGTGCACGAGCACCATTCCCCCTCCCTGGGACCGCGCAGAGCCCTGTGAGCTGCTGAGTGCAGCAGTGGCCTGGGGCCAGAGATGGATGATGCTGCCACTGCCACCTTTTCTTCATGGAATCATGAAGGTTTGCAAGAACCAGCAGTGAGGACTAAAGGTTGGATGGGGAAAGGTGAGGATTCTCCCTTGGAAACACAAGGAAAGAGAGGAGCTGCATGCCAGGCAGGTCAGAAGGGGTCCAGGGGTAGAGTGTGAGGCCTCCCAGATCACTGCCTTCAAACCCAGAGTTTTGAAACCCAGAGCCAGTTACCAGTGGCAGGCAAATGGAAAACACAGCACTGGCACGTGGAGCATGGGAAATCATGGTCTTTCTCTCCCAGAAACAGCCTGTGATTTAATGTAATGCATTAGCAGTGCAAACCTAACACTTTGAAGTGCTGGGGATGTGTAAAACCCTGGATTTCACAGTGCTCTAGTGCAATAACGCACCTGGGCTTCCCTATCTCTCCCCAGCCTCACAGACTGATGCAGGGAGCACCTCATGAGCCTGCCTGCCTTCAGCCACCCAGCCCCACAGGAGAAACACGCTTTTTGGAGGCCAGGGAGCTGACAAAGGCCAGGGCTGGGACTCCTCTGCCCCTGAGGCTGGCACACATCTCATGCAGGGGTTTGCTTGTGAGGGGTGGTGTTTCAAGCTGGGGCAGGCTGGCACGTACCTGTAAGAGGATGGGGTGTGAGTTCACTGCCAGGGTGTACAGCAGGCGCAGTTTGTCCCGGTCCGTCAGGTGATCCATGTAGATGCTGCCGGCGTCCGGCACCTCCGCGTAGCGCCGCACGATCCTGTCCAGGAGGCGCTGGGATGGGCAGCGCAGCATGGGGCTGGACAGGCCCTGTGAGAGGGGAAAACCCGGCAGGGATAGTCTAATTCCAGCCTGAGACATTGCAACGTGCTTGGGTCATGCTGGGGGTGCACACACAGAGCTCTGTGCTCTGCCCACTGCGCCTCTGCTTGCTGCAGCACAGCCCCGGAGGATGCGGGCACACCGGGCATCTCACCCTTCCTAGGAGAGGACCTGTGCCATCCAAAAATGCCATTTCCCAACTCAGGTTTCAAGAACGGCCCCCATTCCTGGGCACTGCAAACCTCATATTCCCTCAACTGCACCACATCTCTCCACACCATGGGACTCTTCCTTCTGCCTGGGTTTCCAACCCTAGCATTCCTGGTGGAGGCCCTCCAGTTGTTACGACAGTGACTCACTTCCCTCGTTAAATAATCTTCAGATCACTTCGTTATTTGCTTAACCTGAGAGCAGCTTTCTTGGAAATACTATTTGCTAAGGTCAGTAAACATGCTTTAAAAATGTAAATAAACATTGTGTGTGAGTATAAGCACAGGATATGTTCTCTCTCTGATAAACTCATGCATTAACTATCAAAACCAAATAGCCTGTGTTTATTTTTTGTAAATACCAGCAACAAATCGAGAACCGTTGGGCTAATGGAGTCAATTATCACTGTATTTCACCCTTCAGATTTGGAGGTTTGGCTTGTAAAATTGCATGAGCAATCTATGGCTGGGATAAATGGCATAGAAAATTATACTTTCATAGTCAAAAATGGTATTTTTTTTATTTTTCAGTTAGTCTTTGTCTTCCTTAATAGCCAAGGAGAGTTTATATATGGAGAGCTGCCCACAGTGGCACAGAAGCACCGCCCTGACATGCCTCTGCTGGGGAAGGGAATCAGGTTTTTTAAGCCTCCCTATTAAAAATTATTCCAGTAGCCAAATTTGCTCTTTTGAGTTTTGTTTATAATTTGAAGGCTGGGAGATGTGCTTCAGAGGAAAGGTAGGTGCAGCTCCCGTTGCTCCCTGCCATCCTTCATGCTGAGAGCAAAGATGTGACGCAGCATCTCCCCAGGTCATGTGGGAACTCTGAGGTAGGTCCTTCTCAGCCCCTCCTGTGCGAGCTGTTCATTTGGCATAAAACACTGAACCACCCAGCGTGACAAAGAAATAAAGGAACATGGAAAGGACGCGTAGGACACTTTCCCAGCTGGAGGAGGAGAGGGGGAACTAGATGTCCCATGTCTCTTCCTCTGCATCCCTGTTGGCCTCGGTAGAGATTCCAACCGCTCCTTCCTTGGCCATCAGTTGCAAAAAACAAGTCCAAAATGCCAATAGTTGATCAGGACTACCTGAGAAACTCAATCACAACTGAACTGTTCTTTCACGAAAACCAAAAATCCTTTTCTTCCAAAAAGAATAAAACGTTTGTCAAAAATAATTCTACTCAGTTCCTGTTGCAAGTCTTCATACACTCCACTCCTCTGGTGCAGCCTTATCAGGAAAATATTTTCTCAATTAATTGTCTAAAACCATAAAAGAGGTGCAGGGGGAGGGATGGTTATGGATTTCTGTCTTGCAGCACTTGCAGGAACGTTGTGGCTGACTCTGTCACTTCTACTTTGGAGGAGAAGCGATAAAAAATGAGCAGAACAGAGCTGTCTAAAGTAAGAGATAAATGGTGGAGAAAGTCTCTTGCAGCTCCGTGTGTATGCAAATATTTGCAGCCAAAGTTAGAAAGCCTTGCTGCTTCCAAGAGACTGCAATGCAAAAGCTGAGACCCTGAAGAGTACACAGTGGGAACATAAATCACAGCGGCAGAGAAGGCATGGACGGTGTAATTAGGGTTTTTCTGAGGTCAGAGCTCACCCTCAACATAAATGTGGGCACGTGCTGCCCGTGGTGCTCATGGCTGCTGGTGTCCTGAGGAACTGTTCCAGGCACATCCACGAAGGAGCGGGAGCAGAGGAGCAGGGCTGGGTACTGACACCTTCCTACAGTTTAATGAGGCCCTGACCCACAAAAACTGGACAATGGGGCCTTTTGATTTCAGCAGAGACAGTCAACAGCATAAAGCTCAGCACCTGCTTGATTGTTTCAGTAGAGAGGGGTTTCACCTTCCTGCAGGCTGATGGAAACATCTCTACAGCAGAAAAGGAGCTGGAGTTGTAAAACTGTCAGACAAAAACTGTCAATGGAAGAAAAATGTGAAGAACACAAACTCAAAACACTGGAGATACAAATTTATCTGAGAATATCTTAAGTCCTTTGCAGTGACTTATCACCCCAGAGAATAAGACCTGACAGACAGCCTGATGTATTGTTTGTGATTGATGTGGAAAGCTTCTTATTTACTTCGATTAAATACCCACATTTCTATATCTCATAGTGAGTAGTTCCTGCAAAGCCTACCTCCACTCAGCTGTGAGTTTTTAAACCCTATTACACAGTACAGGATGCATTTTAAACTCCATGAGTTTATGCATATGTAGCACAGACACGCCCAGAATTCACTTGGATGTAAAGACAACTTGTGTAAGACAACTTCTTGCTCTGTTGTCTTTTCAGTCAGCCCAAGGAGGGATGGCCCAGGCCGGAAGCACAGCTGCCTCCTGCCCCATGAGCCACTACCTGGGTCCAGCTTCACCAAACTACCAGGTTTAGAATGGGTTCCAGGAGGAAACACTTGGATGTAGGTGTCAAAGCACCTACAGCTCCTGGCAATGTGAATCCAAGGGTTTCCTTAACTCTCAAAAGAAAGAAGGTAACGACCTGAGAAACTCATCCCCACTGCCAGCAGGTTTATGGACATCTCTGATGATGAGGTACTGGGTCAAAGAGGTGGCAGGCCTAGGAGGTGGCTCTGGGAGCCCCAGAGTGCCCATCCTTCCCTAGGATGGACAACTGGACATGTGAGTGAGCTGCTGCCCCTGTGCAGCAAGAAGAGATGTGGACTAGACTCAAGACACCACATAACCAGGGTGCTGGTGCCTCTGCTGGGGGCAGGACGAGGTGCTGGTCAGCAGCTGCTGGTCAGTAGTTGCTGGTCAGTAATTGCTGGTCAATAGTTGCTGGTCAGTAGTTGCTAGTCAGTAATTGCTGGTCAATAGTTGCTGGTCAGCAGCTGCTGGTCAGTAATTGCTGGTCAATAGTTGCTGGTCAGTAGTTGCTGGTCAGTAATTGCTGGTCAATAGTTGCTAGTCAGCAGCTGCTGGTCAGTAGTCTCAGACAGTCCGTCCTAGAGAGAGGGTCTGCAAATGCTGGATTTTCACCTTGGTACTGCTTTCCTCTGTCTGTCTTCAGCATTTTCCAGGCTGTGCTTTGTAGGCAGGGCTGTAAATTTTCCCTGTGGGTGATCTGTGCTGAAACCAACCTGCTTTGTAGCCCCTCCAGCAGGAAAGCACCCAGAGTGGTTTGAGGTGATGAGCTCCTGGGTGAAGCAGCGGGTGTCTGGGGCTGCCGAGTAGGCTGAGCCCCAGCTAAATCCTGCTCATCTCTGAGGCAGGCTGGATTTTAAGACTGAAGACTTTGCTGCATCCAATAAAGATTTTCATTGTGGCTGGTGAAATAATCGCTGTGGCAGGCAGCTCAGCTGATGGCTGGGTCAGGCAGGGCAGGCAGCGTAAAGTGGAAAAACATCACTTCATGGTCTGTCATTTTGATTCAAGCACGTTGTGGTTTGTCATAATGCTCTATCAGACAAAATTACCTGGGCCCATTAGCTTTCCCCGGTGCTGCTACACAGGATAAACTGCAGGGAAGGGAGAACAAGCACTGCTGTGTGAGAATGCAGCTCTGTGAAACAGGCTGGGCATCGTGTCAGGCCTTGAGAGAGGTGTTCTGTTAACACCTCTGAAAAGAGGGAGAGTGGGAGAGCAGAGCCATAAGAGCAGTTCTTTAGGTAAGTATTTGCAGAGACATATGGTAGCCCCAAAAGCCCCTCTCCTGTGGCTCCTGCTGGGTTACCAACATAAATCTGCACAGCAAACACTGCAGAGAGGCAGCGGTGCTGGGCTGGGTGCAGGCACAGGCGCTGGTTTCCAAAGGGAGGAGGGCAGGTGGGATGGCCAGGGAGGAGGGGGATCCCCATCCCTGTGGGGCTGGATGGGCTGGGGAGGTCAGACTCTAACCTGTGGTGGCCCACACAGCAGGGTGGGATGGGTTCTCACACACAGACTCACACACACATGTATGTATGACTGAAATGTTGCTGCCATTGGCTGTTTTTCAGTTAATACCACTGTGAGACCAGAAGCCATTTTGCAAAGCACATACCTGATCTTAAAAAGTGATTGCTGCTGAAATTTGGTGATGAGGAAGTAGGTTCCAGGGTCTCTGGATCACTATATTTCTCTGTGTATTCAAATCTATATGCTGTTAGAAGGGATTTAAATTCCAATTTTTGTTTCTCTGATTGACATACAGAACCAAAGGACTGTGAAAACATGAGCAGAGCAATCCTGAGGCTGATGTGCAAAGGTCTGGGCCTCCCTGCAGCCTCCCATGCCCTTTCCAACTAAAAAGCTGCAGGGGTTGATGAAATGTCCCAGGGAGTTTGTCACTGGGCACCCCCAGGCTGGCCTTGAGCTCACTTCAGAGGCGCCCTGGAGCTGGCACCAGCTCAGCTCCCCACTGCTGCTGCACAGGGAAATTCCTGGGAGAAACTGGATAGGTGCAAGGGCAGGGTGCCCCAGCCAGGGTCTCTGCGTGGTGCTGTGTGTGCACATGTGCATCCATATATGTGTGTGTGCCTGTGTGTGCAGCCCTGCCAGCTCAGCTGGCATTTCAGGCTCCGAGAGGACAGGGTAGGGAAAACTGTAGCCCACGAAGAGCCTTTTAAGGAGAAGGATTTGGGGTCAGCTGATGATTTAGCTTTGCAGCAGGTCTGAGATACCACAGAGCCACATTTCTCCAGTTACTTTTTCACCCAGCTCAGCAAGTTGAAGTTTTAAGCTCTCGATTCCTTCTCTTTCCCTCAGCACTGCTGGGGAATGGAGGGAAAACACAGCAAGGCTGGAGGACTTGGCAGCCCAAGTTGCCCTCCTGCAGGCCCCTGCAGTGCTGCCTGGAGCAACAGTGGTGGCCAGCAGGTGCCTGGGCACCTGCCAGCCTAAGGAGTTGTCCCTGCCCACAAGCTCAGGTGAGGGATGCTCTGAGTGCAAGTGATACACGATCCCCTCTCTGTAGTGCCTCTCCCGAGGTTGCTAAACAAAGTACAGTGTAGCTTTGCTCCAAAAATCTTTTCCCTGTCAGGCATGTGCTACCCAGGAGGGTACTGACTTCAGGGTGACCTGCTGTGCTGGACTGTCAGTGATTTGGGTGAGTCCTTTTTGGGGCAGTCCAGGCATAACCCCAGTGTATCCCTCCCTCCCTCTCCTAAGGTGTGCTGCTCCACAGGCTAAGAGTAGGGGAAGAACTAAAGCAGCATAGCTTTAGCACTCACCAGAGCTGAGTGGATGCACTGAGCAGCTGCCTATATAGAAATATAAATGAAGTCACTTTTTCACAGTCACTTCTCTCTTGGAATGGGAAGAAGTACTGGATTAATCCTTTGTCTCTCAGGTCTTGTTCAGTGTACATCCAACCCCCACCCTGGCCCCTGCCCTTTCCAGGGTTTATTGTGATGTTTTGCTGCTGTTTGGGTGGGGTGAGGGGGCTGCCCTGTGCCGTAGCTGCCCATCTACCTGGTGGTGGTGATCACACTCACCATGTTCCTGTCCTGGCTTCACCTGTGGCACCCCAGGACTGTGGGAGAAAGGGCAGTGTGCTGCTTTGTGCCTGAGATCATTTGCTATGGATGGCAGGAGAATGAGTAATCGAGGCTTTGGCTCTGACTGCCCATGCCCTTTGTCCTGCCAGCCACAAGAGAGACCCACACTGACTTGGCCACTGGCCCAAAGCAAAATTGCTTTCAAGGCACTGGCTGCCCTTGTGGGTATAAATTTATGGTGGAAAAAACCCCGAAACCCCACAATGCTGAGACATGATGGAAAACTAGAAAGAAAATGGCAGCAATCTCCCCACTGGAGCTGTTATCACATTTGTGTGCACAGCCTGTTGTTACCCCTGTGCCTGAAGCCACCTGGCGCTATGGCTTTCCACAGGACTTCAGCTTCAACCTGCACAAGGAGCTAGGAGCTGGTGCTCTCCTTGCTGGGGCTGAGCCCATCCCAGCCCTATACAGGCTGTGCCATGGCATTACCTGTCACCCTGTTCTTTTGAGAATTTTAAAGTTCTTCTAAAAGTTCCTATGCCTTCTGATATTTACATATTTCGACTGAGTTTTCTCATGCATGTTCATGTAAATAATGATTGTTTTGTATTCCTCTTTGTGGGTGGAGAGAATTGATGGACTGTTGGTTTGCCCAGTGTGGTTGGAGAGGTGGCAGTTTCACCCTCCAATCCGCTGTCATTTTTTACTATTGTATATATACTAGAGTCAGAAAATAAAGTTGTTTTTTTTGGGTTCTTTTCCTTTCCTTTTACACCTAGCCTACTTCTGTGAGTTATTTCGTGTCGCAGTGTGACAATTACCTGTGGCTGGCAAGGCTTGGCCTTCAACTACGCCACTTTTCTTCCCGGCAGGGCATCATTTTGCCTCCCCCTTTGGCTGGTGGGCTTGGCTGCCCCATCTCAACCGGGCAGGATGAGTGCCAGCCACGCCCCAGTCTCACCCTCCAACCAGCGAGTTACGACCACATCCCCACGAGACCCTTTTCACACCCCGAAACCCCACGGGCCTTGCTCTGCCCCGTGCTCCCCCAGCCGTGGCGGGGCACCGGAGCCGCCGGACACAGACCTGGACCAGGTCAGGCGTGAGGCGCTTGGCCCGCAGCCACTTCTGGAAGCGCTGGGTGCGGCGCAGGGCGCGCTCCAGGCTGCAGGTCTTGGTCTTGAGCAGGGAGGTGCAGATGCGCTTGTCCGCCCGGTCATGCTGGTACTTGGAGGTCAGCCGGGTGATGTCCACCAGCCGCCAGCTCTTGGCGTCGTCCGTGTAGTTGCCCGAGTAGCTGAGCAGGGAGCTGGGGGGCAGCTTTAAATGAGAAGAAAGCCAGGTGTCAAACCTGCCAAACCAAAACGAGAGCCCCACGGAGAGCGGGTTAAAAGCCACACGGACACAGCGCCCGCCCCGCTGAGCTTCTCCAGGCCGGCCCCTGGGGCTTCCTGCCATCGCCTGGCAAAGGCCAAGTCACCCTGGCTGGATGGCCCCAGGGTGAGCAGCCTGAAACCATCAGCTAAGGAAATGTGTTTTGGTAAAAAAAGTCCTTTGCTTCCCACTAATACCATCCCTTGTCATGAATGCTGCCATGGAGTGAAGGGTGAAACACCCAAATGGGGTCTTTTGGGTAGAGGGGGGGAGGACAGGGAGAAGGTTGCAGGGTTTTGGTTCATGAAGAATTCCTGGTGTTTTTAAATTTTCCTACTTACAGAGAAAGGGTCCCAAAAAAGGAGTACTTGACACTTTAAAGGATCCTCCTGATATTAAAACATCCTGACAACAAATATGTTTGGGAATATCAAGCTGACCTCTTGTTTTGAGGTGGTGGCTTTTGTCAGTGCAGAGGTCTACCTGTCTCCCCCAACACCCCTGACTGTATTTCAGCAGCTGGGATGAGTGACCTCCCTGACAGCAGCAGAGTTTGGGGTGTGATGGGGGGACAGGGTGTGTGTGCCCTGGGCGTGCAGCACCTCTGTAGCCATGGAGATCTTGCACTAATTTGCTCCCCCTCCACAGGCACAGGAGGGGAGCATATGGGCTGGGTAATTAGGTAATTTTTTTTTTGTTTCAGCAGCCCCCTCAGCCCTGCCCACACGCGTGTCGCAGACGCCGGAGCTGAGGAGCGCGGTGCCTGTTCTAGGAGGGTGTCTGTAACCTGCTCTTGGAAAACAGCCCAACTGTGACCTTTGGTTTGGCCAACATCCTGCCCTCACTGCCTCTGAACCTTCCTGCCCTGAGCTCCTTGTCCAAGTGCGTAGGAAAGCACGTCCTAATTTAATCTCACCCTAAATTAAAGCTGGTTGCTCAGAAGTGAAACAGGAGAGCAAGAGGTTCCCTGCAGGATTAGCCTAGCTGGAGTTTCAGACAGTTTACAAGACATTATTAACAAGTCTGAAAGCTGAAGCTGGTCTTTCCTTTCAAATTCCATTTGGGAAATTGGCACAGAGAAATCTGGGGAGGATTAATTTGCTATGATTTCAGGCAAATAACTGACTCAGTGACACGAGCCACCATCTGCAATCAGAGACTGATCAGATGATCCCCCCTGAAGGCAGCACCCCACTCCCTTTCCCCACCACAGACCCTGTGCAGCTGAGCTCTGGGGCAGGCACAGGTGCCCAGGACAGGTGAAACCCTGGTACTTCCCCTGCTTTGGCTTTCAACTCCTGCCATGTGCCTCCTTCCCAAAATTCACCATGGAGGCTGACTAGAAGTGGGGGAGCCTTGTGTGAACAGGTTGGTGGATTCCAGCATTTCAGTTGTTCGGGCATTTTGCCTGACACGAAACTGAAGATTCCCTACAATTAAAGCACCTGACATGACAATAAACACTTTGTTTGGGTTTGGGTTTTTTGTTTTGGTGGGTTTGTTGGTGTTTTGTTTTGGGGTTTTTTTGGTCTGGTTTTGACCTAGGATTAAAGAAAAGAGAATAATTGCTGTGCCTCACTGTGATTGTTGTGCATGAGGACCTCTCCCAGTGCCTAATCTGCAAAGCGGGCACAGCATGCCAGGCACGTACTGGGAAGAGATGGCTCTGGGCTGGCTTTCTCTTTCTTTCTTTCTTTTTTTTTTTTTTTTTTAAGTTAAGCACAAATATGCCTTGTGACTTGACTCAAGCTCATGTGTTCAGGGGAGCTCGTATCAGGCAGAGAGCAGGAAAGTGCCACCTCCTGCACGCAAGCAGCACATGGATGTGTGAAATCCAGGGCTGAGCACTAATTTGAGGGTGGATGGAGTGATTCCCTCTGCAGATCTCTGCAGGGAGAGCCACCCTGGCCTGGGAACCCGGCATGGGCTGCAGCAAGTCTGTATTTGGCATCATTTCTGGGCAGCACAGCGCTGGCCTGGCACATTTGCTGGATACTTTCAAGATTCATCATCAAGCTGTGCTGTAACCGCTCCCTCTCTTACAGAGCTTTTTAGCTAAGGGCCAGCAAATCCTCTAAGACCTTCAGTAAGATCTATGCGAATAAGTGAGTCACAGATTACAGATTTTAGATCAACCCAGCACTAAGTGCTGAAGAAATCCAAACTAGTTTTTCTTTAATAAAATGAAGGATTTTGTTTCAGCCAAAATAATTTTGCTTGCATTTGGAATTTTAGATTTTTTTTTTTTTAAGTAAGTCTTAAAACAAACAAACAAAAGAAATAGCCTATAAACCCCCTTCTAATTGAAGCATTCCAGCTTTTTCAGTCTTCTTTCACATTATTTTTGGATAAAGCTCAGGACCATCATTGGCACAAGTCTTTGAATAGTTTTGGTCAGCTCAGTTCTGCGGTATTTTGAAAATCTAATATTTTACAAAAACTTTCACTGCACTCTGCTCTCAGTACAGCTGGTAGACAGGCTTGGTATCCTCATTTACAGATGGATAAAGTTGGGCAAAGATAAGGGAAGTATAGAACATTAGAGCACAAGATGAGTCACCAGCCGTTCTGGGAACAAAACTCACATCTTCTCACTGTGAACGCATGTCAGAGCTCCCAGAAATGATGGAGAATTAATGAAGCATGTTCTAATGTGAATTAACACAGAGAAGCCCAAGTGCCATCCACCTTTGAGAACACGTGAAAAGGTACGAGGGTGGATCAAAGAGCATAAGCACCACTGAAATTTCCCTAGTTTCAGCTCCCACTTGCCAAAAAATAATCCCAGTTTTTCAAGAAATCAAGTGGGAGAAAAAGTTTTACCCATGCAAAGGAAAGCCTGAAGCTGAGTGGCTGCTCAGGAGAACATTTTAAAGTTCCCCTTCCGGAAGAGCTCACAGCAGAACTTCACGTTATCATGTATGTGTGGGAAGCCAGCTGCAGGCTGGAGGGAGAGAAAAAGAAGTGTCTGGCTTAGGGAGCCCCTCTGTGTCCCCTGAGGCAGAAGTATTGTGCTCCCACATGTTCGTGGCTCTGCACTCCTGGACCCCAGTGGGACCCTCTGCACATCTGCACCCCGTTCCTGCTGTCCCCTGGAGGAAAGGCAGCAAGGGCCCTCCTGCCTTGGCTCACGTAGCACCTCTCTCCCACAGCCAGTGCACCGTGCAGCTGGAGCCCCACAGCCAGAGGCACTTCTGCTATTTTTGGCAGGGCTGAGGGAACCTGCATGGCCCCAGCCTCCTCACTGCCCAAGTGGGAGTAACCAAAAGGGAGCCACCTTGTACCTGGCAGCAGGTCCCTAAAAACCCTGCACAGGTGAGCTGTAAAGGGGCTGCAGCAGGTTGGGGCAGGGGGCAGGAGCCAGCTGCGGTGCCATCCTGCTCTAGGGAATAAAATGCAGTGCAGACCCTACCCTGGATGCACCCCTGGCCCCTGCAGACCCACGCCAGCCCGTCAGCCAGCTGAGCACGCTGGGCTGATTGCAAATCCACGCTGCATTTTGGGGCAGGAATCCAGGCTGGGCTGGGAGAAACCCAGCACTCAGCCCTGAGCACCTCACTCACTGCTCGCCCTGGCACTGAGGACATGGAAAGCCAAAGGGCAAAGTGACAAGGACTGGGAGTGGGAATGCTCTGGCTCAGCAGAGCCACAAGCTGCCTTTTTCCAGCAGCAGAAGGATGGATGTTTGGTATTACAAGTCCATCCCAGACAAACCATTATGGTTTTACTATGCTACGTTTTATAGGATAGTTTAAGATAAAAACGGTGATTTGTCTAATACTATACTACTTACATTATAGCATTAAAAATAGAATTTTACTATAATAATTTCTTCTCCCCCAGGCTTTTAGATCTATAAAAGAAAGTGCATATAGCTCTATAAATCATATCAGACCCAATAAACCCTTCCTCTGCCAAGCACTGCCTTTAACTTTTTCCTCAAATACAAGTGGCAACATTTTCCCTGCTGTCATCAGCTACCCTCTGCTTTTGAGCCTAAAAATGATTGGATTGGTCCAATGACCACTTGGACAGTGTGTATCTCATCAACAGCGAGACAGATGCAATTTCTGCCTTCAAGTTCTCACACAAATCTCCCCAAAATGTACCAGTAATTTAGCTGTGTGCTATTTTCAAGCGTGTGGGTAACCTCATGTGCAGAAGTCCTCATGCCTCAGGCAGGTTTAGATCCCTTTTGATCTTAGTTAAAAGGCACGTGAAATTCTGCACATTCACATTGTTGCACCTGGTACAAAATTATACTGCATGTTTGTATGTTTGTAGTTAACATACTCTGTTGAGAGCATACAAAGCTAAACCCCCTTTTGCCTTTAGCCAGTTGCTCATAATAAAATACTTCCATTAAATCAAAATAAGCTGATTCTTTCCTTTGCTCTTCCCTTCCCCCATCGCTGCCTTGAATTTTTTTCAGAGCCACTCTCTAGACAGAAATTTGTGCCTTTTACTCCTGTTTTCAAGTTATAATTCAGGGCTGAAGTCTGATCATGTTTGCGTGGCTTTAAAAAAGAGACAAAGCATCAGCTTACAGGCATTAATTAAAACACCAAGTGCTGTAATGGCAACTGGGTGCTAAGTTGCTCTTTGCACCGTTGTTCATGAAAATACTTGGAAATTCTAACAGGCAACTTTCAAATTACGATATAGAATGCTTTAAAAATTACTCTGCTGAGTTTCTGACCTTATCTCCTCTTTAAAGAACTTCTTGCATATGGATGTCCCAATGCAGGCGTTGCATTTATCAAGTCCCAGGAAAGTCCGGCCAAAACTGTAGCTGGGTTTGACGTGGGGCACAGATGGAGAAGCTGTTGCTGCTGTGGAAGGGTTACAGCCCAGAGCCAAAAGTAGGAGCAGCATCAATGGATCTGCAACTCTGGAGCAAAGGCAGCATATCCAGCGCCCCATCTACAGTAGTGGAGAGCTCTGCTTTTTGCAAGTTGTCCCTCTCGAGGATTTCAGTCTCTTTTTGATGACTTCAGCCTGCAGTGGTGAGCCCCGAAACACAGCAAGACACTCTGGGTGCAGGAGACACTGCTGCAGTCCCCATCCTGCCAGCTGCTCACTGGCTCTATCGGCTTGAGGTTTGGGTGGGAAAGATATGCTGTAGGGTGGGGAGAAGGAAATACATGGAGGATGCAGATAACTTGGGTTGCCATGGTTATCTTTCCTTTCCTTGTTGCAGCTGCTTTGGCCCCTGCTGACCCTCCCATCAGCCGACTTGGAAAACAACACGAAGAAGTGCTCATCTGCTCTTGGTGCAGACAAATGAAGGATATCCTGTCGCTGGAGAAAAGGGCACATGTGGGACACTTAGTAAAAAAAACTGATTTGGAAGGAGTAGTAGCATGGCAGAATGCACATTTTACCAGAAACCAGACCTTTGGTGTTGCTTTATTCCTGGAGATTTGTGATGGTGCATGACATGACTTCTTGGATGCTTCCTTGGCCCTTCTCATAAAAGCACTGGAAAGGCTGTCAGGTGGAATCATGACTGTTCTGTTTCTTGAAAACAGCATTGTTTAGCAGTGATTGCACCACAGAAAGCAGGATAGCCTGCAGTTTTCCCAAAACTCCCAGCTGATAGAGCAGCCTGACCTCTATGCCCTTCTTGGAAAATTAGGTTTTCAGCAAGACTTGTGTGCTTTGGAATGTCTTTTCTTGATGGTCCTGGCACTGGAAAGAAACTAGAGAAAGGGATGGGGGTGAACTCAGGAGAATGTCAGAGGTTTCAAATAGACTTAGAGATTACTGCGATCACACCAAAAGCTGTTCTTGTTAGGACAAAAACTTGGAAGCTATGGAAACTGGTGGCTACCCATCCTGGCCTGGGTGCTGGGGACTATGCCAGGAGATCTGGCAGGCTGCTGCTCAGGGCCAGGAAAGCATACCTTGAAGGAGCAAGTGGTACTCTGGCTGCAGGCAGCACATGTTGCTGTGGTGGCACTGGGCCTGGGTCTTCTCTGTCCCCAGCTGTTGTGTCTTCAGTGACACGGGAGACTCTCTCTCTCCCATATTTCACCATGGGAGCAGTGAGGAGCAGACTGAGGCTTTGGAGACTTATTATCCCCCCAGATGGACTACTTGCACCAAGTGGCCAAGCCATTTCCTAGCATATTTGTAATGGAAGAGCAGGTGCACTGTAACCATCCTTTATTATCCCCTCTGGCATTTAGCCTGATGGGACTAAAGGATGTGAGAGCCACAGGGGTGTGCATTGGGCTCTGTGATTACCCCTCACTCTCTGAAGGGGCTGCTGGGTGATCCCAGCAGTGCAAGGCAGCTATTTAAAGCACAGAAACTCATTAGTTGTAGCACTTGGGAGATCCAGGGTCTCTCCTTGGCTCCATGTCCTCGTGGGAGGTTGCTTCACCTCCTGGTGCAGAAAGTAGAGATGGTGACGTTTGGGGTTTATCTAGAGAGTACAGCACTGACAGAGGAGGATAACGAGCCCTGCTGAGAAGAAAGGAGGATATAACGAGCCCTGCAGAAGCTGCAAAGCAGAGGGGCTGGGCAGTGCTAAAACACCAGCAAGTGCATTCAGCACAACTCTGCGTTGAGTCATCGCTGCATTTGGCCTAACACTGCGATGTAAAGCTCTTTGAAACATGTTGGTGGAAAGAGACAGAACCAGAGCTAAACAAATATTAGATGTGTCCCACTTCCAGAAGTTTCTCCCTGGCCTTTTCTATTGCTGGTACATTGTTCCTCTCCCCTCTGCAGGGATCAGCCCTGCCCACTGTTTCCTGCCAGTAGCTCTGCAAATTTGGCCATGCCCACATTGCTCCCTGCCCAGCTCTTCCCTGGATGGTACCAACATTACACACCAGCAATCTGTCTTTATCTTCATTACGTAATATATAAACCACGTATCCTTCAGTTTCTTTACTAATTCAGTTGCCTTCCTTCCTTGTCTTCTACCCTCTGCTGTCATTTTAAGAGCAGACACACCCAGGCTCCCATCTCCTGGTGCCCCAGCCTCTGCTGCCCCACGGAAAGGGGAGGGCTTCAGCCTCTGGGGGTGCTAATTGAGCATTTTTCAATGCAAACCCCAGGGTCTGACACAAAACCCAATACATGGGCAGTGGGCTTTCTGTGCTATTAATGATGCCTCGATATCTGTGCTGTTCTTGCACTTCTGCGTAGTTCAGGCACACGAAAGGCAATGTTTATGTTTCCCTAGGAACAGCACGTGCAAGCGTGCTTTTGTACAGTGTATCACACCTGCATTGCCTTGAAGTGTTATAAAAGCAACTTTTTATTCAAAAAATGAGAGCTAGTCCATCATGGCCACCTCAAGCTTGCTGCTAGCATCTGCATTTACCCCCAGAGTCTGAGCTCTTTCCTTCCCTCAAACATTTCTGCTCAGGCTGGGCAGTCCCTGAGCACAGATGATGGGTGTAGGAAACACACTCATACATGCTCACAGCACTGAAAAACCAAAGCTTAAAAATAAGTAGATGTATATCTGAACTAGCCAGAGAGGCAGGTGAGAAACCACAGCTTGGTGAGTGTTGTGAGAGGGGCTGCACTCCTCAAAGCGGCCTCTCTTTTACTGAGGTCGTTCAGCAGGTAATGTCAAACATGTATTTGTTTTCCTTTCCTTCTGGTGACATGGTACAGAGCTGTTGTGGTCAGGTGGAGAGCAGTCAGGTCTGCAGAAGCCTTGTAGATCTTCTCCTTGCGCCAGGATGTGGGATTTTCAGAACATGGATCACTGTGGTGTCTGCCGGAACCAAGGGCTGGCCCTAACAACCCAATGTGGGACCTTGACAAAACTTGTACAAGAGAGACTCCTATGCAACACCATTAACCATGTGAGAACATGGCCCTAACAGAAAAGCCTCATTAGTGTTCTAAAAGTTATCATTTCTAAAACATTCTAAAAGGGGTCAATATGAAAGTCTGCCCTATTGAAGTCAGACCAGTTGCAGAAAAGCTTTTGGAGTGGTTTCTACCACCAGAGGTAAAAGTTTTTGTCTAGCCTCTGGTACCTCCTTTCCCCACATGCCATGAGGGGTGTGGAAACACACCTGGAAATACAGCCCCACTTCTGGTCATAACCATGTGAGCACTGGAGCTCTTGGGTCCCAAAAACCCCCCAGTCCCTGCAGGTTTGGGTGGGTATGGTTGTGATCTCCAACTGCTCAGCAAGGTGGGAGAGGACCTGCCCTCCCTTGCTGCTGGCTCTGGAGGAGATCAGGAGAACCTAAGCTGATTTTTCCCAAGTATTCATGGGATGAAATACACCTTTTGCTTAACCCACCTCCTGGTTTCCACCCAATCCAGTAATGCAATCCAGCTGCTCCCCACTGCCTCTTTCCACCCCAGTCTATTGCCCACCTTCCCTGGCCAATGCCAGCTGCCCCCAGGGGTGGTTTCATGTCAGCAGAGCCTTGCAGCCTCCCTCTCCCCATCTCATTGCTGCTGCTGGCTGGTTCACTTGAAGCAAAATATGGTGCCAGTTCCATGCTCTGGATCAAACTGGGACACTGGAAATTACTTCACATAGCAGGAGACCTTTTAAATCAGTTAAAATTAATTAAATAGTTTGGGATAATCACCAATAAGTGTTTAAAAACATCCCAGATGAAGCTGCAGGGGAGCAGAAGGTGCAGTGCTGCTGCTCCTCAGCTGACATTGCCAACAGGGTCTTTGTTGTTACTGACCTGCACTTGCTCATGGGGATTTTGCTGTTTGGCCAACCTAAACCAGCAGATTTTGGGTGTCACATCATCTCATCTTCCTCTTCAGCCCAGGTTTGCAAAAGAGCCTGCTCAGCAAGGATGGGTTGCCGGGCAGGTTGCAGAAGGGCTGCATCTCACTGCCACGCACAGAAAGGAAACAATAGACAGGAAAAATCAAATTTTTGCTGGAAGAGGAGAGGCTCCTGCTCTTCCTGAAGCCCTCAGTAATCCCTGCCTGGGTCATGCTGCCTGCAGGGCCCGGATAAGACCTTGGCTGCCACACAGAGCAGCTTCGCAGGACAGGGTGGAAAGCAGCTCAGGGTGTGGTACAACCATGATTATTATTAATAGTATTTTTCATTAATCACATCCAAGATAATAATGAAACTATTGCCAGATAATCAGTACAGAGTTGGTATCAAACTGCTTATCACTTCAATCCCAGTTCAGGCTGGATGTGTGGATTTATAGCTAGAGCAGCTTGACACATTTTCAATTCTTTCAAAACGAAAAATGTGACTGAATGCTACAAAACTCACAGCACTTGGGAGGATGCGATCACTTCCTTTTACTCTGTTTTCCTCCCGATTGCATGATTATGAAAGAAACATCTGTTTTGAAGAGATCTGCAACAGAAATTTTTTCTTCCAGTTGGATTTTTAATGGACAACTGTTACAGAGTCTTGTTCTCCCCACCCTGTTTCTTTCCCTTTTTCTTTTGCTGAAAGATGAAAGAGAAAGGAAGAGGAGGAGAAAAAACCCAAGCAAACAAACCCCACTGCCCAGACTACAAATACAGACAGAAAAAGGAGCTACTGAGGTGTGGATGGTGTGAAACACCACAGCTGAGCTGGCAGAGAATGTTTGCACTTCAGTTCTCTTTGAGAACATTTGATGTTGTTTGTATATGGATTTTTCTACATTTTGAATCAATCAAAATACTAAAAGAGGGATACAAATTTGACCTTTTTTTTTCCTTCACCAGGGAATAATTAATATTGTGTGATAATCTTGGATGTAATTAATCTGAAGCAGCAATAATCGAGTACATTAATTATATATAAAAATAGTTATTGTTCTGTATCTGCAGTATTTTTGTATTCTCCCTGACTCTATTCTTCTGCTGCAGAAGAGGAAACCTGTTGTTCTTTGGGAAGTCTTTACATACTGGCAGCTGGAAGAAAAAGCCAGGGAGGAGAAAAGCCTCAGGCACTGCAGCCAACACATAAGGCCAGTTCTAGTTTGTGAGAGGCTGAAATATCAGTACTGAATGCTATCAGCTCCTCTGGTGTTTGCAGCATTTATGGGAGACCATGCCAAGCAGCAAAAACTGTGGAAGAGGATCCTGGATTTTGGTGCATCAGTAGCCACAGACAGAAAATGAGATGCAGGCATCTCAAGCCTAAGGGAAAATGACAGTGAAAAGAATATTGGCTGCACACCAGAACGGGGTGTGCTGGTCACTCCCTGCACTCTCTTTCCTCTTAAAGGAAAGAGGCCAGGATGAGCTGCTTGGGAAGGGAGCAAAGCTCCTCCTCAAGGAGCAGCTGTCCTTGGTGGTGACTTTGCATGGGCTCCTTGACCACTGGTACAACCAAACAGCTCCTTAGATCCAGTCCAAGTCCACATGACTGCAGCTGCAGCACCAGCGCCTGCCTCCTGATTTTTTTTTGGTGATACTGCAACAAATAAACAAAGCATCACTTCCTAGGCTAAATAAATAAATAAATAAAAATCTCTTCCTGCAGAAAAACAGCAATATTTTCATGTCATACAATTTTTCAGAGGGGAAAGACCTACCCACAATATTTTTCTTGGATATGTGCTATTTGTTCAGCATCCCAGTAGTTAAAAGGATTAAACATTAAGCAGACTTTCTGGTGTTGTTCAGATTTCCGGTCATCTTCCTCTGTGAGGCAGAAGCAGGACAAAACATGGTCTTCTAAAATAAAAATGGTATGGCAGGGAGAACTTTTTGGAATAGGTTGGCCGATGAACTAGAGCTGTTAAAAAAAGCAGCCTGCTTTCCAAGACCAAAGTGAAACACTTTTAAAATATGGGTTTGAAAAGATTCCTGCTGAATTAGTTACTTGGTAAATGAAAAAAAATCTTAAAAAAATATGCCCTGAAAGAATAAAATACAACAGATATTTGATCCAGTGGCAGACTGCTAAGCCATAAATTTGTCAAACCACAACTTTCTTTCTAGATAACCATTGTTTGGTCCCATTTGTTTTCTGTCCATCAGACTGGAATCTCTCTTTTAATCAGATGTATCATTCCAGCTGTCTGATAGAAGGAGAAGTAGTTTTGGAGAAGTGGAGCATGCTTTGAGTAACCTTGGGAATGGTTTTGACCAATACCCAGTACTAGAACTTGGGAATTTCAGTATGAATTTTAACAGTACAAGTACACATTAGGCAGTGATCTTTGTTTTTCCCACATGCCAAAGGGAATACGTGCCCTATAGTCTTGAATGTTTTTGTAAGAATGCAGCTGACATTTGCAGGTGACAATTTTACATATTCATAAACAATTTTTGATATCCAGGCATCGATTCCTGTTCAGGGATCAGAGCTGGTACAGACCAGGTTCTGCTGTGTCCAGTGCAAATATGAAGAGGTTCTTTAAAACTGGCAAGTGTATTAATTGGAAGAAAAAATGAATCAAGACATGAAAAGTATTGATTTTCTTTGTATTTTTTTCATCTCTCTTGAAACCTTGGCCTCTATTCTCTTCTGCCTATAAATATGGTGTTTTAATATTTTGGTAACTAGATGTGTGACCTAGGCCACCTCCATTCTTTTTAGCCATTTTCTCCCACCAGCTTCCTCCTTGCATTTTAGAAGAAATAACAATCAATTGCAGGAGAGTCTTCAAAAGCCCCCCCAGGTTTAAGCAGATTTACTATCTGTAAAACTTTTTCTACATGCAAGCGTTGGTCCAGCAGTGTGAAGCAGCAAGGCATGGCCATAAATTATATTTTTTTTTTTTTGGCTTTTGGAGGACTCAGGTTGATGATTCAATGCTTTATTACATTGGGCTTTGCATGTCTGGATCCAGATTTTTAGGATAGGCACCAAAATCCCTGCTAATCAATTCCTTAAACATGAGTTAATCTCAGATGAAGTTCAGCCATGCACTCAAAGGAAACCTGCATATCTCATGCTCCATGGTCAACCCCAGCCTGCCCAAACTCTGTAATACAGCCCAAAATACTCTGGCTCCACATTAAATTTCTTGTGTTACCCAGCACCTGTGAAAGCCTGTGGCATGTGCTCAATGTGCTCTAGCACACTGCGATATCAGAAGGGGGGGGGGGGGGGGGGGAAGAAAGAAAAATAAAAAGGTATGCCAAAATCTGAGTTCCAATGGGTTTTTAGCCAAAAAGAAGACCATGCATGTCTTCAGAGGAGAAATAGTCTAGAAAACTCCAAGAAATGTAGAAAGCCGTAGGCAAGAAGTACCTTTTCTTTTCATCAAACTGCTTCCCTCCATTGCCATTTTATTTCTTCTGCCTTTAACCTCCACAGAGTACAATCATGCAGAGTTTACCTTCCCTTACATCACACACTTCTTTTTCTTTAGCATCCTCACAGTAAATAGGGGATTACTTTGAAGATTCCTGTTAGGAAATGAAGTGCACGCACACGCTCACATGCAAACACCTGCACAGGCTCCTGAGGGCATCTGTGCTGATCCTCCTTGCATTTCCAGTGACTTTGTGCCTGTGTTTCTGGCAACAAATTAATCTGGAACTGGAAAATCAAGAAAGGGTTAATTAAAAAAAAAAAAACAAAACAACAAACTTTGCCTAGTTTGCAGGGATTTTGCATCCGTTTCCATGGAAATGGAAGTAGAACAAGCCAAGAGCAGTGGTGTAGCCAACTTCAGCTGCTGGCTTCTAGTTCTTGCTCCTGTTTCCATGGAAATAGATGCCAAATCAGCAAAAAATAAGGTAACTTGTTTTAAGATAGTAGAGTTTTAAAGGCTTGTCCTTATTTAACCTCAGTCAGGAAGATAGCTGGTGAGGGGAGGCAGGCAGCAGCTCAATGAAAACTTTCAGAGGCTCTTTCAGCAGCTGACTGCTTGGTGAACTCTGCAGAGAGTGAATTCACAGGGCAGCCACCAATCTTCAGAAACATTCTGCAACTTTCCTGCACTTTTCAAATAGAATACATTTTCCTTTTGGCATGGAAAGTCACATCAGTCTGTGGGTGCCCAAGCTAACATCTCTCTGCAAGGCACCCCTGCAAGTGCCTCCTTAGGCTGCCTTTGCCTCCCAGAGTTCAGAAAGGGATGTGCTTTTCCCAGCTGCAATATGCAAACCATTCCCATTCCAAAAGCAAAACGTTCTGTTTCTACCTATGGGGAGAGAAGCAAAGGAGCATTAGCTGGGGGAATTCCTGGCAGTGTTTTACAACAAACACCCCACTTTCTTTTTTTCCTAATCCATGAAGGCAAAATTTCACTGAGATAAAAGAAGTTGGCTATAACCTTGCTTGTAGCAAAATGTGGATGGGAAAGCAGAACTGAATCCAACCAGAAAAAAAAAAATCTGCCGCAATTTCAAGAACTGAAATTTCATCCAAAGCTCATTTTATTAAAACAAATGTTAATAGAAAGCTATTTCAAGGTTGGCTTTTGATCCTTAGCTCTTGCTGTGATGGAACTGTCTGTGGGGAAGAGTATTTCTTCGTGGGTAGTTGTGTGAAGACAGAGATGAGAATCCCATCCTAGGCCCCATTGTTCTTTGAATTGCTCTTGAATTGTGATCGTTGCCAGCCATCCTCCACCTCTCTCTTTCCCCACTACCCATTGCTTACGTGCTCCTTAGGCATCTCTTTAATGAGCTGCAAAGACACCCTTAGACAAGGGATCATATCACAGGCCACTTGTGGCCCCTTTTTTGGTAGCAGAATATATCTGGAAGCCATAAGTGTGGGTATATGTTTAAAAAAAACATTCCTGGCTGGCATTTGTGGCGAAGTAAATGCAATTCTAATGAGGCATTCCTTCATTTACAGCATTACATTTTTTGCGTTTAGGGACATAAAGTCTCCTCTTGCAAGGGCACGTGCTTTGCTTCACACACGAAGAGTATTCCCTTGGGCTGCTGGGTGAGTAAATAAATGAAAAGTGCAGGCCAACCTAATTTTAAAGAAGTGAATCTGGTCTAGACTGGGGCCTCACCGTTGTTAATTTTAGGTATTACAAGGAATGTGCTCATTTTCTGACTGGTTTCTGTGGATCTTCTTTGAAGAAAACCCAAGAAACACCAAGCCCTTCAAGAAATTGCCAAAAAAGATAGACTTTTTTTTTTTTTTTTTGGATAACGAACATTTAAACACAGGGGATGTTTTTTTCTTTTCCTTTTTGACAGCACACATTGTCTTAAAAGTCATGAAACTTTCTCCAATTGCTCTATCAGACATTTATTGCTGTTGCTGCTGCTATGATGTGATTTCTTTGAAGCTGTTTTTGAGCTGTTGGGATCCTGTTTGAGAGGGGCAACCCAGGGCTGTGTTACTCATGATCCTCCATGACACTTCACTAATATTTCCCCTGGAAAAGCTTTAGCCTTTTCTGTAATGGCCAAAAAAAAAAAAAAAAAAAAAATTCAGGGAAGCAATGGAAACTAAACTCACACATTTCAAGGGGGGATGTGGGAGGTGGAGCCGAGAGCACCACTGCTCCCCAGGTGTTTCTAATTCAGCTTTCAGTGTACTTTTTGGACTCTCCATTACACAACAGTTCATCATCCTCTTCCAGGAGGCTTCCAGGCCTCCAGGTCAGTAACGTGCACAAACGTCATCCCCTCCGGCTCTCCGTGCTTAAATCACACCAGGAGGAAAAACGGGAGCTCTCTGCCAGCTCTTCTGCAAGCAGCTCAAAGCAGCATGGCACAACTCAAAGGATCATGAGAGCAAGCTAGAGAACAAGCTGTGGAGCCAAAACTGAGATAAAGCAAAAAAAAAAAGAGAGAGAACAAGGTCTGACATGAGGTGTGTGCAGCAAAAAAAATGACACACGTGCACTTTTCTGTGAGTTTCATAACCTTTGCAGATCCCTGGAGTGTGCTGACAGCTCTGTCCTGGAAATCCAGCTCCTCCAGCCCACGCAGCCCTGCTGCTGGCCCTGCCCTGGTGTCCCCAGGAGGCTTTGGCAGGTGGGCACAGAACAAGGTGTGGCAGGAGGGGTGGAGGGTTCCAAGCAAGCACAGGCTGTCCTCTGCTCTTCCTGCAAAGTGACTGCTCCCAGAGCACAGGCTGCTCCCTTCAGGAGGGAGTATCTCAAGGGGAGGTGGAGCAGCAGCAGCCACCAGGTGCTTGCCATGGGTACAGGGAGATGTCACACTGGGAAACTCCCTTCTCTGGGCTCTGGTCCAAAGTCACTGTACATGAAAAACCTCCTCCCAGAGACACCTGGCAAAGCTGGATGATGATTGAATAACTTGTAAAACCACAATCACTCCATCCCTGCTGGTTGCCTGTGCTGGGCAGGGGGAGGTGGACAGACAGATTGCTGGCTGACACCCCAGGGTGCTCCTGTCCTGATCCCTGAGCTTGGCGAGACATCCTTTCTTCCTGGCTCTGGTCTCAGGTTATCATCCATCTCAATTCCAGCTCCATCTCCAGGATCCTCCTTGCTCTCCCAGTGTTTTGGGGAGGCCAGGGTGGGCAGGCATGACACCTTGACCTGTGAGAACCTCTTCTGCTGAAGACAGAGGGTTAGCAAAGAGCAAATGTGAGCTGTGAAGCAGCACAACTGCCCTGCTCCAGAGCTCAGTGTTGGCTGGGACGTGACCTTTGTCCAGCCATCTCACCAGGGGACTCTCAATGCTTGGGAGTTTTCTCAGTGTCTGCAAAATTTCTTAGGTTAGTTTAAAGTCTAATTTGTCCTTCAGTCACAGAGTCATGTCATTTTTTTTTTTTTTTCTCCTCCTTCATCCATAACTAGGTTAGGCTGCCTTGTGTGTGGCTTGCATTATGTACCTGTACAGATGTCTTTATTTTATTTTATTGTTTGTACTAATGATTTTAATCATGGAGGTTTTTGCTTTGGAAATGGAAGGCCTGTAGCTTTCACAGCACAGATGGGAGATAAAAGCACTATAATCACAGAGTGCGATCAATGAGACTTTTTCCAGGAAGATGCTAAAGGCATTATTTGGCACTAACAAAGAAAGGGATAATTAGAAAATAGGCAGAGAAGCCTTTATTCCTGTAATTAATTTCAAAGTTGGAAGTTCCCTAGTGCTTTTCTGTTCAAAAGTGACAGCATATGAGCCATTGCAAAGGAGATGTGTATTAATCATAAATCAGAAACAGGGAGGAAATTGAAACCTGTGTTTCCACCGACTTTAAAAAGAAAAAGCTGCTGCCTGGAGTTAATGTGTATTCTGACTGTATGTGAAGGAAAAAACAATTATAAATATTGTTATTGACACATTACATGAAAGGTAAGAGGAGGATGTAGGCAACTTGGTTTCCTGGGAGACTGGGCAGTCTTCTCCAGAGAAAAAGTAATACTCAGGAGTCACTTTGATAGCTTGAGGTTGTGCCTATGTTTGCAGCTGCTCTTTTCTGCACTAATTTTCTACAATTGCTATCAGCCCCACTGATGGCCACAGTGATGGAAGAAGTGCTCAGCAAACTTCCTCTGCCTCCCTTCATTTTACACTGTCAAAACTGTTTCTGAATGAGAAGTGGCTCTGCTTTAGTAATGCCAGCAGGCACAGCCAACTTGCTTACAGCCTTCTCCCATCTGGATCTTCAGCTTTTTAACAGGCAAACTGAACATCTTCCCCCAGGATAAGATCAAAAATTAGCAAAGGAAAAAGGTACAGCTTTCTGTATGTTTTTTTCCCTTCTGTCCCCTAGTCCATGGCTGTTGTCCCCATCACCACGTCCACAGGTATGACATGAATTGGTGCAAAGTGTCCAGCTGGTGAAGGCACCAGCCTTGCTTCAAGGGGTGAGGCTGGAGACCTCTAGCACTGGTGTCTTTTACTCAGAAACAGTGGATACCTTTAAGACAGCTGATGTTGCACACAAAGCCATATATTTATTTTTTATTTTATTTTTTTTTAATATGGACAGCTTTAGAATTAGTTTTTTTAATTTCAGTCTGGGTTGGACTGATATTGTTGGCTTTGTATCATGGCTGGCTTGGCTGATGACTGGTGAAGGTGAACATAACACTCACGGTGCCTCCTCACACCATGAGGAACTCACAGCCTACACACACTTGCAAGTTCCCATTTGTGTAATTTTGGGGTTGACTGCAGAACAATCATTCAGTCAGCTGTAATATAGCATATGTGTATTTATATATACCATCAGTCACATGGTAAAACTTTGCATGTGCACACACACACACACACACACACACACACACACTCTATTTGTAATGATTTTTTCACTTATTTGCTCATGAGGTTGATTAGGTCTCTTTGCTTACATTCCTCTCCAGCTTTCTCTAGCTCTAGACCTGCAGGCAGGTGAACTTGGCATCTTACTTTACAACTGGATCAAAAAAAAAAATGCATAAAGGTAAGAGGATTACATACAGGTTCTATATGTTTTTTTTTTTTTCAGAGTTCATTCAAGGACTATCTTTCTTTTAGGTCCCATTCCTAAAGTTTCTTTGCTTAAAGCAGAGAAATATGTACATAAGCTTATCACAGAGCTATACCCAGCATTTCACATGTGCAGTTGGCATTTGCTGATGGCAGCACTGGTGGAGCTCTCTGTGTTTCCCAATGCATGGAGAGAGTGTTTGAAACAACAGTTTTCTTTTCTATTGTTAATTTCCATATTCTGTTCTCATTGCATGAGCTCCAACACTTTGCTCTCAAGCAAGTGATGCTATTTAAGTTCTCCTGGAAATACTTCTTACACATGCAGGAATAGAAAAAAATGATCTGCATGTCCCTGGCAGAAATATCTTCTGAAACCGCTAATGGTTTTCTTACCTCACAGCTATATCCCCGGAATGTTCCTGCATTTACCACTCCAAATCACTGCAGTGATGGCTTAACTCAAGACAGACAAGCTGTTCTTCTCCTTCCAATGAAATTATTTTCTCCTGATGTGTGTCTTTCAGTCCAATTTTTGAACATAACCTGGGAAAATCATCCCAATCACTGTCAGTAGTTAGTCTTTGGCCGGTGGTTGTAAAGCAAATCTTCTTTTTCTTTTATCCCTTTATCTCTTCAGAGAAAAAAGTTATTAACTTTGATAGAAAAAACTTTAAAGTTTTAATTGTATGAATCATTTTAGAAGGTAGCACTAATTACTTTTGATTTATAATTATGAATCAAGTTTGTAGAAAGGCACACATATGAATGTCAAGTATCTAAAATACCTTAAGAAGGTACAGAATAAGACAAAGGAAAAAGGCTCCAAAATGACAATTTTCCAGAACATTTAGATTTCATACTAACACAGGCAAAAATACTTGCTTAGAATACAACTTAAAGATGTGACAGGACACAATGTCATCCTTTTACAACCCACATAAGATATGTTATGATGCACTGCAATGACTGCAAAACAAAAAACCTTTAAGACAACTTAGTAATACCTTGATTAATGCAAATTTTATGAAACATTCAAAAGGATATTAACATGTACTCAAATTTCATTCCTCGTTGGCAAATGTAAATGTAACATTTGGCTAAATAATTGTCAAAATTTCCACATTCAAAACCTTTCAGTAACTGATTAGACTGCGGAATTAACTTTTGTGTAAATCTTCTTGAACCTTTTGATTAGCTTCCCAATTGTCACTGGGAATTTATAATAAAAATTACAGCAGCAGGCTTAAAATTATTTGAACATGCCTAGAGCAAAGAGCCAACTAAATTGAAATCTTTTTAGTTATTGGAGTTTTCCTGCTCTTCGCTCCTCTAGAAGACAGAGCAACATTTTAGCTTGTCCTAGAAAGGAGTCCAGCTTGACTGCAGGCAATTCCAGCCCTATGAAGAGACCCAAAATAGACTCCTGGCTCATTCCCAAGCCATAGTTTCCAAGTGAACCAGCTCCCAGCTCAGTCTCAGCGATCTCTCACTCACACAGAGACAGACTCTGCCGCACCATTCATGCTCAGCAGTGTGTTAGTCTTCAATTAATAACACAGGCTACACCCAGAATCAGGCTGTGAACAGGCTTAACACTACCTAGATCTCCAAAATGGCCTCTCTTTGTGGAGACAGACCTCATTTGATCCAACCCCTCGACTGTGACTGTCCTATTTAGGCTCTGTTGGACTACTAAAAAATCCTCTCTTTCAGCCCAAGTCATCCCGGCGCTGCCCTGGCCAGCAGCACAAGGAGATCTGTGTGGGATGCACAATCCATGGGCTCTCCCAAGGTGCTCCCACCCCATTCAGAAGAACTGACACATCTTCACCGACTATTGGCAAGGTGTTTTGGACTTCCGAGCAAGAAAAAAAAAAAAGAAAAAAAATTCGTGGTTTTCTCTGCTGTGAAAGGGAAATTAGTTCCTTACCCACTCCTCCTTCCAGACCGGGATATGACTCAGATCCTGATAGTTTAAGGATGATCAGAGCCGATGCTGGATTTCTTTTGTGAGGTGTGTCGTAGCTGTACTAAATGCTGAGGATAAAATTACCTTCTGCTGCAGTCTGCTGCTGCTGGAAAACAAGCAGGACTTCTTCCTGTAGCTGGAGGTGGATTGCTTTTCATCTGAACTTCAGTCAAATTCACAGTTTTATGACTTCCCATCTAATGCAATCTAAAATTCTTGTAAAAATACCAAAAGGAGCATACTTGTGCGACTTTGATAGTGCTGATAACTGGGGGATGTACATCATGGGCAATCCTTTCAGAAAGGATTACATTCCTGCTCAGCTTCCAAGTGAAAAATATCACAAGGAAACTTGGGGTTATTTGTGGTGCTAACAATGCATATTTTTGAGGGTCTCTGGTTTCCTGTGGCGCCTCATCCTTAGGGCACTTCATTGTGAACGTGCTGGCACACATCCTTTTCCCAAGCCCAAAGCCACCTGGCAGCTACAGCAGGAAGAGTGAAAAGCAACATCCCACTTTCAACAGTAAATTCTCAACCTATGCATGATTTGCTGTAGCGATCTATCCATTTGCTCTCCTGCAGGGATAAATTACTGGTGTCTGGACTATGCTGTAGAAGGAGAAAGATTTCATAATAACCCCACAGCTTATACTTCAAAGCATGAAGGTTTGTCCTTTATTTTAAAGCATGGGAATATCTAAAGCAATATTCTCCCCATGTCGACTTACTTAAAATAGTTTTGAAAGCCATAATCTTATTTTCCCTCTGAATTTGCCCTTAACTTAAATTGAACATACAGACATGCATTTTATAGAAAAAAATATTAAAACAATAATTATTCATTTTCAGTACCTGGCTTAAAATACTTTGGAAGTTCATTGATTTTTCAGAAGGCTGGAACTGAGCACAGTCAGAACAACAGGTATTTCCTGAGGCATTTCAAATAGTATATCCCAAAGCAGAGCACTCACTAGTGTTGTTTGCTTTTGAAAATCTTGACTGTGGGTGACATTTCTGTTGGCTGGATCCCTTAACTCCAGGTAATACACAGCAGAAATTAACTGCCCCTCTGTACACATGCTCATGCCTTTTTAAAATGATATTTTAAATGTAAATAACTCCCTGAATACGCGAGGTTCAATCAGCACATAGTTCTTATACGTAGGAAGCCTCAAGATGGCACTCTTGAACTGCAGAGTTTTTCAGGGAGGCTGATTGTGAGTTTCTTGGAAGAAAAAAAAAAAAAGAAAGAAAGAAAGAAATGCAATGGTGAGTGTGAACTTGTGCAGGAATAACCGGAGGAAATATCAAGTAGAACAGCAATATCAGACTAAGGCATGGAAACCTATCAGAGTTTACATGGCAAAATGTACTTGAAAGCATGGGTTATTATAAAAATTAGGGTTGATAAACCCCCAAAATTTTGTGAATAAACACCCAGTTTTTGAAACTTCATCCAGTATTTTATCTTGCTCACCATCCCCTATTCAATACTTCCTTTTCTCTCGCTGAAGGTGTTTTGATGTTACCTCATGAGTATCCTGGGGCTGGCTGAGGTGTTGCTCGTGTTGGGTAGATGTGAGGCAGGACACACTTGTGTAGGATATTTATGCCAGAGGCATGTGAATAAGGGATGGTGAGCAGGAAAAAAAACCTGGTGAAACTTTGGTCTGCAGACCACAGGTAGAATTCCATGATCTCCGGAGGATCATGCCTCTCAGTTCCTCCTTCCATCGCCGCCCTCCATGGAGCAGAGGCTGTGCTGTATCTGTCACTGATGGCTCCTTCCTTTCTCCTGCAGCACAGGGACAGAGGGAGGAGGCCCTGATATCCCCAGCTTCAGAGGGGAGGGAAGGACACCTACCTGCCCTTCATTTGGAACTCACAGAACTCGCCTACTCTTAAATCATAGCATCATTCCCTGCAAGCGGGCTCCTGAGTGGGATTCCTCCATGGGTCTGTGTCAGCATTGCCTGGGGGTTGGACAATCCTGCTGTGCCGTGGTTCCCAGGCAGTTCTGGAGCAGCTGGCTCCAGCCAGGCACTGTGGTGGGTGGGAAAGTGCTGGCACCAGCAGGTCATCAGCCATGTCCCACTGGGGAGGGGGGACCCAGGCATGTGTGAAAGAGAAGCTGGGAAGGAGGGTATCAGCTCCCAGGCCTCCTAGAGCCTTTCTTTCCCTCTTCCTCTTCATCCTTCTCTTCCTCCATAAGAGGAGTTTTTGTGGGAATCAGGGAAGTGCAATAGGAAGAAGCCATGGGAGGGAGGATGAAGATCATGGTGGACTTACCCCGGCTTACAAAGACTTTTTGGTGTTTTTCTGCCACGGCATTTGCCTTCCCTGGCACTTTTCCTCAGGTGTTGCTTCTCTCCCTGTTGACCTTGGTGACTGTGTCCTGGCAGGTCAAGGCCACAGCTGGCACCATCCCAGCCCAGCAGCCAGCCTGCCTTGCTTGCCACGCTGGAGCCACCACGCTGGAGCCAGCTGTGGATCGCTCTTACGAAATCGTCTGCTGACTCACCCTTCCCTTGCTTGCCTAAGTGAAATCATGCCTGCCTTTAAAAATCTCATTGCAGCATTACATGACACTTTTATCCACTTCTTTCACTGTCATGAACTGCTTCAGATAAGCAGCTGTGAGGTTTTGGGGAAAGATAATGTGGGTTCTTTTCCTTTGCTCCAGGGCCTCTGAAATAGGCATTACTTATTCTCTGCTTGCTGATATAAATACAAATCTGTTGAATCACTGAGGTTGTTCCTGGAGATGCTGGGAACTTGCTTTCTCCGTCACAAGATGGACTCAGACATATCTCTCTGGGCCAGGTTTGGTTTAGGGGCCAGCACTGTGAGGATTTTCAGTTGCTGTGCCAAGACTGGAGGCATTATTTACATGCATCCTATTTTGCAGAGCCAGTCATGCATTGAATCCGTGTCCATGTCCATTACCTACCCAAAGCAAAAACCTGATGAGGGATGGATTTTAGAGATGGGCAGACAGGTAAAAAATGAGTGGAATTTTTCTTAGGTTGAGCCAAACCACAAAATTCTTTCTTGTTTTTTTTCCCCCTCTTTTTACTACATTTTGATCCATATGAGTTTTGGGTTTGCTTCTGATTTCATTACTTTTTGGTTCAATGTTGGTTTAGATTCTGATTCACCTGACATTCAAAAAAATTTGTGCTTCATAAAATAGTATATTCATTTTTAACTGAGAAAAACCTCTTGAAGTTTTTTATAACCATACCAACCATACCTGTTGAAAATAAGTTGAAGGTCCTGATGTTTCCCAAATTTAACAAAAAGAAAGTTACTTTTTCTGAAGTAAAATATTTCAATCGAACCTTAAGGAAAATACTACCAAATTTTTTTCTTTAGGAAGACCTACTTGCCAATCATGATAAATCTTATTTATTTCATCTTGTGATGATTATTGAAACAGTATTGAAACCATGCTTTGGTAAGTGATATGCTACTGTACCTTGGTTTTTCAAACACAGCCATGCCATGGGGCAAGAAGGCAGTTTAGGACTTGGTGTTGTATCTCTCCTTGTGAGGTGCTGCATCTCTCATTTTCCTGTTGATTTCTTCTGTCATTTGAATTGCTTTGTATGCTTGGTCCTGTGACATCTCTATAATGTTCTCTACAGCTTAAGCAGATCCTCAAAAACACTAAAAGCTGTGTAGAACTCATACAAATGTGCAATTCATCAGTTCAGAGAGGTACAAATAAAGACATTTAACAGGCTAGCATGTGAAAAGTATCAATTTTCTATCAGTCCTATAACACTGGTCATTTTCAGACCTCAAGTATTTAAATACCTCCCATTTCTTTTGGATATAAATAAATTCAGAATTTTTTTTCACATACAACACCCCCCCCCCAAAATGAAAACGATCTTTGAGCTTTGTACTAGAATTTTTTACTTTCTTAGCTGCAAGATGAAAACTAATGCTCCCCTCTGTCTTAGGTTAGAATACTGATTTGTAGAACTTCTTACTGGAGGACATGGTAGATATTTTTAAATCATACTTGCTCTTTAATGTGGAGAGCCATCTCTGGGAAAAGTTTGCAAGATCAAGCCCACGGTCATCATTTAGTCAAACTGCATAATTCTTAGGTATTTTAATCTTTTCTCATAAATCAATCCTCCAATCCCCTTAGTCGTATTTGTTGCTCGTCTCTGAATTCCTTCCAATTTTGCAATTTACATTATAATTAGGGCTTAGTGAAACTGATGAGAAAGTGATTTTTGGGGCCAATTTTTCTGCTGCTTGTAAATATTCAAAATCTGGCTTTCCACAGGCTCGTGAGGGCTCCCCAGACTGCGTGACAATGGCAGGGACCTGAGGAACTCCCACTCCTGGGGCAAGGACAGATGTTTTGCCAGATTCTCCCACTATGGCTTGCCACTAATTAGTATTCATTATCCCATTGATTTCCATGGGACTGTAACTGCCTACAGCAGAGCTCACAGCGAATAAGGATGGGAGGATCTGCCCCAGCCTGCACCCAGGATCACTAAACCACTCCCTGCTTTGACTCAAGGTGAGCAGTTGGGCTCAAGCAGGGCAGGGGTTGGGACTGGGCTCTTTGGGGAAGCAAAAGGCATCAGGCAGAGATGTTTTCTGCAGGAATGCCTGTGCTGGTGGGTGACAGTGCTGGGCAAAGCACATCACCTGGGTGGTTTTGGCTGCCAGGTCACGCTCTGCAGGCAGCTGGGACAAATGGGGAAGTTAGAGCTTGCACCCCATGGCTGCTGTCCCTCCTGGCCCTTGGATCTGCCACGGCTCTGCTCACCTCTGCTCCATGCAGCCACTGACAGGAAGAGTGCATGGGCAAATCCAGAGGCACTGAAGGTGGTTTGCTGATCAGAGACCTGAAGAAGATGTACAACTGGCGGAAGAGCAGCCACTGCCACCACAGCCACCTCCCCTGCTGCTGCTGCCTGGCTGCAGGACATCTGCCCACAGCCAGAGCTTGCCCCAGCACTGAGCAGATCCTTCATGCTGGGGAGAGAACGTGGCCACCACAAAGACCTGATGGATTTAACCTTTCTCATCCAGTACAGCCCACTGGGGTGTGTGCTTGTCCATGGCTGGAGGGGAGGCTCAGGGAAAGGCCATCTGTGAGCCTTTGTAGAAGAAGCCTGTGCTGAGAGCCCTTGCTGTCCCTCTCAGATCAGCTGCCATTTACGCCTCTCAAGGACACAGAATTTCTTTCTCATACTCTTTTTCAACCTATAGTTCTGATTTTCTTATGTGATAGCTACAGTGGATTGGAAATCTGCTGCACTGGCAACAGGCTGAAGACTCCTGTGAGAGTCTTAGCTCAAATGAAAGCTAGAGAAAAACCATTAGAAAATCAATAGCTGAACCCCTGCCTGCCTGTTTTCTGCCCTTGGCCACACCATCCATACTGTCCTCTTGCTTCTATCTCCTCTGAGCACACAAATGACAAACCACCAGTGCATGTTTTGAGTCTCAGTCACACAGGTTAACCAGAACCTTTAAATGGAGGATATTCAGACCAGACCCTTAGAATAAATTTCTCCTTTATGCACCTTTGTAACCACTTCCACCAAAATAATTTCTTATTCTCTACACAAGGTGCAGAAGCTTACAGAGATCCTCCCTCAACAGGGTAGTCATATGGAAAACAGCAGCTAAAATAATGACTGCAAAGTCAAAATTTCAGGGTTTTAAGTCCTTTAACAACTTTCTTTGACTTTCAGAAGAAAGGTTTGAATTCACAAAGCTGCTTGGCGGTGCTCTGATGAATTTAAACAGGTGATTTAGGATGAAGAAAGCATGAAATGGCAAATCACTCACCTCTTTTGTTATTTCTTCCCAAGGACTAGAATTAGTATTGGTGCTTTCTGGACTGAACCATGGTGCTATGTAATCAGCTGCAAAATTACTGGAAGCAACTTTAGAAATAGCCCCTATGTGTCAATTTGCTGTAGCTGTGCCTTTCTCCTGAGGGACTATCTTAATCTCTGGAAACTGTACTTTCATACAACAGCGCAACAGACAGGGTTGCATGTGCTGCGATAGGGAAGGAGAATCTCAAAAATGAGGAATTAAGGTAAGCAAGGCAGATATGAGTCTGCAGAAAACCTGGGACCATAACTCCATGACATGTGAAGTGTTCCTGAGGCTGATACTGAAAACTCAGTGTAAATCATTGTGATGTTCCTGTAACAGAGGAAGAGGACGATGCCAGATATTCCCATTTCAATACCAAGCACATCATTCCTGGTGCCATGAATTAGTAACATTTAGAAAGAGCCATGATTTTTTATTCTGTCACTTTCAGGGTCAGGAAGAGACTGAGATGCATCTTGATATTCAAGAAGAGCAGATCTGTTGGTCAGAGCTGGATCTTTCACAGGATATTATGGCTGAATACAGATGAGTCTCATAACCCCTCTGGTTCCACCTCTCCAGGCAGAACTGTCTCCCTCAAATCAGCCAGTCCAAAAATCATCTTAACTATAACATCAAACCCAGACTGGGAGATGTGAGCAGCTCAAACCATGACGTGACAATTTTTTTATCAGATGAACAGTCAATGATGTGCCACATCAGCACCCCCAGCTGGAAGCTGTATTGGTGCTATGCAATATCTGAACACACCAAACACTGGAGCCTTTGAAATTACAAAATGCTGAAATGCTCTTGAGAAGCTCCTGGCCAGCAGCTCAAGCCACAGAATCACAGAATGGTTGAGGCTGGAGGGGGCATGGAGGTCATTTGGTCCAATCCTTCTGCTCAAGAAAGATCACGTAGAACCAGTTGTTCAGGGCCCTGTCCAGGCAACTTTTGAATATCTCCAGGGATGGAGACTCTACAACATTCCTGGGCAAGCTGTGCCAGTGCTCTGTTACCCCCACAGTGAAAAAGTGTTTCCTGCTGCTGAGGCAGAGCCTCCTGTGTTTCAGTTTGTGCCACTGCCTCTGGCCCTGTCACTGGACATTGCTGAGAAGAGCCTGGCCCTGTCCTCTTTTCACTCTCCCTTTGGGTATTTACAGACATTGATGAGATCCCCTCTGAGCCTTCTTATCTCCGGGCTGAACAGTCCCATCTCCCTCAGTCTTTCCCCACAGAAGAAATGCTCCAGTTCCTTAAACATCCTTGCCATGGCTTTTTGCTGAAGTTGCTCCAACATGCCTGGTTCTGAGGAGAGTGGAAGGATCACCTCCCTCCACCTGCTGGCAGTGCTTTTTCCAGCCCAGGATACCCTTAGCTGCTTTTACTGAAGGGCATGTTGCTGCCTTATCTTCAACCCAGTGCTCACTGAGACCCCTGGGCCTTCTCTGTAAAGCTGCTCCACCTACACTTCATGTCACTGATCACCACCCTTCAGGTCAGACTGTTCAGCAGGATTTTAATGTACCAGACTGTCTGCTCATCCAGTTCACACTTTATCAACTTGACAATAAGGCTCTTACATGGGAGACTGTCAAAAGCCTTACTTTAGTCTAGGCAATGTCCACTGCTCTCCCCTCACCTACCAGGCCTGTCATTTCATCACAAAAGTTCAACCATGCCTTCCCCTTGGTGAAGCCACATTTGGTGACTTGCTTGTCCTTCTTATGCCTGGAGATGGTGTATGGTAATATCTGCCTTACCAAGGCTGGAGCTGAGGCTGACTGACTGGAGTTCCCTGGCCCCTCTTTCTTGTTCAGAAAAATAGTTGCTCAGATTTGTAAATGATCACCTTTTTTTTAGGCCTAAAAATACCTGTGTTTCTAACTGTGTTCACTGAGAACAGGAATTAGACTAAGCCGTGTCAAACTAGTCCTGTGGGGTGTCTCTAGAATCTCCCCAGAACATAAGGCTCCTAAACAGGTACCTTCAACACCTTGTTACCTGGTGTAGCTTGCAGTCCAAACACAGAGCATGGGGAGTGAGGTGCAGGCAGAGAGCAGTGAATTGAAATGGCTTCCCAGAGCTAACATTAGAGGGTTGGTGGAAAAGTTGCAGTGGGAACGCAGGGACAGAGCTGAAAATACTGAAAAAATAGCATTGGCACTGAGCAATGATGATCACTGTTTCAAAGATGATCTCTGTATTTTTTTTCTCTCTGTGTGGTATGAAGACATCCAATGCTGAAAGAATTGTCTCAAAACCAGCTTTTCAAATGATGAGCTTGACTAGAGGGGTGGTCCCAAGAGATCAAAAACTGCTTGCAAACTTCTGCATTCAAATATAAAAATTGGGAACTACCCTTGTTCTCTCAACCCTTTTCCCCTAAACTGAATTATTTCCAGATATTTCACCACTTCTCACTTTTTTTTTTTTTCTTTCTCATGGCAGATTGGTCTCTTCTGCCCTTCAGACAGCATTTATGGCAGATGTGCTTACCATGTCTCATGGAGTCTTTCCACTGAGATGTGCTTGTCACAAACATCATCACAGGTTAGGAAAAAAATAATCTGCAAGAAATTTTTAAAAGCTTTTGTACACCACTCTTCAGAGGTAGGTTCTTTTCTCCACGTGCTGCTTAATTTTTACAAGGTCAGATCACCCAAGGTCCAGACGTGCTGGTGCTGGCACTGACCAGTCCCTTCCCTGTCAGAGGATGGTGGGAGCTGCTTCCCCCTGCCCCAGGTCATAGTGAACTTAGACAATTGTGGGGTTCAGAGCAGGTCAGGGGATCAGCATCTACTGCTGCTGTTGGAGAAGCCAGCGTTATTGAAATGGCAGATGGAAAGCAAGGGGTGGACTTTTTCTCTCTCTCATGCTGTCTTGTTTCTTTGAATTCAAGCTCTGCTATGTGGCTAATCAAGGTAGGGAGTAGCAGAGAGATATCTGAACAAAAAGAGCCCAGTACTGGATTTGGATGATGACAGTAAAAATGCCTTATCTTGCTTTAGTGGCCAAGTGACCAACCCCTACTGCCCAGCCTTCTGTGCACCAGACGAGCCACCCTGTGCTGGTGTGCTCAAAGCCACGGCAGAGGTCTCGCCCTTGCAGCTGCCTTTGAGGAGAGCTCCAGCAGGGAGAGGATGAGTGTGTGTGTGTGTGTTTGCCTGCAGGCAATGAGGAATGAGCCTGGAAGGAGCTCCTGCAGCGAATGGGGGAGTTTCTCTTTCTGGCAAAAAGTTTGGATTCTTCGCCAAAGCTTGTCACCACCTCCCAAAGCACCGGCCTGCTCTCTCTCCCATGCTGGTATTTGGCTCCTGCCTTCTTTCCTCAGCTGCCGAGAAGTTCCTCCTGGTTTTGGCAAAGGAGAGGAAGCCCTGGCCTGGGGTTCGGCACCCTCCTGAGCTGGAAGGGAAATTGCTCAGGTGGCCAGGGTGCTTTGGATCTCCCAGCCCTGCTGTCACACACTGTGCCACAGGGCTCCTCAGTTCCCATGGGAATGTGAACACCTCCTTGGGTGTTTAAATCCATTTCCTTCTGGCCAGGGCTGGTGTCTGCTCAGCTGCTCTCAGCAGCCCCTGGCCAAGAGGTGCAGGAGCTGCTCAGAGGCAGAACTTGAAGGTGATGGATGAGCTCAGGGCAATGCTGAAATAGCAGCTCAGCCCTTGGAGGCAGGGTCTGAAGGGATGAGGGAGCCAGTTTGAGCTCTGTAAATAGGAGGGAACAACTTTCAATGTTTAAAATATACTTAACCTTAGAAGTGTGTGTTCTGAATTGTCCTGAGAATTGGATGGAGTTCTGGGTGAGGCTTTTTATTCTTTAAATTAGGAGCTATCATGTGGTAAGGGTAAGTTATAAGTGTGTAGGCTCTCTTTCTTTAGAAAGGACCATACATGGCCTCAGAGAATGAACATCATTTTATTAGTAAATTAAGTATTCTTCCCTTTGAAGTATGTTTTCCTAACCCCTCCCCCCCTGTCACATTAAGGCATTGATTTTAGCTATTTCAAAACTTATGTATGCATAGATACAGACTTTTTCTCTCTCCTTTTCTCCTTTTGTCATTTGGTAATACTGGAGTTACTCTGAGTGAAAATCCTCTGGGAGATATTCCAGGAGAAATGAAGGTGTTTCAATCAAACCAAAAAGTGAATGCAAATCACATTTTGAACAGAGTAGAGCTGTCCAGTAGAAACAATGATTTCCCTCCCTGTGTGTATCTTGGAAAAACTGATCTGTGCTTTTCACGCAGGGATGTGATATCAGAAATTTGAAGTTACGTATTGTTAGGCTGGTGGTTTTTTTCCCTTTGTTTTGTGGAGCAGAGGTATTCCACATGGAAAATTTTCAGAGACGTGATCAATACACAGAATGAATTGTCTGTTGTTAGCTCTAAACTGCAAACCTGGAGACAGTCCATTTTTGTACTCCAGGGTGCTCTAACAAGCATCATGGCTGAATCATAATAAACATTTGATTTTCCTATCAAAAACACATGTACCCACACAAACAAACATATTTCACTCTACTTCCAGTGTCTTTGATGGCATAAAATTTAAATACCTGAGGCAATTTATAAAGCAGATATAATGCAAAATCCATACCCAAATCACTAGAATTCAAATATCTAAGCCTTTAAGAAACAGAAAAAAGCCAAGCAACATGCAGTTGCATAAATGCTCCATTCCCTGCTTTCCTTATATTCAGAAAGAGCTCATAAAAAATCCTCTGCCATCTGCTATATCCCCACCTATAAGGCATACTTGCAAATTCTTTTGATGTGCAGATCATTACTTGGGATTAAATTTTCATATATGCATGCCAGTCTCTTCTTCCCATTCTGCTTCCATGCTCCTGCTTAGGTACCAGGTGTGCCCAGTTGGTGGAGGCCTGCTTTTGTGATTCTCAGTCTTGTGGAGACAGCTGTGGAAAGACTGGAAGAGCACTGTCTCCATTCACAGCCACTCAAGGTTGGTGGAGATTATAACTTCCCCCAAAAAGCTTGGCTGGAGTTGATCTGCCTGCCCAGAGAGAGAGGGAGGTGGGGAATCCTGGCAGATTCCTGTTGCTCTCTTAGAAAAGGTTTTCTTCAGTTACTGTCCTATCCCCTTTCTCTGTAAGAAATATACATATAAATAAGTGTAATAACTAGCCATTAGTTGGTGTTGAATCATTTACCCAAGAAGTACAAGAAAAATTACTTCTATTATGATGAAAACCTCCATTATTTTGACCAGCCTCAATTAAAGCATCCTGCTGGCCAGGACTGTGTATTTCTCTGCTGTAAACACCACTCATATTTGCAGCTCTGTTTTGCCATGGGAAACTCTTCATTTTGATCTTGTTACAAAAGTTTTTACTCCCCAGATTGTGGATACAGAAAAGGGAGGACTGCAATCCATAAGGGTACAAACACTTGCTGCTTGTTTCTAAATCTTACCTAGGAGGAAGCTTTTTGCTTAAATGTGCCTGAAATCTGACATTTCAAAGCAGAGTCTTTTGTAAACTGGAGGGAACTGAATCTGTTAGACTTGCAATCTGGAAGCTGCTAAATCTACAGTGGATGTACTTCTCTGGTTTGCATTCCCAGATTTACAGACTGTCCTCAGAAAGAGAACTGGATGGAACCACTGAAGGTGATGGTAGCAGCACCTAGAGATCCTCAGTACCAACACAAGGTAATTGAAAGTCCATAGAGTTGCAGTTTAAGCTGATGAAGAGAGGAGAAAGGCTGACATAGAAAAATGAAGTTTTTTTCCTCAAGATGACACCAAACCTTAGTGGCAGACCCAGGTTTTAATCCCAGTTTTTGTGACTTCAAGCCCAGTGTCCAATGATGTGTCCTGCTGCCCCCCAACACTTGTGGAATACATTTCTTTCTATATCTGCATCTCTCGCTCTGCCTATATAGACACATCTATATTTAACATACAGAGTTCTCTGTATAGATGGATAATTCTCTATTCATTTACTAATTTATCATACATACCACATTCCAAACAATGTAAATATTTAAAACACTTCATTTGAAATGCTATCTGTTTATTTTGCTCTTTTAGAAATAACCAGAATGTCACACACTTTCCCTTCCTGTTTTGGAAAGGAATCCTTTCTTGCCTGCAGAGAAAGAGGCAGCGATATTGAAATTTCCACAAAGAGAGTTTGTCCCCTGAGTGTTCTTGCAGGCATTTGTGCTGAAGAGATGTTAACATAAGCAGCATTTTACATGAAATATATTCCCATTGCTGCTTGATGCTGCAACTCCCCATGTTTGCCAGCCCTCCAAGGAACCCAACAGCACAAATAAGAAAGGCAGAATTTAATATTCAGACTTTTTTTCCAAGCTTAAGAAATAATACTTCAAGCTTTTTTCTTTTATATGCATAAAGATTTGCTTTGGGATCACTTTAAAGAAATTTTTTAGTCCTGTGTGGCCAGAGCAGTCTTTGCTTGTGATGAGGACCCAGGCAGGTGGATGCTGACCCCCCCATGCTATCCTAAGTACAAACCCACTCAAATACTTCACTGCAGGGTGAGCCATCATCCCAAAAGGAGCAGGAGGCTTTTTCATTGTGCCTGGCAGTCAGAAGCTCCCCTTCCAGGGACAGGAGCATCTGAGGCTGGGACATAATCTTTTCCTGACAGCAGAATGCTTCCCAGGTGACCCCAGGTGTTATGCAAATGCTGATTTTTATTGCTGTGGGCACGGGAAGAGATTAACCACACCAGCTGGCAAGGGATTTGAAGTGAAGCCTCCTTCCCCACCTCTGATCTCAGATCAAAAGCTCCTGCCCTGCCTGCCACACCCTGCTCCTGCAGGAGGGCGATGCCAGGGGCACCCAGATGGCAGGGCCACCACAGGGACCCGGCTCTCGCAGGGCACTGCCAGCTCCTGCTGGCACCTGCTGTGGGTCGAGGAGGAGGAGGAGGAGGAGGAGGAAGAATAGGAGAAGGAGGAGGAGTAGGAGGAAGTGGGAAAGGCAGGGAAGAAGGACAGAAAACACCATACCAGGACATGCTTTGCACAGATGTTAAAACCCAGGAGCATCTTTACTAATTGCAGCAAACTTGGCAGAATTAAGCCTAATAGGCCTCCTTCGTGTGATTGTGTGACTAAACACCAGATGCCCTAAAGGCACAAACTGACAAAGCTGTGGAAATCTTCAATAAAGTGTCTCTGATCCTTCAGAAAGGGAGAAGATGTCACAGGGCATCCTCCCCAGAAGACATCCCCCTGGGGATCAGAAGGATGGGGTGGGGATGGAGGTGTTGAGGCTGTGTGTTATAAAACCCAGCACCAAAATCAAATTTTATGACAAAGATGATCTTGAGAGTGCATTTTCATGAAGTCATATTTTTTTCTTGAAAAGTGGCAAAACTCCAAATACTTCCTTCCTATTCTGCTCTCCCAGCACAGCACTTCTGCCCGCTGTCATGAAAAGAACCGGATACTTTGCAAACGGCCTTGGTGCGTCATGGGATTTATCCAAGAGTGTTGTAAACCACATGGCCCTTCTCTCTCCAGCCTTATCTTTGAAATGTCTCAAGAGACATCTTATTTTTATGACTGCTCAAGGACTGTAAGCCTGAGGAGCTGCTTTTGGGAATGCATATGATCCCTGTCACAGCAAATGACTGCATCGTAATGTCAGCGCTGTCTGTGCAACATAAAGTAGCTGCTGAGTCCCAGCTTTCCCATCTGCAGCTCCTCAAAATCCAGGATTTTGGGTCTGAAATTCCTATTCCAGTATTTTCAATAATTTGAGACTGTTTATTAAAAGGTCTAATGTGTGATATTTTACTTCCATGTGTTCTGTGGTCAGGAAAACATAAAGAGTTTGCTCTTGAGAAATTTTTATCTGCATTTGTGGTTAATGTGGATGATTGCCTGAGGGAACAACGTGGTACTGTGCCAATGATTCTTCTTGTTCCAAAGAACAGTAAAACTTTACAATTTTAAATCATTGGCATAATACCTTTTCAGGTTATTTCAGAAATACCAGCTATCAGTTTCAATAAAGTTGCAGCATTTTGTTTTGATCTTTAAATTTATTGCTAGCATGAGAATAGTAATCTGCAATATACCTGCAGGTCAAAATGAAGAAATTAACATTGTTGGAATGAAACTTTAAAGGTTTTATGCTCTGTTTTAACATGCTACAAAATAGGGATTTGAGGGTTTTTAAGGCACCATTTTCTGATGGACAAATTCCATGGGAAGATGTGTGACTATCATTAATTATTAGGACAAATCTAGGAACTTGAGGACGTTCATAATAAGAAAATAAGGAAAAGTTGCTGCACATATGAGTGTAAGTTTGAGGGCTTGTGAGTTCTGTGTTTCAGAAGATAAAATCAGAGGGTGTTTCTCCAGGCTGGTTTTTGAAGCTGACATCTGATTCAGCCTCCTTGACCCCTCAATGGACTTGAATCTGGTGGAGCACATCACTAAGCATCAGAGGAGGAAATAAATACTATTGGTAAAGACATATTCGTCTTTGGTGATGTTCACTGTCAGACTTTTGAATTTGTCCTGGCTCTCCTTGACAAAGAATTAGCTGACAAAAATGATACTGCAGTGTCAAGAGATAACTGGTTGATCTCATCCTCCAAACTGCCTCACCTATTTCTCACTGTGAGCTTGGTTACTCATTTCAGACATCCATTTATTTCTGTTTCACAGACCTATATTTTGCTGCCATATGTCCCTGGAAACCTTGACGTCAGAGATGACTGCTCTTGTACCTGAGTCCAAATGTTAGAGGTTCATCAAATGTGTCTCTAATGGCTGCTTTTTTCATGCTGCTACCCAGGGTTTTGGTCCCAAGCTGAAAGAAATATAATCTAGAAAAAGAGAGCAGCCTGGGAGGATGACTGGGTGACTTCACAGGAATACTTATTTTCTGGAATATGAAAACACATTGGTAGTGTAGGAGAAGCAGTAGGCTGAATGACTGGGGTTTTTTATATTAATGACTAAGTGTGCATCACGCCAAAGGTCATTCATTTCATGTACCCCACAACTATGCAAGCCTAAGTCTGCCTGGTGGTGACTAGTGGTGACACTTCTTGTTTGTCTCCATCATCTGAGCTTGTGACTGTGGCGAGAAGGCCTGGGCTCTATGATTTTATAGCTGCTGATGTAATTATTGCACAGCTAATAGTCATGGTTCCCCAGGGCCTGAAGAAATTGCAGCAGATGGGACAAGTGGCTTCTAGAACAGTCAGCTCTGTAACCCCTCTGCCTTCCTCACCTACAGGCAGCAGGGTATGGGTGAGCACATTTCTGGTGAAGGAGTGGGAGGATGTTGTGTCTGGGTTCATAAAGACCTCCATAGATTTAAGGAAAGACAGCAAAAGGTGAGTTCATATGTCACCTAAAACAAAACAAAACAAAACAAAACAAAACAAAACAAAACAAAACAAAACAAAACAAAACAAAACAAAAAAACCAAAACCCAACCCAAACTCTTGCAACAGTGTTAAAAAAGTAAAATAAAAAGCAGGTCTTTATTGGAAGCTTCCAGGTGCTGCCATGGTCATGGGCACACCTGGCATCAGATTTCTATAATTTTTTATAAGTTTAATAAATGAGCATATTTAACAAATATTGTTCAATTAGAAGAGCAGTTGGTTAGGTAATTTTCCCCCAGGCTCTGCCCTACTGGAGTTGGTACAGGGGCTTCTTTGCCCCATTTCTTGTTGTATCCTCTCAGATTCTGGCTGGAAAACAAAATGTCCTTTTGGAGGTTCTCTTCTTGACAATAAGACTGAACAGTATTTCAGGAGTATGTTAGAAGGTTAGCTTATTATTCCAAAATCTAAGAGAAAGGGTAGGAAAAATACCGAGAGCTATATAATGATGTATTAACAGTCTACAAAGCTACAAATGCATGAAAAATGTATTAAAAGCAAAAATCTTAAGGCATCAAATTCACTGAAATTGTAATTTCAAAAAAGAATCCCATAGAGATAGTCTGAGTCCAGACAGACAGACCATGGCCAGAAAAAGACTTACAAAACCCCAGTGTTAATATCTACGAAATCTGAGTGTAGAACTTATAAACAAGTAGGTTTATTAACAAGTTAGGTTTCCTTCTGTCTGGAAAACCAGCAGATGCCTGTTTGAATCTATCTGCAGTGTAAAGAAATAATAGCATAAAAGTGACTATTTCATCTTGTAATGAAGAGCCCTCTGGCAGCCCACCCAGAGATGATGTGAAAGCAGCTCCTCATGCCCTGGGAGACAGCACAGCAAGCAGCAGTGTCACTGCCTTGGGTCACCTGCAGGCATGGACACAGCAGAGCCAGAGCTGCAGGTCACTCTGCTGTGCCACCGCACACCCAGTCAGGTCATAACCCAGCCTCTGAGGCTGGAATGAAACCAACCATGATTTAAGAAATTTGGGTGGGAGAGTCCTGTTACAGAATTGTGCCTGCCACAGTCAGAAGGAAGGAAGACTTATATCACCCAAATCTGAAGAATCCTCTCCTTCCTGCCTTGGAAGCTGTTTCTTTGCTGTGATTGCTGACTCAGCTGAACTCCAAATAGCTGTGCTTTGCTTTCCAGTGAAAGACATTCTGAACAGCACAAACTTCCCCACAAAATGTAATGTCTTCCCCAGCAAATCTGTTTTTTTCTTAACAAAAGTGTCACCTTCTTATACTGGTATTTCAGAACTTTTCTGACACATAAGAAATAAAATTTCTTACAGTCATAGCTGAGTTAGGCTGAACATGGCCTGAGTCAGACTCTGAGCACCGTCTCTGAGCAAATATATCTATATCTTATTGTGGAGGTACCACCATACAGGCTTAAAGATGCACCTTATTTCCTTAAGCCTGGGAACAGAAGTTATCCTGGAGTTAGGCACTTCCACTGAAATAACTGCATGGACAAATGGGACCTGAGTGAGCAATCCAGGATTTAAAAACAAATAATATTCCATACTAAAATACCCATATTGCATCAATAATTGAATGAAAACAGACTGTAAGAAAAGTGTAAATTCTTTTCCTCAGTTGTTCAGAAAACGTTTGCTTTCCATTCGACTCCTATGCTGTGATATATTGCATTGTTGTTTTTATTAAAAATGCGTTTATTGAAAGTATTTCTATAAGTCTCAGGAGACTTGGCAATCATTTTTATTGGATTGATCAGTTCCACTTGCATACAAATTGCTCTTTTTGAATTGACTGTTGCAATGCATCTTTTTTATATAAACTGTTCTATTGATTCCGACATAAATAATGGACAGAGTACTTCAAATCATAAAAAACATCAGTTTGGGGGATTCTTACCAGAATCTACTACATACCAGACAACAAGAAACACAAAACCACAATGCAACAGAAAGGATCTGTGAAACCTTTAGCTTTTAGAAACTTTTCCCTCCTGGTTTTGGCAGCTGCCATTTGTCTCTCAATTATATCCTTAATTTGCACACGTTGCACATGTTTTTGCATTCATGAAACATGAATGGGAAAAAAAATTCCCTTCAGCAGATCTAATGTGTCTAATGAGAGAAAAAGAAAGAAGAAAATGGGGGACATTCAGCTATGCTATTTTTGTTTTGAGCTATTATTTTAGGAGGGAGTTTTCTTACCTTATAGGTGTGGCTGCCTTTCTGCTCAAGTTAAGGCACAGCTTCATGTTCCCAAGAAACATCTTTTCTACCACCAACATACCTGCTGCTCTTGGGATAGCTTGGCCAAACTGCAGCTTATTTAGAAATCATGTCTCTCAATTGTGGGATGGTTTGCTTCTCAGTCTACACTTCCTGCCCCTTCATTTCTGAGTCATCACAGCAAGGGATTTCAGCCTGGTCTCTATTTCTCTTTCCACTGAGACACCCCTTCCATGTATGACCAACCTCCTCATGTTTCCCTTCTAATGGCTGTCTGGGGTTTAGGGTTACTTTTGGTTCTCCAAACCCCCACAGTTATAAACACACTCTTATTTCCTTTGCTGCCAGTCAGGGCTCACTAACAGGAGCTCAGGAGCAAGGCTGAGCTGGGATTTGCAGAAGCAAGGGTGAATTGATGCAATGGGGTCCAGTTTTTTAATAGAAGTTATTGAAATGGATGTGTCAGGATGAACGTGTTTTCCAAGAGAGCATGCCTCCAGTCCATCTATGTCATAGGAAATACAACTTGATCTTTTTTCATTTTCTGACTGGAAATATCACTCCTTCTGGACTGCTGGACATTGAGAAATTCAGGCCAAGTAGGCATGCATTTTTCAGATTTTGAAACTCTGTCTGGACAGAGACTCTGTCTGGACAGAGTTTCTGGGCAGAGAAAGAAGGCACAGCTGGTAAATCTGAATCCTAGGCAGATGTTCTGCCCAAGCACAGTGAATCCAAGACACTGAAGATGGATAAAGGCCCATGAACATGCATGGACATACTCATTTCTGCTCAGGACATCTCTGGCAGACTTGTGGAAATCCTAGGAAGAGACATTGTTGAGACTGTGGGCACTAAAAAAGGGTGAAATTAAGATGAGAGAGCATTCACTGTGCTGCTCTCCAGCTAAATTATGTCTTTGGTCATGTGTTGGCCTTGATTTTACACTGAAACCTGGGGCACACTGCCTTGTCCTGCCACAGTGGTGGCCTCCTGTTTGCTCTTGGTCAGCAGCAGCTGTGGAGCACAACTTGGATGTGCCAACAGCTGTTACATGAGTGCATTTCCTGCACAAAATGGAAGAAAGTATAATGCCCAGGGACATGGTAGGGTTTTGATTTTTTTTTTTTAAAGTTATATAAATCAACAGGGGGTGCCTATATTTCCTTAAGACTGCAGAGGAATGGCTGGCTTTTTTTTTTTTTTCCCAACGGGCTGGGTTTTTTTCTTAGACTTTAAGAAAAAGGAAAAAAAAAAAATGTTCTCATCCATCTGTCAGCAGTCCATTAGCACACAAGTCCTTGGCAGTAGGGAGAAGAAGAGGAGCTTTTACCAGGCTCTGAGGTGGATGGTTAGGCAGAAGCAATGCTGGTTGGCTTGAGGCAGTGGCAGTATGTCGTGTCATGTTGGAGCTACTCCTTCAGCAACAGCCACTTAGATGCCTCTTGTTCCTCCCTGCCTTCTACTGACTGAAATTTCTCTTTGCATGCAATGCAGCGCTGTGGAACAGGTGAGATTCCACTTTTCCTGACAATATCTGGTTATTTCCCAAAGAGAAAGCTGCTTTCCAAGAAAACCTCACCATGTGATCTTGAAATGCTTTGCAGAACTTGCCTCACTGATACTTTGCTTGTCTCACCAGAAATCTGTGATCATATCCTTGTTTCCTCACACTTTTAGCAGACTCAGGAGCAGCCAGAAAGCAGTGGGGCTGCCCTCTCCAAGCAGCCCTGGCCAGCTTGCCTCCCTAACATGTTTTAATAACACTTTAGATGCCCCTGTCCACACTGTGGGAAAATTCTGTGAAAAATGGAAAAGTATGATCAGTTTAAATTGTGGTCTACAGTGACAGGATGGGGAAAGTGAAGCTGTTTTTTGCTATTTACACTGTGCTCCGTGGAGACAGCAAAGCTTTACTCGGGCTTGCTTGAATAATGAGCCACTAAACAGAGAGCTGCATATCACTTAACAAACAGCTCCTCACAGAATTCGTGTTAATTATGCCATTCCTTCTCATTAGGTTCAGCTGATTTCTCACTCGCATGGCTCGGTGCAAGGCTCGGTGGTGCCTTGAGGGAACAGCAATGCGACATCCGTGCTGGTACAGTCATTGGATAGCCTGGGAACTCGCCCTTGCCGGCATGGTCATTTGCCTGCAAACTGACACCGCTGCCACGCAGGGAAGGGCTGAGCTCCCGGAAAAGCTGTGGCCGATCTGCAGGGCAGATTGTCAGCAGAGAATGGCCAGAGGGGGAGATCTGCTTCCCAAAGATGTGCACAACCCCCCAGAGCTGGGGAATGGTTGTGAAACTTTATTCTCATTACAGATTTCATGATGTGAACATTGGCAATTAGAGCTTTCTCGGCTTTTTATTTTTCACTTTTTGGCTGCAACTGGGCAGGTGACAGATTCCATGTGGCTGAATGGCCACAATCCTGCAGGAAGAAGTAAGGAGGGAAGAGGAACACATTTTCCTGGGAACTCAGCATGGTGACAAGGGAGCCCATGCTGATTCAGGCAACAGACTATAAAGAGAGTTTTAATCAAAAGAAAATGAAATTAAATGTCCAAATGCAGAGTGTTAGATTGGTACTTCTTTCACCTTTTTGCTCAGTAGTTCTGTGTTTTGTGTGGGAAGGGAAGGGAAGGGAAGGGAAGGGAAGGGAAGGGAGGGAAGGGAAGGGAAGGGAAGGGAAGGGAAGGGAAGGGAAGGGAAGGGAAGGGAAGGGAAGGGAAGGGAAGGGAAGGGAAGGGAAGGGAAGGGAAGGGAAGGGAAGGGAAGGGAAGGGAAGGGAAGGGAAGGGAAGGGAAGGGAAGGGAAGGGAAGGGAAGGGAAGGGACTGCTTGGAGCTCACTGTAGAGGTGCTGGCAGTCCTGCTGACTCTGGCTGGGAAGCAGCACAGCTGCATCATTGCTGTCCTGCTGGTGAAAATCTAATAGCTTGAGTTTGGTGGCTTGCCCAGGTGGGTTAAGCTGTTAAAGCTGTTTGACATGCACCACTGTGAGCTCAGGACCCTCTGAATCACACTGAGTAGCAAAGTAAAGACAATTCCATGGTTTTTGTTTCCTCTAACAATGAAGGTTTCACTGGTTACCTCTTCTGAGCCTTTCCTGGTGGGCTCCCACCTTGTTGCAGAGGAACAGGAGAGCAGAGCTCAGCTGTGAGCCCCAGGAGGAGGACTGTGTTCTGCCAGAGTTCTTAAACTCCCCTGCTCTCCCAGGGAGTGCTGATGCTTCTTTCAGAGATCTTCCAGGCCTGGGGCTGGGCACCACACTGTATTTTCTGTATTTCTGCTTTCAAATAAATTAGTTTGACATAGCTGAGAAAAGAAAATAGTGGTAGCATTTCACTTTGGTAGCTTTTAATAGCAATTTTTTTATGCAGGCAAGCAAGTACTGATTTCATCCTCTGCCTGTCCTCCAACATTTGTCTCTGAAACACTTCAGCTACAGCACCAGAAATGGTGTTTCTGCATTAACCAAGGCCCACAAGTGCAGCTGTGAGACTCTGCTTCACAACACTGCTAAAAATACAAACGTTTGTGGTGCACACATACTTGGTTTATAATCTCATCACTTCGTATATGGCTTCCATTGCAAACTGTGGGATAGATCATTCTGTCTCTTACAGTGTAGAAATAGTGTATAAAAATCAGATTGAGCCCTTTATTTATAGTTGTCAAGAACCAGATGACAGAAAACATCTTCTGCCTGGAGAATGATTACTGCTGGTGTTTCCTGGGTACCCTCTTCATCAAACAGCGGGAATGTTTCTTGTCTTTAGCATCACATCTGCAATGCTAGAGCCAAGAAAATGTCAATAACTCTGTTATTATGAATCCCTGCTTTCAAGGATTATTAATTTCACACTTACTCACGCACAGGCAAAAGCATCGGAAACTGAAATTTGGCACAAACATTCGTAATCCAAGAGCAAAGCTTAATTCTGCAAAACAATCTCTGCAGTTTTGAGTCTGAGAGAATTCTCAAGGTGACTGCATTTTACTTTTTTCTTTGAGTCAGTTGTTTGGAAATGATACAATCTCACTTGCTATCTGGCAAGAACTCATTTGTATGTCTGAAGCTCTCAGTAGGGAAAAAATTGTGGTTTACTTTGTCATGCTTTCTTGCTTTTCTAATGGAGTTTTCTCTAGATGCCAAGGAAAGGGAGATGGTGAAGTCCAGTTGGTACAATGGAATGCCTCCCTCTCTTCTAAATTTGTCCATTAAATATTCCAGCCACCCCTCATTGTTTAAAACACCTTTATACGTAGCTGAGTAATATGTGTGAAGAATATTATGCAGGAAAATGCAATTGCATAAAGAAACCCAAACCCCAACTATCTCCCCAAGCATTGGAATAAAGGAAGTCTGGTTTACTGTGGGTTTTGTTTGAGTTTGATCAACTTCAGTTTTGCTAAGATATGAACTGTAACTCAAGTTTTCCCTTACAGATAGCCATTTATATTCTCTCCAGTTATAGTCTCTTACTCTTTCTCTCCTTCTTGACCTTTCCTTTCTCCCATATAGATTTTAATTAGCTTTTTCTCTCTCTGTTTCAATGAATTTGACTGCAATTTGTATCCTTGACAACTTTTCCCCTCTTCATGTTAGATTTTTTTCCTTTTAAATTGGTGATCAGGTTCAAAAAGTATTGCCAGGTCTCATAGTTGCACGTAATTAAAATACACGTACACTGGAAACAGACAAACCTCATTAGCTTAGAAAAGCAGGCTTAAGAAAGCCCTCTGGCTCTCTCAGCTTTTGTGTGACATTATCTCAGTTGTCCAAGAATGACTAATAATCTAAGAACCTGCAGTAATAGTGTGAATTTCTCATCAGTCATTGCCCAATGATCCTTGGGCACCTTTGCAAAATGTAAATAAACCGAAGTGCCAAACATAAGGCAACATGCCCAGTTTGATTTTATTATGCAACTGGCAAGTTGCTAAATTACAAAAGTGTTGGTGAAGAAAATTTGAACAGATGTTTTTTTCTGGTGATGCACAATTTCATGTCAAAACCCAGAACTTGGTAGCATTCAGAACACCCACACTGTTGTTGTTGATGACAAGGGAATACAGTCCAGTTTAGCTTCTTCCAGAGGCCTGACATCCCTCCTTTGCATTTCTGGACTGCTGGCTTAAATAATTCACTCATTCTGAAACCATGCACTTGCTTCCTCCCTCAGTCACCAATCCAAAGCATGAACAAACTTCCTGAAGTTATCACTTCGTATTTCAGCTTGTAAAACATGGCATTTCAGGCCTTTTGCACAAGTTGCCTTGGCTGCTGCTCCTGCTGTGGGGCCAGGACATGACTGGTGTCCGGAATGCAAAATTCAAGTGGAGGAAGTGTCAGGCATTTGATCCTCCTGTCTTTGCACGTAGCGCTGCAATGATTGTCAGCGGAGTGGAATATTAAACATTGCAGGCGAGACAGCTTGAGTGGGAAGCCTGTGGTTTCATGAGGAGTGCTCTTCGTTCCCTTGTTAAAATGATGCAACTGGGTCAGAAACAGCCAAAGTCACTTCATGATCAATGTGTGAAAGGCTGCCTACTCTAGCTCTGACAGAGTTACCTTTCTCCACGTCAGGGAAAGGGCTGATTAGGCTCTTGAGTAATCTGTGCATAGAACATCTCTCCTCTCCTCTCCTCTCCTCTCCTCTCCTCTCCTCTCCTCTCCTCTCCTCTCCTCTCCTCTCCTCTCCTCTCCTCTCCTCTCCTCTCCTCTCCTCTCCTCTCCTCTCCTCTCCTCTCCTCTCCTCTCCTCTCCTCTCCTCTCCTCTCCTCTCCTCTCCTCTCCTCTCCTCTCCTCTCCTCTCCTCTCCTCTCCTCTCCTCTCCTCTCCTCTCCTCTCCTCTCCTCTCCTCTCCTCTCCTCTCCTCTCCTCTCCTCTCCTCTCCTCTCCTCTCCTCTCCTCTCCTCTCCTCTCCTCTCCTCTCCTCTCCTCTCCTCTCCTCTCCTCTCCTCTCCTCTCTTTAGAAATATTTCTAAAGCCATCAATTGAATTTGGATTGACCTTAGGCCTTCACAACCTGCTGCAAGAGCACCTCATACAAGAAATCTGAGCCAGCCAAGCCCAAAGGTCCCCCACAAATCCACAAGCCTGCAATGAGAAGCTGAATTTGTGGAGAAGAATATCAGCCTCCATAGTATTTGCCTGGTATAGACCTGCATGCCATGCCAGGTGGGTTCTGTAACAATACAGAGAAACCAGAATGTCACATCAAAGGTGACCCTCAGATAACCTCTGGGGGAAAGCCTGAAACAAAAACACTGATTGACCGAAGTTCCTGATCACTTTGGCTTCAGTCAGAGTATCCACATACTTAAACAAGTTGGAGTCTCTTGCAAAGTGGTAACCTTAAAAAAGAAGGACAAAATATGACATTTGAGTGCTGGGTAGGTTTCAAAACCTACAGTAGATGCCCTATATGGCCTTTTACCTTCCCAGAGAGTGCTTTAAGGGCTATTCTGGTGTTAACCGAAACCCCTCATATGCCTCATACTTTTATTCTGTTGTTAACAGGAACTCTTCATATGCCCAATATTTTTGGTAATGACAAATCCCCTGTTATTATCAGGTCAGGGGAATTTGCCCTGTAAAAATATCTTTTGCTGCAAAGCGGACAAAACATCTTTAGTGTAATCAAGACAGGTAACTCTAGGCCTGGACAACTGGGAGAAAGTGTAAAAAGTCAAGGCAGTTTAATGGCTGAAAGTAATTTCTGTGTACATCAAAGACAGATAACAGTGCTCATTTTCTCCAGGACTTTTGCAGCACGCTGCATCCTCTGTTCTTTCTGCAGAAATCACCCCAAAACCTGTGTGAGACATTCAGCTTGTACATTTCTCCCTGCATGAATTATAATGGTATAAAACTAATGGAATAGAGAGGAACATCGAGATGTCTGTCATCAATGTCCATTCCAATATGACAAGCACTAAAAAGCACCAGTTCCTCAGCAGTGCAGAGAATGAGGGCTGGGTGGATTGTATTTCTGGAACTATTATTACAGAGAGACTTGTAAGAAGGATACATGCTGTGAATGAAATGGGTATGGAATCACAGAGGCTAATGATAGAAAAAGGCCATTTATGTCAACTGCTGTATTTCCCTGCTGCTATATAGGATTGTTCCAAATGAGATACGGTGTATTTTTAGTGCTTTGTCCAGTCTGGTTTCATATGTAAATATAAAGATTGTAATCTGTAAGAGATCCTGAAATAATTTTGTTCTAGTTTTGTCTTTCCTCTTCCTTCCCTCTTCTCCTCCTTAATTTCTTATTCAGGTTAAATGAGAACAGGAAAGACAGCCGTACATTTTTTCTCCCTTTCTGTTCTCTGTTCTTTCTACTGTTTGACCCTCTTCATTCGATTTATCTGACCTGATTTTTTAAAAATTGCATTTGGACATTTGAGTTTTATATGCTCTTCTATCACAGGGCTCTTCGAAATACAGCAGCTCAGCTTGACAGAAAACAACCTACTTGCAAAAAAAGAAAAAAAAACTGGAAAACAAGTAATAAACAAGCAGTGATTTCTGCTCAGATAGGAACTGAACTGAAGCTTTTTTGCATTTGCTTTCTTGTGTTCTGTGTCTCATATCATCTTTTGGGTTGTCCAGGGTTTACTCACTGCCCACCTGTCCATTATGCACAGCATTCCAGCACAGTAAGCCAGGGCGTGGTTTAGATTGAAATCAAGTACAGACCATGCCACAAAAAGAACAAGAAATGTGACAATGAAATAAAATAATCCTTTTGGTATAGAAACACAGCTACCCTTTCATATTTAGAGGTACTATTTCCCCTTTTTTGACTTTGCAGCCTTAGACAGTTACATCTTGAGTAGACATAAACTGGCATGGCACAGCTTTCAGCAAATGAAGTTTTGGGCTTGCAAGTGAATTGTGTTAGGAGAAAAGCTTGTCCTCAGTGGTTTGTCACTGCACGTGCCAGCAAGTCAAGTGGAGAGGCTGAGGGAGCTACAGCTGAGGTGCTGCTGTCTTGAGTGGATGGCCCTCAGCAAATCTTGTCTTTGATCCATATGCAGTCACACCTCTGCTCTGAATCTGATGAGCATTAATACCTTTGAATCAGTGAAACAGTGGAGAAATTAATGGCCTCTTTGTTCCTCATGGGAGAAACCCATCTAAATGGTAGCCTGAATGGGAACACAGAGAACAAAAAGACATAGGACTGAATTAATACCAGCTGAGTGTGCATGCCCTGTCTGCAGGAAAAGAAATAGAGAGAGATGGAAAATGAGGACACACCAGAAAATTACTTGTCATCTGCTGTTCAGATAAAGCTGCGGAGAGAGAGACACCAGGGGAAAAAAGAAGTTCTGTTATAGACTGTGTTGGCTGAAAAGAGTCTTGAAATAGAAACTGCGTCCTATTGTCCGTCCATGCTGAGTTCAGGGAAATTGGGCTCCTGACATCCTTTTTCAATAATAAGCCTTGCACAAAGCACCCAGTTCCAGCACTGGCTTCTTTTCCCAATAGAAACAACCCTCAAGGTATTCAATATTGGCTAACTGCTGTGGTTGCTTTGAGGGAAGAAAAAAAGAAAGGTGCTTTTTCAGAAGAAAAAGAGAGGTGAAGCTAAATGTACTTACCTAATCCATGTTATCCCTCAGTGACAGGCTGCCACGTCCCATGACTTTGGGAAGTCCTCCCAGAAGCTGCTGAGAGCTAAAGAAACCTCAGCCCTTACTTACTCAAACTTATTCCTGATTTACTCCAGGTAAAAAAGAAACAATATCCAAGAGGTTCTGAATTTACAGCTGTCCTACTCTGTATGTACTTCCTCATGTTTATGACATTTATTTCTGTATCGACAGTGAAATAGTCACTTTACACATTTATTTCTAATAGAAAACTCACTGGTAGTCATATTCAGGCAGTCTGAAAAATCACTTCTGTGTCTTAGCAACAGAAAGCATTGCTAAACTGAAAAATGGCCAGCAACAACCTCACACTGCTGTCCTTCCATTGTCACAAAAGAAGTGAATGATATTAAAATCAGTTCAGATTTGGGAAATGGCATGAATTTTTTCATATAATACTTACTGGCCTAACTTCTAGGATAGCTTGATTTTTACTTTTCATTATCTTCTATCTTGCCATGCTACCTTACAACCTTCCAGCTCAACTTGCTGTTGCATGTTGGGCTTTCTGAGTGTGGTCTTTGGTTTTACCAGTGCCATTCCCAAGAAATGTGGTTTTTGCTGCCTTCCTCCCAGTGCAATCACAGGATGCATCTTAGAGACTGAGTCCTTCAGTCTTTAAAAAAGTTCTGTCTGTAACAAGTTGCCTTTTTTTTAATTACTTTTTAACCATTCACTTCACAGCTCTTGTGTCCCATTTTCTCTTCTATCACACAACAACCAACATTTTGATTTCTTCAGTGTACTTGTGTTTCCATGGTGAAGGGAATATGATCATCTTTTCTTGTGGCTTTGCAGATTTGAATGGCATAAATTATGGATAGGCTTTTTAATCTTCTAAAATGTTTTGGGGTTTTTTTGCCTTGAATCCTTTGTGTTCAAGTTAAATACAATTTATAATCAGGTGCTTATTAGATATCAGCACTTCAAGGCCAAGAAAGATAGTGGTCTGACTTCCAGAATATTTCACCCAATTATCTTTACCTGGGTTCAACATCTTGTATTTGCCTAAAGCATCTCCTCCAGAAAGGCACCTGGGCTTGAGATAAAGGATTCACCTCTTCATGTGGTAGTTTGGGAAAATAATTAATCATTATCTTAGAACACTGTGCCTTATTTCTCATTTGAATTTTCCCAGATTTAACCCCCAGATATTGATTCATGTTTGGCTTCTGCTTGATTAAAGGTACTTACAATAAAAGAGTATTCGATCTTTCCTTTGACAAGCTAAACATATGGAGCTCTTCAAGTCTCCTGCTTGGTGCTCTCCCTGAACCAAATCAGGGAAATGAATTATGCTGCACTCAGTGTCCTACAGGGGAAACAATGGGAGCGTATTTGGCACAGTAACATTGTGCTTCACTGGGGCTTGGAAGAGGAGGAAAAAGAGGAGGGAGAGGAGGTTAGGCAGGGCAGGAGACAGACATTGCCAGGCAAGCTGCACAGAAATCATCGGGGATGACCCCAGGTGTGCCACAGCTCTGCAGTTTCTTATCTGCTGTTCTGGAAAAGTGCTGAGGACCAGTGCCCAGCCTTTAGCTGTCTGCATCAGCCTGGCTTGGACCCTAACGAGTCCTGAAACTCACCTGGCAGGGACAGGATTCAGGTTTCTCTGCAACATGACCAAGTGATGAGACAAAAGCATTTAGTCTTCATCATAATCTGCTTTAGCTACAATAAAGAGACCGTGCTAGGGAGAAAAAAAAATAGCTTTTATTTCATTCTTTTGGAAGGGATATTTTGGCAGTCATGTATCATAGAGGGGTTTGGGTTTGGGACCATAAAAATCATCCAGTTCCAACCCCCTGCCATGGGCAGGGACACCTTTCTCTAGACCAGGTTGCTCAAAGCCCTGTCCAACCCAGCCTGGAACACTCCAAGGACAGGACACTCACAACTTCTCCGGGATAAAACCTATAACATAAAACATATATGGAAGAGTATCAAACCTCTATCTGTGTCCTCATACCAAAATAGTTTCATTAAAAAAAATATTAAGTTGAAAACACTATCTCATTTCTATATTTTCTATATCTGCTTGGGTATTTTTAAGTAGGTGCAGTTTTTTAATACATATTTGAGTTTTATATGCTTAAACAGGTAAAATTAATACTTATATTTAGCTTTTAAAAGTTGTATAGAAAGCACAAAATTAAGGACAAGATTCATGCACAGCATATATACAGTTCCTAAAGATTATAATAAAAAGCTGCTCCAAGGAAAGTATATTAGGGTGATTTGGGCCAAGTTACAGGTTTAAGATTACAATATTAAACTTTTAAATACCACATTGCCAGGTCTGAAATAGCTGGTGTGCGGTTAATTCTGTGTCCTTGTAGAATTTTAATGCAAAACAAAAAATGAGCTTGGTGAGCCTAGGCAAATACCTTGAAGCATATGAGATTTTTCCAAGCTGGGCCAACTTGTTTTTTCTGGGCTGTATTTTACGTCAGCTGCACCACATGAAATGTATAAATGCATGGAAAACTATAAAAATTGCCAAGATTGATGTGATAATCTATTCTTCTTAACTGTTGTGAACGCTTCCTATGTCTTGCATTTTGTTAAAGTGGATATATTTATTGTAAGCCCAGTGATTTGGCACTTCAGAGGTAAAAAGCTCTTTACTCCCATCCATAGGTAAAAAAAGGAAAGAACAAGCACAGCACTGCTTTTTAACTAATTATAAGCACAAAAATGCTTCAGAGAGGAGAGGTCTCCTGCTGTCAAGTAGTGGTAACCAGGGGAGGACATGCAGCTCCCATTTCCAGAGAGCTGCTCTCCAGGGCTTCTCCTGCTGCACAGCACAGAGGTGATCAATTTGTGCTCACCCACAGCAGGTGAACCAGTGTTACGGTTTGCCACCTCCAAGAACACCACCTTGCACCCTTCCTCCTCCTCTACTCATGCCACACCCTGCCCCATTCCTGCCTGCATGGTCCTGACCCTTCGTTTCTTCTCTTCAGTTAACTCAGCTCCTTTGGTCAGGAAACAGCTACACTTTTCTTTCTTTTTAACAAGTTATTTTTCTGCCTGGCCAGGGAACTGCGCAATGAGTCCAACAGCCCTGGAGCTGATGCATTGATGCCTTGTTATGAGTCTGGGCTCCTGGCTCCCCTTTCCTAGGGAGCAGCCATCTCTCACTGCCCCTCAACACTGCAGTCCAAAAATCCACAGAGTGACAGGGCAATGCCTGCTGAGCCTGCAATCTGATGGACGATGTGGCAATAGTTCCCTGAGGAATTTAGAAAAGCACTGCTAGTTTCTCCTGAGGATGCTACCCCACCAAAGTCTCTCCATACTGGGTATCAAGAAATGCATCTCAGCAGGCTTGGCCCTGGGGACTCCTATGACAGCACAGTACCTGAGGTGTCAAAGGACCTGGCTGCCAAATGAGGAAAAAATCCCAGACAGATCCCAGACTGTAAATCTTGCAGCCAGGAGCTCCAAGGAGAACAGTGTCCTTTGCTCCCCTTGCTGGTGAATGAAGGAAAAGCCTAAATGCAGAGACCTCACACAGGCAAAGTGTGGCAGGCTGGGAGCATTGGGGAAACATCACAGCTCCCAAAGGATGGCAGCGGGGAACAGAAACCTCCTGGGATGGAAGAGCTTCTTTCTAAGCAGTGGAAAGCCCATGCAAGCTTTCTACACACACTAAACACTGGAAGAGCTGGCCTCTGGGAAGGTGGACATGAGTGGCAAAGGATCTGCTGTGCTTTAGTGTGTGGAAGATGGGGACATGGATGATGTGTAGAAGTTGCATTCACCTGTTGGGCATCCACACATGGGAAGTGTGAAATTAAGTTAACTCATACTGCTGCTAAAGGTGTTCCTGGTATTCATTTGTACAGAGGGGCTATGCTTTCCCAAGCTGATGCTTCTTCCCCTTTTCTCCCCTGTTAAAAGCTGTTTCTTTGTGAGAGGGGAAGAGCTGCTTATTCAGGACACAGCAGAAAGAGCAGCTGCCTGCAAGGCTCAGCTTGTGGAGACTGGGTGGATTCTTCTTAGAAGAACCCTCATGTTTGACATGGTCAGGTGCTGCCTCCCACAATTTGCTGCACAATTGTGTCCTCCTACACATGAGGGGCCTGACAGTTGCTCTTTACCTTTATGAATTTAATTTGAATTACCATGTGCCAAGTTCAACAAGAGCTTAATAGATTCTTTATTGCTGGGGATTTTTGATACCAGATCAGTCAGATGTCTGTTGGGTGTGGACAGTCAAGCCCTCAGGAAAATAACAGACCAATGATTCCTGAGGAATCATCCAGCCTTTGTTTCTGCTTCTCTTTGTTGACTTCTGAAGAGTAAAATCTGGAGGAAAATTATGGTGATATATAAACTGTGCCTAATAAATGTTTGATATGGTGTTTTGCAAACCTTGCACAGCTTTGCAAGACTGCTAAGTACTCTACTACTGCTATCTGGGAAAACACAGGTTTTCTTCATTATTTCAGTATTACCTCATTACTTCATTATTACTTCATATTACTTCACGTATTACATTGGAATAAATCTGAATGCATGTATACCAAAGATCAGAAATCAGACTGTTGGCACTGACTCAGACAGTTTTCAGTACCAATTTACTCTTAGAATGAAAGTTTATGGTTTCATGCTTTGGTCTTTTCATTGCCCCAGGTGGAATTGTGATCAGTCACCCTCCTAGTTCATTAAGAAACATGCAAAATCCCTTCCACTGAATATTCTTTTTTTTTCCCTCTTGCTAATGTGACCCTTTAAAAAGTGCTGAAATCTAGAAAGCAGAAAAATCATAATATCAAATTTTAAGCCGTTCATACCAACCCTGTTAGAAATGTTTTGTGTATCCAAAGACATGCAGAAGTTGCAGTTTTCAGACTGGTGTTCATTAATGGTTTCAAAGGCCCCACTTTCTTTGTCCTGGCCTTGAAAAGAGACAGTCTGGGCACAATAATCACATTATTGGGCCTAAACGGGACACCTTGAGTCCCTTGTAACTCTTCCTGTTGAAGTCAGTGGATGGCATAAGGGCTTTGCAAGCAGGACAAAAGATGAGCGTCTTCCACATGAGGCAATCCAAGAAGTCCTCCTCAAAACACCCAATATTGGGCATGAAAAGACCAGGTGGTAAATTCATCCCCACCAACATGACTCTTGAAGGGAAATGTGCAATGCTACTTTGGATGAGACATACATGAATTCACTAAATTCAATAGCTCAAACACCTTCTCCCAGTGCTCGCTCTGCTCGCTTCCAGTTGGCTCCTTCAGCATGGCTTTGCAGCAAGCCAGATATCTCATTTACAACACAGAGGTGTATGCCTGAACATATTTGCAGGCCAGGAGGGGATTTTGGCTGGAGATTTTTTTTTTTTTTTTTTTTTTTTTTTTTTTTTTTTTTTTTTTATATTTTGGAACAAGGAGTTAGAAAATTCCTGCCTGGAGTTGGCAGAGTTGGCTTGGTATGGGTTAAGGTGCCAATTCAGCTGTGCTCAGCCTCTGACGGGTGCAGGCAAGTGCTTGGCTGAGAGGGTTTCTGGGTCACCTCTGAGGTGTGCCCTGCTTGCAAAGAGACTGTGTCTCCCAGGAAGAAGTGGGGATGCATGCAAGCTGCTAAATGTATGAAACAAAGCATCTGATTGAAGTGGAAGTGCCAGAATGACAAAGGACTGTGTTTTTCAGAAATAATTTTTTTCTCTGTCCTGTGTATTCTTGGGTTGTTTTTCTTTTTTGGTGTTTTTTTGGTGTTTTTTTTTTTTTTTTTTTTTGTGTGTGGTTTTTTTTTTGTTTTTTTGTGGGTTTTTTTGGTGTTTTTTGTTGGTTTTTTTGTTTGTTTGTTTTGTTGTTTTTTTGGGGGGGGTTGTTTTTTGTTTCTTTGGGTTTTTTTCTGTGGCTTTTTCTTTTCCTCTTAAACTGTATAGGAAAGAGAGAAGAGTGTGATGTCTTTTTTACTGATGTTAAGTTCGGCTTGTGGATGAAAAGCTGGCCCAGGTTCCAGCTTTCACAGCAAGTTTGGGAAGTCTGTATCTCATGCTATTAAAAGTGACTGAATCTTGGAGGTTTATCTCAATTTCACATAAATTTGAATAACCCAGAAATTTAAATCAAGTTGCAACAAAAATTTAAAGAGGTTTTTGATTCATGGGAAGTTCTGTTTATAGAGTCACTTCCAAGCAGATTCCAGCTCAAGTTGTTCACCTCTCATTTTGCAAGTATTTTTTAAGAGATTCTCCCTGCTTGTTTCCTGGTTAATAATTGCCTTTCCAATGGAGAGAAGACCCAGCTGAGGATACTGTGGACCCACAAATAGAGCCATAGTATTTGAGGACATTCAGACCTAGACTTCTGTCCTGGCTCATGCTTTGGGTTCCTACACATACGCAGAACAGAGACCTGGGCTCAAATCTCAAGCAATCCAGAAGTCCTGAGGTGCCCATATTTATGGTTTGGATTTATGCTGAAATTCAGTTTTAGAGGAACAGTAAATGAACTAAAGCATGGAAGAGAAGTGTCACCAAAATCAACTTTCAGGAAGCCACTATTAGCTTCTTCTGTGAACAGAGCCAAAAGAAAGAGATGTATTTTAAACTAAAATCACTTTTCCCCTCCTCTTACCCATCACATTCCTATGTTATTCTCATATAGCCTCTTTAAACTTATATATGACTCAAAAATAATATTTGGTAAGCACAGTCATATTCTTCTCATCAATATTTTATTTTGAAACATGTTAAAGAGTTGTGTTGCACAATAAAAAACGTCTCTCTCTAAACATCATTTTCTAATGGGCTTTTTATGTCCCATAAAATCTGCTAATTTTTACTTGTCCTCTCTTGTCAATGAAACAAACTATTATTTCTTTCTGCAGAACCAAACTGCAAACAAGAATGTCTGGAATATCAAGAGTAATGATGTACAAAGTCCCTTCTGGCCCCAGCTTCTATTGAAAAATAATTGGATGAATTGGTGATGCTTACATTTCATCTGGCCTGCCACTGTGAGTAATTCCATAGTGCCTTCTTGGCCAAAGTTCAGCCATTTAAGCACTTGGTGAAAATCTATTTGGATGGACTGGGGGGTAGGAACGTGAGAGATAACAGCAGGGGAAGAGTGAAAGCTCTTTGGAATGGTGTTGCATATGTTGTCACAGCATCTAACCCTGTGCAAGAGGCATCCTGGTTGTGGCTTCAAGTTTCTGCCACAGTGTGAATAACAAACGATGGGGATGTTAACCATAAAAGTCAAGCTGGCCTGGGTACAAGCTGCAATGTGATGGGCAAGGGAATTCAGATGGTGGAATAGGCCCTTGTGTGGTATAAATTATTGTGGTACCATGTGATGCCAGTGGAGTTATGATTTACCCAAAGAACTGCCTCTTTGCCTTGCCAAGAAATCATTATATGGTCTGTCACCTCTCAGAATGGATTATTGAACCAGAACTAAATAGATGCCAGCTTGCCAATGTTCTTATTGGGGTCATAATTTGCTACAAAATTTTAATAGGAAACAATTCATAAAAAAATTATTTTGTTTTCTTCCAAATCTCTCAGACAGTAATTCAAAAACATGTGTGTGTTTCCTTTTGTCTTTTAGTTCATTTGTTTTCAGTGACTTTTTCTTCTGTTCTTTTTGATGCCTTAAATTTTAGCTTTCATATTTTCCAGGTTCTGTACTGCATTAGTGTATAACTCTGAACTTCATATAAAGTGTTAGCAAGTTCTCTTCACAGTTTAGTCAGACAAAACAATCCTTTTCCAGCCCAGAACCAAGGACACCGTTACAGCTTCAGCCCCAAAAAAGTGCAAACAGCAGCAAATTTAGGAGAGCAATCTGGGAGGATGGGACCTCATAAGCTGAAGCTGCAATTGGACAATTTACCCCAATATGGAAATGGACCAAAACTCATAGAAGTGTGAAAAGGTGTGACCATCTTGGGTGTAGCTTTGGCCAGGCTCTTGTACTGCCCAAGGTGTATCCTTTGAAAGCCTTTTAAATAAATCCCTACTTTATTCCTTTAACACTGTCCAGCCTCTGTTCTAGGCAGCCTCTCAAGGCATCACTTTTCCTGCCTTATTGGTGATGGATTTTGGAAGGTTTTGCCAGACTTTCCCAGACTTGTAGATTTGGGAGAGGACAGATGCCCCATAGAGGTGGTCACAGGGAGGTTGAGAGCAGGGTTGATTGATGCTGTGAGGTGGGGACTGCTGGGATCCCTGGTGGGGTCATTGTTCCAAACCCCTTTGCACAGCCAGCTCTTGGGCTGATTTCTCCTGGGTCTGCGCAGCCCAGGCTGCAGCCTGGGAGGGAGAGACAGGGAATCACAAACAGCAGAGTTCCCCAGGCCTTCCCACAGCATGATGAAGTGAGAGGGTGGTGAAGGTGACTTCTTCCTCCTGCTCTTTGGAAGATAAAGGTGAAGAACCATGTGTGAGGTGGAACCAGCTCCTTGTTTGTCTTGAGCAGGCACTTATTTCCATGTGAACAGTTGCATTTGAACTTTTTCTTTTTTCTTTTTTTTTTTTTTTTTTTTTTTGGTGGCTTGGAGTTTGTTTATTTTTTAACAAACCCTCCCATTATGAAGTATCCCGTGGTGACAGCACATCAGCCAGCAAGTGCACCCCTCAAGGGATGTGAGGCACCAAGCTTTGCCTGTTCATGCCTAAGGTGTGCATGCAAGGCTGACAGACACAGCCTGGTATGTGCTTTCTCAGGGAAGTCTGAAAAGGTGGGGGCTTGACTTCACCCTGGCAGTGTGGTAACTACAAAAAGGGAAGTGGGAGGGCTGGAAAGGATAAGTCTTGTTTAGAGTGGAGTCTTCTCAGACAGCCCCATGACTTCATATGAAGTTGTCACACGCCGAGTCATTATTTTGGACAGAAACACAGCCCAGGCAAAGCGGTGGTCTGAGCTCTAGACACTACTGCAACACACACAAATGGGTATATGAACTTTCCTTTCTACCCAAATAAATAAATACATAAACCCAAAACACACATGCACAGACTGTAAACCCCAATGATTCAGACTGGGTAATTCAGGGATTAACTAGAAGGATCTCTGGTCATTTTATGGTGCTCCTCATCATGCACACAAATTCAAATTATTTTCCTGTTCTGGTAACTTCTAACATAGAGGAGAACCCACACTCCAAATGTGACTTCAAATGCAATTAGAATAATAAAATAGCAGGTTGGAAAGGACCTCAAGGATCTCTGGGCTAACCTCTCTGTGTAAAAGCACAGTCCAGACAAGATAGCCCAACAGCCTCCCCAGCTGCATCTTGAAAGTGTCCAATTCACCACTTCCCTGGGCAGATCATTCCAATGTCTGATTGCTCACATTGTAAAAATTTTTCTCTTGTTTGTAATCAAAATGTCTCCAGGAGCAACTTGTACCCATTACCCCTTGTCTCTTCCATGTGGAAAATGGAGTTCTCATCCTCTTTGTAGCCATCCCTTAAATACTGGAACAAAATACTTAATGGCTGCTGCCTTTCAGTAATGAACTGCATTCTGACTAATTGAGATTCTTCTGTCCTTTCTTCATAAAACATCTCTTGTTTCTGTCACTTAGTTGAAAAAAATGTTTCCTGTTAAAGGCTCTTTCCCTGCAAGTTGTCTATGGACAGTTTCCAGATAATAATCTGGGAAGTATCTTGGGATTTCCTCAAATCTCATGATTAGATGGATTTCTGCAATGATCTGAGGGACTGGGGATGATCTTTTCCTCGGGAAGAGACAAGACTTTTATCAAAACAGGGTAACTGCAAAGGCTGACCAATTTGGTGCTGAGGAGCTCCCAGAGGAGGAGACTGTTAGAAGACAGGGTGTAGAAGGATGTGTAAAGGTAGCAGCCAGGTGGTTTATGTCCTTGTTTATTCTATATGGGAGCTGTAAAGAAATGGGATAGTGTGTCTTGGCACGGAATGAATAAAGAAGCTGAAAATGTGATTTTGGGGTGGGGAAAGAGCTTGCAACAATGAGGTTGTAAAAACAACTCCCATAAAATATATCTTGGTCAAGTTCAGTTCTGCTTTTTGTGAAATTAGAGAGAGCTGATCTTACAAAAACAAGTGCTTGTTGAGGTTGCTGTTGTATGGAATTGGCGTGTGCTGTTTTTCTAGCAGACTCTCTTCACTGTCATCAGAGTGCAATTTCTCTAGAGTCGCTGTGGGATGCAACAGATTTCTTGGAAAAGAAGGTTGTGTTGACACCCACAGGCTAGTAATGTTTTCACAAGAAGGAACATGACTTTACATTCGACTCTCTTGAAAAGAGATTAGCAACACTGTGATTTATAAGAATTGCCAGGATTTGAGGTTGCTTTTTCTCCCCTCTCTCTGAATCTAAGCTCCAGCAGGTAGGTGTTAAGTGAGTGAAGCATTTCTGGCAAGATTTATGTGCCCATACAGTAGAATGGGAGTGAAATCTGACAGTCTAAAGGAGGGGGAGCAACTGACAAATAGAGGGGGTGGAAAAGGCAGATTGGCTTGGATTTTTTCTTTCCTTTTCCTTTGCAGTCAAAACCCTTTGAGACTCTTCACTTTGAGGCTGAAAATTTCCTTTGCACAGACATTTCCCTCCCTTGTCCTTTTGTTCTAGCAGTAAATATGGGTCCACAGCATGTACATGGAAAGCAGGCACAGCCAAGACTAAGTCTCCCTGAAATAATATCTTTCCTAGAAACAGATGACAAACATTTTCCCCAGAAATGAGATATCTCCAATGATGAAGTTCTCGTTGCAGAAAGAAGCCCTTTCTCACCATGGAGCCTTGCAGTTAAGTAACCAGTACTAAAAGACAGTGTGTCCTCATACAGGAGGGTGTTCCAGCCTAAATAGCAACAAAAGCTTCTGCTTTTCAGAAAGATCTACCACCATCCTCTTTGGGTGTGTGGATCAAATAGGTGCTGAACAGCACATGATTGCTTTTGCAGGACCGTGGTGGTCAGCAGTTCCAGGACTTCTTGGCTGTTAGATGGGGAGCAATCTAGAGGTGCAAGATAGTTGATATAGTTTGTAAAATCCCCAGAAGCTCAACACTTGATGAATAACAGATTACAAAAACCAAAATGAGCGGGAATAGTTCCATTAGCTCCATTATTCCTACTGAGCAATACCATAGGAAAACAAAACAGGGAAATGGTTCAGATGATAATGGCATCCTTCTGGCTGCAAAACGGACCATTTTCAAAGACTAAACTACTGAATATATATTTAAAGATCAGAACTTAAGTTTATTTCTGAAACTGCATCTGAAAGACATCCTGAGCTATGGGTGAAAAGAGAGGGAGAAAAAAGACACACTTGCTAATTGAGTCTTGCTTCTACAGCCCATGGAAAAACATAGACATATGGATAAGGGACAATCTACTGTCTGAATAAAATCCAAATGTGCAGTTATGCCTAGGTTCTAACAAATTTGGAGTGTCCATCGGCCATAGAAACCCATCACCTTACTCATCAGAAATTTAATAAATATAAAGGACTTCAGAGGAAACACGGCATTCATTTAGGGAAAGTACATTTTCATGGGGACGCTGGCATTGCGCCAGTGTCCAACCATGACACTCATGTGGTGTCTTTTATGATGAAGGTACATCACAAAGAAATTTGCCACCAGTACTAAAAAAACCCAATGCTACAGCCTGTGTGTTTGTGAGGTGACTGGAGTGACCTCCTGCTTGGGACTACTTCTGAGAAAAACAGTGAGTGCAATTCATCTGGAATCATCTGTATTTCTTCTCTTTTGTGACAGCCTTTAAGGTTTTGAAAACAGCCTGCTCCTCAGTGAGAACAACTTGAAATTTTTTGAAGCTTCACTGGAAAATGAGAAAGACTAAAAAAAAAATTGTGGTTTTCCTGAACTGCCAGTCACCTAAGGATTAAGCACTGATGTGAAATGGAGAAGATATCAGGACCAAGTTCTGATAACACTGACTGGTCACTCAATAAAACATCATCAGTGGGAGATCATGAACTTGCTCCGTCCTAAGAGATGATTGCTGTTATGGCACTGTGGAGGATAGTGTGGCCAGGTTCAGATCCCTGTGTAGCCAAAAAGCTCAGTTTTGCTATGTCAGTGACCTAACCACTGGTGTCTTGGCTAAGCTGAGCTGTTCTCCTTCTTTGGATGCAAACACTTTTTCTGATGAAAGCCTAAGCAAAACTGGTTTGTTTCTAAAAAAGATTTATGTCCTAACAAATCAACATCTTCCAATTAAAAAAAAAAAAGTGTGTATCGCTGGAAAATTCCCATTTAGCACTACTGATGAGTAAAAAGTTTTGCTTTACAGATGGAGTTAATAATAGTTTATAAGCTAAAGTGAAAAGGATTTTGGGTGAGCTTCCTAAAGAGGAAGTGAGTCACTGTCTCGGCAGGAAAAGTGTTCCAGATAGGCAGGGCTGGACAAGTTACAAAACACCCCCCAACTGTGTGGAGTCACAGGGAGTGGACAAGGGATTATTTCATCCCAGATTGCAGAAAACCAGGAATTAGTAGGGGGCCTTGAATTTCCCCTAGCCCATGTGTCTCTAGGTATGGTCTTCTCCCATCTCCCAGACTCAGAGCAACCCAACTGAGTCATCCCAGGGAAGGCGTAATGGCTGAGGAAGAAGCAGGTGTTGCAGATGGGTGGGTGATTCAGTGGATGGTGTTATTCCTACTGAGTCAATGCTAAAGCAGTTTGTAAGCAGGAAGTTGGGGACACTGTGTGGCTACAAGATCTGCTTTCCAAATCCAGTGACATTCAAGGAGTCTGCGGTTCCCTCAGTATGCTTTCCACAGGGTGAGTTGCTTTTAGTTGTTCTTGGGCACAGCATTTTCAAAAGCAGAAACGAGAGAGGCATTTTTAAGGTGTCTGTCAGTGGAATTTACAATCTTGAGAGTCCAGGTCAGTTTTGATGATGGCATTTCTACATTAGGAAGGCATTTTTGGAAAACAGAGTCCTGTGTTCTTGTGACTGACTTTGCAACCCTGCCACTGGTTCCTGGAGTGTCTGGGTTGAACCTTTACATGGAATTCATCTCAATGAGAGCTCTGTATATTTTGTATTTGGCAGAGCACCAGGAATGGTGCTGGCACTCCTCAGGTGTACTTAGTGACCATGAAAAGCAAGTTCTCCATGGCCACCATGTCCTTTGAAGTGCCAATATTGTCTTACAGAAGAAAGGTGGAGTTGCTGCATCTCCTCTGACTTGCTTAACTCATTGAAAATGTTAGAGAACATGTCCTGTAATGTTCTAAAGTTCTCAAGTAATTTAACTTTTCAGAGAAGAGATGATATTTCACTTTCTCCATGTGTGTATACAAGTCAAAACTGCACACATTGTACAGCACAGAGGAGAAGATTTAGATCTTCGAAGTCACTGCTGTTTCCTCTGTCCTTTTTGCATTTGGGTGTCTCTCTTCTCTTGCTGGAAGCATTACAGGCTTGGAAGGTGGGTTGTTCCACTCTTCAGTAATTCAGCACTTAGTCCTTCCATTTCCTTTTATTCCATGGAATTTCCACTTGTTTTTTTAAATCTGATAGCATGTTTCCCTCCAGTAAAGAAGAGGGAAAATGAAAATATAATTACTGAATCTCATAAGAACATCCCCAGGCTCAGGTCCATATGGTGCCTGGGAGGATGGCAGATACTTCTGTGCATCTCTGCAATGTGATGAAATGGTTCAATGGTTCAATGGTTGGCAGAGGTGACTTTCCAACTTCTTGTGCAGAGAGCAATTTCTGGGGAGACCACACTTTCTGGGGACACAAACTAACTTACCCAGCCATTCCCTCTGAGGCTGAGGAAAACGAAATGAGCAGCTTTCCTTAACTCATGTTTGACGTTTGCACTTACTGTTTTCCACCTGTTTTATCAAGCACTTCTGTTATGTTTTATTGGCTGAACTTTTCATCCATTTGTCCTCTGCCATCTCTTCTTCCTTCACTGAGGGTGCCCACAGGAGCTCAGTGGAGTAAGATTTAGAGAGCAGATTTCAGATGGGCTTCATTTCTGGAGTGCAGTAATGACAGAAACTTATTGTTGCTTGGTTATTATTGTTTTTTCTAAGTAGCTATTTTTGCTCTTAAAGGATTTAATTCTGTTTTTACTAAGAACAAAATCATCCAAATTGTTATGTAGGGAAAACTCACTTCACAAGATAACAGGGTAAATCTTGATGTTATGTTTCTTTTAGAAATTATATAGTTTATAAAACCCATACTGTTTCTAAAGCTGAAATGCTATAAACTCCAGTGTTTAAGCACTGTCCTGAATGCATTTGTCTCACTACCTTTTTGCTTTTTCTTTGCATAGGTAATTTGTTCAACACTATGGAGAAAGTCTGTGTCAAAGCTTGGAAAAAACCCAATTCCTTTGGTCACAGCATCATCCATCTGCTGCACAAACAGCAGCCACATCCCAGTCCAGCCCTGTGCCCATAAAAATGATAGTGATGAGAGCAGCTAAAGCAGAAGGACCACCAGGATCCAGAACCTTCCCATTACCTTTTGCTTCATCATTTTCATCCCAGCCTTTCTTTCCTAAATAAGGATATACTACATTTTTATTTTTAGAGAAGATTTTTGGCAAAATCCACAATGTTAAATAGGAATTAAGTTCAGTTACATCTTCCCCATCTCTTTATGAGATGCAAGTCAAACCTTAGATGGGATGCAATCTCCTTTACTTCTTGCCCTCTTTCTAAACAAATCTAGAGTTGAATGACTTGGCTTGAATTTATATCAGTTATTATTCAGAGAACAAAATGAAGAGTAACAGCATGTATCAATTAAATTTTCCTCATCCACATCCCCGCACTGTTTTCCAAGTGAAAGCATTGAATACAATCTCTGCTTTCATAAAGCATCTCTGTGGTAAAAGTGTTCTACAATTGCTTCCTACTGAGTTTAGCCCCAGTTTCTTTACTGAACACCTTTACTAGCCAGGTACAACAAGTAGAGCTATCACTGAGAATTAGACAGTAAATTCTAATGAAGTGAAAATCATTATTTTTATTGCCTGTAGAAATCTCATTATCCTCCCTGTTTCCCTTAAAATGTCAATAATTTTATAATTTTTTTTTTACAGGTCAGGAATTAAAAGATTAAAAAAAAAAAAAAAAAAGAAGACTACTATTATTTTGTACTACATATTAGTCTGCTGGATTTGACAATGTGTTTTCTGATGTCCTAGCTTTCAAGCCCTTTGAATAACTGTAAACACTGCTGGAGAGTTGGAAGAATGAAAATAAGGCACTGATTGAAAAAAATACAGAAGAAGGCTGATCATTACTACATTTTTTTTACTTTAAAACATAGTGAGACAAACAGTAAAAAAAAAACCCTGTGAGCACTCTGAGGAAAAAAAAAATAGATATTGTTGTTCCCAGAGCAGGGAGCAGCTTTAGGTCTTGGATCAGAAATGTCCAGGACAGTGGGGGTCTGACCCTGACTCTGCATCTGTTTAATGCTGTGACAATGTAGATATAAAAACCCATCTCCTAAACAAGTAACTGAATCAGGGCTGGTTGGTGAGAAATAAATGTCCTCAAAAGTAGACTCTCTCCCTTGTTCCCATCCCCAGAGAGAATCAGTGACCCACAAATTTTACCTGGATTCCTCATGGAGGCTCAAAGAAATGGTCCCCATTTTCCAGGCCCTAAAAAGCAGCTCCTTGTGGGCAGCACAGGGAAGTTGTGCTACAGATTTCCAGAGAAGAGGTGTGGCCCATGGGAGAGCCTCAGGAGCAGACACCTCTATTTTGGATATCTGGACTAAGGCAGACTCCAAGACCTCTTCTGCAGTGCTGTGTCTGCTTTGGCATCCTCTTCAAAATGAATGTGACCAACCAGAGAGTTCAAAAAGCCTTGGATATGTGGAAAAATTTGCTTCAGAGAGGCAGAGTTGAAGCTCTGTGTGTTTAACTTACTGATGAAGTCAGCAGATGGCTTGCTCATAGTTTATTAGCTCTTATGTTAAGAGAAGGTATTTGATAGTGAAAGGTGATGTAAGCAAGGCTGGATTTTTTTTGTTTTTGTTTTTCTTGAGGAACAGATTTTACTTTAAACAGAAGTTACTTGGCTCAGGAGAGTTCATTCACTTAAGAGGGAGCAGCAATTCCCTTAGGGGTATTAAGGGATTGAGCGGGTGAAAAACTGCAGATGATGGTGATGGTAACTCCTGGCCTTGAAGCTTGACTGTTCTATAAAACTTCTGGGTGGAGGGATCATAAGTGAATGCACCACAGGATTTCAGAGATGTGTATAAAATCCTACCTCAGCATTCTCTCCGTGTGTCTGGAACAAACACTGTGCTGTCCCATGCATTCAGATCTGGCTTAAGAACGTCAAACTGGTCATAAAGCTAAATGACAAAGTAACAGAGCACAGGAGGGGTGGCTGGTGATGTGTAAAGGGTATTTCAGATCCTTACAAGTGATAGTGAGCAGGAGATAAACAACTCACTTCTTAATCATAGTGTGCCACGCTCAGAGGAAAGGCAAATGTCATTGCAGAACAACAAGTCATCTGACGGCACAAAATAACCTGCTTGTAGGGCTTTCAGAGGTTACTTCAAAGCTTGCAGGCAGAATGTTATCAGGATCTCACGTTTCAATATTTGTGTTAAGCCATGATGTTAAAAAACCTTAAAACATTTTTAAGGTGGAGTTGGAGCAGGTTTCTGAAGATCATTCTGGGATGTAGTCACCTGTGGAGTCACCTGAGGAGGGGAAATGGTGATTCAGGAAGCCTTTTCCCATTCCATACCTCTAAAATGTAATAAATAAAGAGGATTGTTGTGCAAAGGGGCAGCAAGCTGATGGAAAGACATGCCAAAACCCAAGCTTTTACAAGACTTGGAGCTAATCTGTTACTATGTCTTCTCCATGTCTGTGCAAACTGGAGTTACAACATGTACACAGAGCAGCACTGATTTCACAGTGCTCCCCAGCTGGAAGGAGCTCAGAAGGTTGGGCCCATGAATGGGGCAGTGCCACCACCCTGCTGTGCACTGGCTGCCCCAAAGCATTGAGGACCTCGAGTGCTGTGTCCAGCTCTGGGTTCCCCACTTCAAGAAGGACATTTTGGTGCTAGAGAGAGGCCAGAGAAAAGCAGCGAAACTGGCAAAGTCCTGGGGGAGCTGGTGGTGTTTAGCCTGGAAAAAAGGAGGCTCAGGAGAGACCTTGTCACTCTCTCAGCTCCCTGAAAGGAGGTCATGGCCAGGTGGGGGTTGATCTCCCAAGTGTCAGGACAAGAGGACGTGGTCTTAAGCTGTGCCAGGGGAAGTTTAGGTCGGACATTACGAGGACTTTTTTCACAGAAAGGGTGATTAGACTTTGGAGTGGGCTGCCCAGGGAGGAGGTGGAGTCACCATTCCTGGAGGTGTTTAAGTAAAACTGGACATGGCACTCCGGGCCATGGGCTGGGTGACACGGTGGTGTTCAGTCATAGGTTGGACTTGATGATCTCAGAGATCTTTTCCAACCTAATTGATTCTGTGATCACTTTGATCCTTATCACTGCCCAGAGATCATTGTAACCTGCTGCCACTGAAATATCACAGAACAGTTTGGGCTGTGAGGGACAGTGTTTCAGAATTGTTAGTGGTCCATGATCATGCCCAGTACTCCTGCTGCCAGGCTTTTAACCAATCCACAGATGAAACCCCATGCATTAAGATATAACATTTAAGTGAAGTCTCTGCACTAAGTATTTTCCACAGCTGCCAGACTATTATTAAATTTCTGCCTTGTAGGAATTCTGGAAGTCTTTTTGTTTTAAATGTGAACGGTTTCAAGTGGCAAAATTCCCTTTGGTTTTCAGCCAGCTCAATAAGGCAACAGCACTGGGTCAGAGAAAGGGGAAGATAGGTCACCTTGAGAAGTGAGACTGACTTTATACTACTTCTCTCACTTACTGGTACTTTCTTCCTCAGACCTGAGGATTTTTTCAGGTGAAGGAGGGACAAGTCTTCCCTGCAATGTCCCAGTTCCACAGTTCTGTATCCGTAAGTCCATGAGCTGTTCAGTGGCTGCATGCAGCTTTTCCCTCATCCCAGCAAAAGAGACAACATTTAGGATCATGCCAGTTTGTATCCAGGAGGATGCTGTTTTGACACCGATACTTAAGAGATAAATATTTATTTGGGGTGACCCTGTTTATTTATCCTGCTTTGTTTTTCTTCCTGGACCAGTGGGAACAATCAACAAGTTCATTTCCTTGTTGGGAAATGATGGCTGGACTTGTCAGTAAGCTCTCTAACCAAAAGAAATTTTGGGCTCTGGTTTTTACCCAGTACCACATTATTTTTTTTTCTGTATGATTGCTTTCTCCTTGTTTTCATTGTCTGATTTTTAATAGACCTGCAGTCAAGCAGCACTTCAATGTCTTGATCTGCAACTTATCTCCAAGGAAATCCCACGGGACACACCTCATGACATGTGGTCAGTGGCTTGGGGATGGTCACCCATCATCAAAGAAAGAAAATTGTTTCATTATTGAATGTTGGATACTTTGCCCAGCATCAGCCTTTACAAAGTCTGTGATTCATAGCAGTTGTACAGTATAACAGCCTTTCTTGGCAGGTAATGTTTACATATTGCCCAACCTTGTCTAATTTCTATGTACATTTCAAAGATTATTGGTTAAAATGGTCAAAGGTACCATTACCATAAAACATCCCATGCTTTATGCTAGAAAGTTGTGGGGTTTTTTTCAGTTTAGACAGAAGTTCATGTGTCTGCATAGGCGAAGGAAAGGGATAACTTTCATTTTAATGTAAAGCCTGTATAATTCAAGAACTGAAGAAAAAGAAGTCCAGCAAAATAAAAGTTATTATGTAAATAGAGCTGAGAGGGAAAAAAAAAAAAACATCTTGAAAGAAATGTGACATTTACATGGCACATTTAGAAAAAGTTCTTTCTCATTTCCAGGTAATTTTAATTGTAAGAGGGCACCTGTTTGTTAAACTGTATGGCTTGAAGATTCTTGGGAGTTATAAAGATCACAGATTATGGCTTTGGCTACTGTTCAGCATATGAAATCAAGGAGAGGAGGAATTTAACAAGTGTGAGTGTTGTAAAAGCCGTCACCAAGCAGTGGTTGTGCTGGGAGAACCAGTAGGCTTGGTGCAGCTTTGGCACTTGGCTTGCTACGTGTGCAGTCCCTGTAGTGCCCCTTGATAAAATCAGAAGTGACAGTGCTTGGTGTCCTCGAGCCCATCAGCACAGGGACAGTGGGAACAGCCCCTGGAACAAGTGGTGTGAGTGCCTGTGGGTGAGCAGCGTGTTAAAAACACTCAAAGGGTCTTTGGTTTAAGGGCTGCAGTGCCTCGGTGCTTTAGGGAGTGGATCTGGCTGTAGGCAGAGAGGAAAAGTAGCAAAAGAAGAGACGAGAAAGTACAAACCAGAATTTTTGGAAAACACTTCTTTTACCCCGCCTTTGTTAAAAATTAAAACAAATACCCACCAGCTGAAAAATTATATTGAATAATTGCACTTCAGATACTATGCCAACAAAACACACATGGGCCGTGGTGATAAAACATTTTCTCCCAGTGGAACAAATCACTTATCAGGCTATGATACAAAGTAAGGAAACATTTCAGTACAAGTGAACTTTAGCTTCACAATAGCTGCAATAAGGGAATGCTGACTTTCAGCCGCCTTATTTGGAGGAGAATTATCCAGAGCTACCCACAGCCTTTACTTATCTGCTATTGTGTAATTTTTAATGTCATATTTGCTTATATGTGCCCCATAATTATTTTCCACTAGAGACATGTACAGCTACTATTTTGCTGCCTCACATGTTTCCTTTAAATTTTCATCTCCCTCTTTTCTCAGCCACTTTGTCTCTCGCTTTCTTTCCATACCACAACCATTTCCTTTCTTTCATTCATTTTTATATTATTTCTTCCTTTTCTTTTGTCTCTTTTTCCTTTCCCATCTTTCATATTCTGTGTGACACAAAGACTGTAGACTGTCATTTTTGCTTTTCCCTGTTTTGTCCTCCATGATGTTTTCATCAAACTTGAGAAGAGAGAGAAAAATTTTGAGAAGCTTTTTCATTTATCCTGATCTCTCTAGTCTTCTCTATGCCCTTTTTCCATGTGAGGAAACTAGCAGCTCACCCAGGAGAGGTTGTTAGAGCCACATCTGTACTGTGCTTTGGGGTGCCAGGACCTGGAACAAAACACGGGGTTGCGATGTAGAATAGCGGTCAGAAATAGCACCTAAATTTTTCATTACCCTGATATAAAGAGGAAGCTGAGATTTCCCTAAGAATCACAGTTAAGCTGATTTGAAAAACCTTGTGAAAAAGGAGATTGCAAAGGTGGTGTGACAGAAAGGTTCCTCTGTGAGGTTGAGGCGTTTGTTTGCAGTGCATTACTCCAAGGGCTGCTTCTGCCTGTTGCTGATGACACTTCATTTTTTCTTCATCACTGATAGTCTTAAAATATGGGTATTTAAGTCTCATGGCAGTGAAAAGAAGAAAGAAAAGGAAAGCAAAAGAGCCCTCCAAGCTCAGCAGGTGATTCCACACTGGCATTATTTAGAGTTTTTCCTCATTTTTAATCTGGGGTTCTTTGTTTGTTTTTATAAGTACTGGAGAAATGAAGGGAATATGCAAATTTCACCTGAGGACAGATACTTTTTCTGTTCAATATATAATTTTCATATTATTCTTCATATTTGGAAGACACCCATGACTTCACAGGAGGTACAGCAATTCCAAAAGCACCACTCTGCACTTGTATTAAGTGCAGACACTATATGTGTTTTAGGGACACTATATGTGTTTTAGCAGTCCAATATGTACAAAACAACAAATTTTGCAGGAAAAGGGTGTATCAACTCTGCTTAAATATAGTACCTATTTTCTGTGAGCATTTCATGACTAGAGAGAACTTGTAGATGCAGAAAGTCTATTGACACTACTTAGCCTAAGCCAAGACTGTTGCATTTTCCTTCTTTTCTCTCCTCAGCAAAGCAAAGGGGTTGTAATGTACCAGGCTGCTCCTTGTTGGAAGCAGCAAGTAGTGCCACGTGTGACCTTTTGTTTTTTTTGACATGCTACCTTAAAATCTGGTAGCTTTAAGAAATGCAAGGCAGAAAAATTTAATCTCCTGGAACATGACATAAAGCCATTTAATTATTTTCAAGACATTCTTTGGGAATGACTGGGCTTGCTGCTTGAGGTGGGGCGTGTGCGTGTGACTAAAGGTTTGCACTTCACCAAAAAAGGCCTCCCGGGTGTCCCAGGGTTGTTAAATCAGGCTGTTTTCCTGGGCTGGCCTGGAGACTCTGGGCACTTGGAGCTCATGGATTCTTTCCAATAAGGCTGCCAATTTTCAGACCAGCCTGGGTAATTCTCAGGCTCACCCACTCCTGCCCACGAGCTGCAGTTTCAATGTCCCTGACAGGAAAGTGCTTTTCTTTGGCTGTGCTCCCACCAATCACCCACAGCATGACTCCAGCCCTGCCATTGCAAAAGATGCAGGCTCCTGAGTATTAAGGATGGGTGAGAGATGGATTTTTTTTTTGGTCCACAGGGAATGCATTCTTCTTTCTCAGAATGGAAATAAAGCGCTGATATTTTTTTTCTCAAATTTCCTATGAGGCCAAATTAAATCCCCCCCCCCAAACACTCTTAAAACCCTCTTTTTGAAGTGCTCTCAAAGTTTCATTTTGATAAAAAATTCATCTCATTCTTACTCCACCTTGAAAAATATTTTTTTTCATGTACTATAAAATGAAAGTCAAACCCTTGTAACCCATCTTTTCAAGCTGAAAAACTAAAACATTCACTTTCAAGAAGCTCAGGCTAGACCTTTGATGACTTTCTCTAAGATATTTTGTTTTCCAAATGATTTTTTTTTAATTTTTCTTTTAATTTTAGATAAACCCCTTTATTTTTAACAAATTAGCATTCTTAGCTTTTTGTTTTTTTGTTTGGTTGGTTGGTTTGGTGTTGTTTTTTGTTTTTTTTTTCTGGTGGGAAAGGTGTTGCCATGGAAGATTTCCGTGCAGCTCTGTAGTGAGCTGGCCCATGGAGATACTGTGAATGATTTTACCAATCAGTGCTAGAGAAGAGAAACATTTGGAACAAAACTTGACCTAGGGTCTCCTCAACTTCTCCTCCCCAGTGATGTACCTGCTCCTCTTCCCTGTATTCTTGCACAAACCAACCACTCTCCTAACCTACAATGTAGGCACAACTGAAGATTAGAGAAAAAGGGCTTCAGACACTGAAAGAAGCTGGAAAGATACTCTAATCAAGTATATAGATCTTCACAGAAATGTGGGTAGATCTAATTCTGCTCTACAGTGGCTGAGATTCAGTGCTCCTCCCCTTTGATATTCCATTTTTTCTGAGGAGTGTTGTCTCCAAAGACTGCATCCAAAGATTGTTGAAGCCAGTTAAGAAAATCCCTTATAATGAATTTTTCCGTAATTTTGAAAATCCTGACATTTATGAGTTGGGTTTTTCTTTTGTTGTTGTTTTGTTTTGTGGGTTTTTTGTTTTTGTTTTTGTTTTAATTTTGGTTTTGTTTTTAATTTTGTAGGAGGAAGAACTGCTAGCTTATTTATGCTCTCTTCTTTGCCAGCTGTGGTAGTATTAGGTTTTGAACTGAGCTCTAAACCTTAATTACTGTAGCAGCACTGCAAAAAGCCATTCTAATTCTGGGAATACAAACATTCTGTTGTCTGTCAAAAGTCTCAGCTAGAATAAAATGTCTTTTAAAAGGTACTTATCTCTGAAAGCCAACTGCTCTGCTCTTCTTATCACCACCTTCAGCCTCTAGGTCTAGAATAAAGTTTCATCACTTTCCTTATACAAAACCTGACCTAAAAGAACCAAAGCAGGGTTGTGGGTACAGAGATATTTCTCCTCCCAAGGTGGGTGGAAGAATACATAGCACTGCTTTGTTAGAGAAAGGTTTTCCATCCATTCTCAGCCAAGGGAGACACATTTCAAGTTCACATTTCAGCTGACTAGACAGGGCTATATGGCTCTCAAGGAGTTTCTGTGGCAATGGATGAAAATATTTGTATCTGGATTTGTCTTCTGCTGTTTTTGTCAACACCAGTAAAGGTCAATGTTTTTCCTTGGTCAGGGAAAGATGATGTCTAGATTTACAACAGCATGAAAGCTAAAAGAAGAAAAGTAAGAAGTAGTTTTGGCAAGTGGTGGATCCTTCAGTGTCCAGGAACCATTAACCTATTAAAATGAAACTATTTCTTTTTCTGTCCCCAGGACACTTCAGTCATTCCCATAAGCTCAGATCCTTCCAAGCAACTCAGAGGAAGCGAAGCTCCCCAAAAGGTCCCTGCTCATCTCTTCAAGCAGAAATTGCAGATAGAAAGCAACAGCTCATCAAGCCATGATGTCAAGAAAGGAAATGAACTAAATTAATTATCTTTTCCTTTTGCTAGCCCCAGCATTTAATTTTTGACTTTTAGAGTCTAAACATAGCAACATGGCACTGAACAGAAGGCTTCCTAAATCTTAGGGAATCTCTATTCTTGTATTTAAAGCCTAAAGGAAATAGAATGCCTATTCTGAATATCTTCAAAGTAAATCAACAACTAAGCACGATTCCTATCCTGATGTTGTTGGAATGAGAAGCTAGATTCACAAAATGTTACACTATGGAAATCTAGAGTAAGAGTGCATTAAATCTGAGTCTTACCCAGTACACTGTCACTTTTCTGTCAGATTCCCATCCCAACCTCTTTTTTACACTGTTCATTTCAAATGTAGCTCCCCTATATCTTTTGGCTAGGAAATGAATACATGCAAGACCCCAGACCTCATGATTCCATACTCCTCATGAGGGAGCAGCACATTTAAAAACACATTTATAATTTCAAGGAAGCCATTCCAGGTTGCTTTTTCAGAGAGTGATTGAAAGCAGTTTAGGAAATGTAGAACACTAAAATAAGAGGAAGATGGAGACACAACTACTGGTATGCTCTCAAATTTTTTCAAGAAGATCAGGATACTTGTGTATATATTAGAGTAATTTCCACCAAGTGTAGTTTCAAATCAAAATTCTTGGTTTTCTTCAAGTAATGCAGCAAAAAGTTATCAAGTGGCACATTCCAGGGTTAACAAAGTGGCCACTGTTGGATATAAGAATACAGAAATAAGTCATCAATGGTTTGAATTGGCATTGGATTTTTAAAACTGGTGGTTCTGATTTTAATTTAACATATCCTGTGGTGCAGTGTGTGAAATATGTACTTAACCCAGATTGTTGTGAGATGAAAGCACACTCGTGTTTATTTTACATTATTTGCTGTAGTTTGTTGAAAGCCAACATTCCTGGGCAGTGAATGCAGCAGGGATGAATCATTTGAACTAGGTAAGGGGTTAGCAGCTGGAAGAAAATGAAAGTTAAATAACTACATTAAATTTCAGCAAAATGGGTTAAAAATCTAATGCTAGAGAAACTTGTATCTCCATCCTGAAACAAGGAATTGTGGTACTTATTTCTATGGGTTTTCTACCAGAACTTCTAATGTCAGTTGTGATTAGAGGTAATTAATATCACACATTTCCTACCTTCAGAACTGAGGTGCTGAAGCAAAGTTAAATTCAAATTACTACCAAGGGCTGTAGCAAATGCACCAAATGACAGTATAACACCAGGGAATCAATCCTAATGATTCATATCACCATAGGAATCTTAATCAAGGACCAGGACATCACCAGATTGTGTATTGAATGGTTAAGGAAAAAAGATGGGCCCTGTGCTAGAGAGCTTAGCACTGAAGCAGAGGCCAAGGGGAATGACAAAGTAGGCAAACTGAAGGGATAGCAGAACAAAATGATGGAACAGCAACACCAGAAATGAGCCCAGCACAGGCGCAGTCCACAGTAAAGATTTTCTGAGAGCTTGTAACTGTGATTTTGGTGGAAGACAAGAGAGTGGCTGCGTGGGAGTTTGTGGTAGGCCCGTCTCACACCTGAGTGGCGGGAGTGATGGGCAAAGGTGCCTGCCTGAAAATCTGTCAAGTGGGCAAATAAAGCTTATATTATGGGCTAGATGAGGGCAGAAATATATCTGGTTAGTGAATGATGCACTTGACCCTTGAAAGCAGGAGGAAGGAGCATCTCCTGAGCACAGCAGGGCAGAGGAAGGGGGCCAGAGGCAGCAGCAGCAGAGCAAAAGCCACCCCTGAGGAAAGGATGCTCATAGCAGTGTTTGAGCTGGGTACAAGTTAGATGAGACAGTGCTTTTCAAGGCCAGAAAGAAAAAGAGGTGGGAGTAGCTGAGATTCAAAATGCCAGAAGTCTGCACAGGAATTTTAATTGAAAGGAGACAAAAGGCCACAGAGTAAAGATGGTATTGAGGAAAAAAAAAAATAAAAATCACTGAAGATGTGAGAAGTCTGAGCCAAAGATGTCTCCTAGGATGCCTGTGGGACAGGCAGCATGCTCCTGAGGCTATGGGGTACCTCCCAGAGCTGTCAGCTGAGCAGCTCTGCTCCCACCACGCTGGGCTGCAGCTGCGGGGGAGTTGTCTTTTGGGTGGTATTAGAGGGAGAGGCCTCAACTGGGAGAGATGGAGAAGGGAAGCAGATCTGTAAATCACAAGGGACTGGGAAAGGGAATTCGAGTTTGGGGCTGTAGGTGAGGTTGCACAGAGACAACATGAGGACACAGAGAGGAGCAGAAGAGAGGAGCAGATGCAGAAGTCCCTGGAGAGTGGGGCAGTGAAGAGGAGCATCTGCAGAAGGAGACTTGAGCAAGGAAGAGAAGCCAGTGGGTCACTGAGAGGATGGTGGCTCCATGGGTGCCTGGCCAGTGAAAGATTCAGATGGTGTCCTCAGGGCTGTGCACTGCTCCTTGTGGTTTCACAGGCTGCTCTGCAGGGGTCTCTTGCTGGTCTCTGACTTTCTTCCTCTGTCTTCAGCTGCTCTGCTCTCCTTGCTCAGGTGTGAACAAGCACCAAGGAGACAGAGGACAGGCTGGGACATCCTGCATTCTCTTCCAGCACTTGAAAGTTCAGCATTACTGAAACCCAGAAGAAGAAGAAGAGGTGCTGAAGGCTGTCAGAGTCAGGCAATCAGTCAGACAGGTGCACTGAGGAGTAGAGAGAGCTGGGAAAGAAGGGGCAGAACAGCAAGAGACTTTCCTTGGGCTAGCAAACACTTGGGTTGCACAGCTACAGGCTTCATCATCACCCTACTCCCCCGATTTCAGTTTTCAGAGACAGCATGGTTTTAGTCCTTCATCATCCTGTCAGTCTGGTCCAGATGGCAGAGTCTCAGAGCAAAGCAGTTATTCACCAAGAGAGGGATTGGAAAAGGACAGTCTGTCTCTAAAAGCAGTAAAGTTGCATTCAGTGAAGACTGCTCTATGCCTAAGAGCAGTAAGGGCTGGACTGATGTAAAATGAAGGTGGTCTTGTCACTTTGGTCACTCTTATGTTTGCATTTTATTTATAGCTTCTATAACTGAATATTACAAATTTTTGTTTATCATAGGCTCTTGTCCTTCAAAAATCATGGGAATACGTTGTCTGGCCAGATAAATGTTTCCTGGTTGCTCTTTCCATTAATTCTCTCAGTCTTTACTGAGGCACAGAAAGATAGGGATGCTTAAATTTCTAGAATCATTAAGATTGGAAAAGACCTGTGAGCTCATTGAGTCCAACCCAGCACCTCTATGTCCAACACTAAACCATGCCCCCACCTGCCGTATCTTGACGACTTCTGAACATTTCCAGGGATGGTGATTCCACCACTTCTCTGGGGAGCCTGCTCCAATGCCTGATCACCCTTTCAGTGAGGAAATGTTCTCTGATATCCAGTCAAATTACCCCCTGGTGCAATTCCTAGGACTTGCTTTGGAGGTGCTCGCTTAAATTCAGTGCACAGGTACCTGCTTTAGTTTTGGGCTGATCTCTTTGAGGCGCAGAGGTTGTCAGTGCAGGTGCTGCTGCTGAAAGCCCTTGCTGCCTCACTTCTTTGCCAGAAGGCAGTAAGTAACTCGTGCCCTGAGCTGCTTCAGGATCTGGTGGCGGATGGATGCGGCTGTGACAGACAGCGCCACTCAAGGCGGGTGCGCTGCTGGCTCCACGCAGACGCTGGGGGCGGGCGGGGGGCTCATCCCGCGGGGCGGGGAGGGATCACAGAGTTCCCTTTCCACGCTGCCGGCTTTGGGGCGCGCTCAGGGAGGGGATGCGGCGGCTGCAGCGCGGAGCCGCGGCCGCCCGGGGGAGCGCAGGCACCGCCGCCCGCGGCCCGCACCGCGCCGCGCTCCGCCCGCGGGGCTCCGCGGGAGCCGCACTGAGCTGGAGCGGGCGCTTGCGAGCCCCATCCAGAATAAAACACTTCCCCCCTTCCGTGCGTTACATAAAGTTAAACTTTTTTCCCCTTTTCTCTCTCTCTCTTTTTTTTTTTTTTTTTTCCTCCCCCATTATCGAAGATCTCAAATATTCCGAGAGAGGTTACAAAATGTGTTTACTTACAAATTTGGAAGTAGCGACAAGACGCAATGCAGTGAATTTGTCATCTGCTCATGACTAGCAGATGGTCCTCCTTCTTTGCAAGCAAACTGCGTGAGTCACATCTTGCCTGGTTTGTAGGATCGAGCCGAGGCTCTCTGGCACCAGGGTGGACAGAGTGGCCCATCCTGATCGTGCCGCCTGCCCACACAGCCAGTGGGCTCCCTGGCACTGGGTGGATCTCACCGTGCCTTTTGGAAGGGTTCCTCATCCCTCCTGCTTCCACGGCAGATTAATCCGGGTGCACTCCTGTCTATAGAGACTGCTTCACGTGGCTCTTGCAGTGCAAAGGCATCTTTAAATGGGAACACATTGCATTAACATTTTACAGACGAGCTGAAAGAGATAACTGTGAGTTATGCTTAAACAGACTCATTTTTTTAGCTGTGGATGAAGCCAAAGTGGGAAATGCAAAAGAGCCTGGTGAGACCCTTTTGCCTGGAATCAGTGCTGCTGCAGAATAGTGTTGCTGTGAAAACCCAGTTCCCTGCATTAAGGCATGTGAATTTGTCATCTGCTCTGAGTTGTGCTCTTAGTCAGTAATAAAACAAAACAAAAATAAATTAAAATAGTGCAGCTCTGCATTGGTTTAGAGGTCTGTGCAGAGCTTACAGAATTGGAGTTGCTTGTCCTCATAAAACAGATAAGGCTCAATTTTATTACAGGTATGTTAAAAATTGTTTTACAAGATCTAACACTTTCCTGCCTTCCCTCTCTGGTTTGAGTTGATTTCTCTTGATAGCTTTTCCTCAGTTATGACACATTCCTGGTTTTGTCTTGCCATGTAAATCTGCATGATTGGTTTTCCTCTAGATTTGTGTCTGTCTGTGTGTGTGTGTATTCTTCACAGCAGAGCAAGAGGGAGCAAGTTTAAATTATACAGAAATTACATACTAAGAGTGATGGGGAAAATTCAGGGAAGATATCAACCTGAAAATGTTTTGAAATGTTTTTTTGCAAAGTGGACAGGTTTCAGGTTGACAGGCTCTTTTAAAATGAATTCATTTCCAAAGCTGTCACTTATTTATATGGCATAATACTTGTTGCTCTTTGCTGGATGCAAGAGTTCCACTCGCTCATACCAGCCATGGGCAAGTTGTGACCTCCTGCCAGATGCTCACATGTTTTCACAATGTGAGACACACAAATTGTGCTTGACATTCTGTAGGTAGCAGAGTCCATGTGAATAATGTAAAGAAAGTGCTGGGTTTCCTTGCTTTTCAGTTTCTTCTGGAATGTTTTCTTGCCTGGTTTTCATAGAAGAGCACTCCAGATAAAGGCACTCTTCATAGGTAAGAACAGAGAAACACTCCTCTTGCTTCTGAAAGAAATGCTAAAATCTATGGAGGACAGTGAGGAAACTCATGTTAACCTGGTAATAAATCCAAACCTGGCACCAGGAGCTCTGATTTGGACATCCTAGAGCTGTAACCAACCTGTAAGCACCATGGCACAGCCACAGTCCATCACTGACATTTCTTCCAAAGTCTTCTGTTTCAGAGGTCAGATGCTGCCCTGGGAATTGCCTCCCTGCAAGGAGACAGATTGAGCTGTCTCCTCTGTCTGAGCTCCTCATCAGTAGCAGTGAAGGTGCTGAGTTATTATCCAAAATGTGGGAATGAGAGAGGAAGGGGAATTGAGGGCTGGTTGTAATGGAAACATGAGGGGGTTGCTAGCAGAGGTGGATTGTCTTCAGGTTTGGGAAGAGTGAAATTCATGGGGGCCCGTGGGGACTCCAGTGCATCTAACCAGCATCAGGAAAGCCCTCCAAGGTGCCAAGAATAGGTTTGTCCTCTTGGTCCCTGAAATGAGCCTCCTCTCTCATCTCATTGCTGCCAATAAATCCAGGATTAGGAAGCTGACAGCCGCCTACATGTTCTGGAAGAACACAGTGACCACATACAAAATTTATAGCCTACAATATTGCTGTAGGTGGGGATATAAAATACTTTTGTGGGGTTTTTAGGCTTGGGATTTCCCGTGGGTGCTGGCAGTGACATATCCTGATACATTATCCCCCCGCAGCGAGGCATGCAGGAGGAGAGGGCTGGTGTGCTCCATGTCAGTGCAGAGTCCCAGGGATAGATGTTGTCCCAGGTGCTCTGGCAAGGTGCAGGTTACCTATGTTTGATGCACCTTGAGCTTGGCTTTTGCTCCAGTCAGATCCATCTGCTTCAGGTCAGTGCTGTTCTCTTTTTGCTGTCAAAACCCCACAGCCCTGGCTGGTTGCCCTCTTGGGCAGCCTCATTCACCACCTAAGAGTCTCCCCTGGGGCCTCAGCAGATTACATAGATGGGGAGCAGGCCATGGGCTTTCAAAACATGGGCACCACAGCTAGTCAGCTTTAGCCTGGTGGGTTTTCCTCGCTAACATGCACTGCTCGCCCCTGATTACTGTTGCTTCACCAGCTTTAGTGACCCCATACTCACAGAGGGGAAGGAGACAAAAAGGAATGTTTGAAAAGGTCCATGGGAGGCCCAAATGTGAAGTCTGCAGGAGGAAAATTAATTCAATAGAAGTTGTGAATAGAAAGGAGTGGCATAGTGAGCTCACACAGGCTTGACATTCCTTGGTTTCTAAAATGTCTGGGATCTGGACCTGAAAATCCTGGGTAAAACCATAACTAAGGAAGATGAAGTGGTAAAAGCTCTCACCTGTGTCTTCTTTCTTGCTATTGGAGATGGAGAATCACAGCTGTGAAATTTAGATGCTATGAAGCCAGCCAGCTTCTGTGAGGTTTCACCTCTGAGCTGAAGTTGGCTTGTACTGGGCAAGTTTCTCATTATTTTTGGGTTCACTGGGATGAATACAAAATATAATTCATTTTTCATGCAGCAAAAAAAGAGCTGCATCTCCATTGGAGGTGCTTTGGGTAAACAGGAAGCTCTCAGATATGTATATTGCAACTGACAGTGAGACTTTAAATAAGATACCTGGGAAAGTGAAAAATGAGCAGCCACTGGAAAATCCATCATCTCAGTGTTGGATTTTCATAAGGTAGGAGGTTTGGAAGTAGATGATATTTAAGGTCCCTTCCAACCCAGGCCATTCTGTGGTTCTGTGGTATTTGGGAAAGGGCAGAAACCCAGATGCAAACCCAACAGAGCTATCTTGCTTCTAAGTTATTTAGTTTAAAGCTAACTCAAGGAGAACCATGGAAACTCCTCATGGAAACCAGATAAGCCTATGGATAAAATAGAAAAACTTCAAAACTTGCTGCTAAATAACTATAATGAAACAGACAGATGGCCTGATTGTACTAATATATGACAATATCCAGACCCTACACATTATCCATGCCCCAGCTTCCAGCATAAAATCATGAGTGTATTCAGCTATTTCAAAAAGACCTTGCCAAGATCAACTGTTTCATGTTTAATGCATGCTTTGTGTATCTCAGGTAAAGAAAACACAATAGAATGGCAAATCTTACCCAGAAACAACATTGCATTTCTGGATTTCCAGACCTATCTTAGCCTCAAGCAAGGGAGAAGTTTGTACAACAATGAAAATGATTAATCATGACTGACACCACATGTGTCCTAGGCTGCAAGTACTGCTGAATCTCTACATTTTGCCCAGTCATGTCACTGAAAGTGATTCCATACACCTGAAGAAGATTGCTCCACCCAGATGTTTATTTTTCTGGTGATACTGGTTGACCTACTTTGAAGTACAAGCTGTTCCTATCCAAATGTCCTGAGACCATCCCAGATGAGCTTTCAGACCTACTTCAAGTTATATTCTGGGTCCAGCCTGTAAGAATGTGGATGTCCTCGAGGGCAGATGAGGGAGAGCTTCTGGTCCTGCTGCATGGCAGATCTCCTGCTGGGAAGTTCTGTGGGAGGAAGGAGTGTAATTCTGTGGGACCAGCATTACAGATGAACTCAGCATCCACTACTGGATGTTAAATAGCCCCTTGAAACTGAATCCAGCTCTTCTCGATCTCCAAAAGAGAGAACCGTAGTTTTGCTAAGGAAAACTAAGCCTGTGGTCTCAAGGGATATGAGATACTCTTTTATTGTTAATTTGTATATTTGCCTTGCTGCAAATGTCATCTAAAGCTGTGTAGGAGGAACGTATCTGGAGGTTTTTTTCCAAATTTGTTTTATTTGGTGTAGACGTGCTCTGAAATAAACCTGAAGCCTGGGAGGGGTAGGAGGGGTGGAGGCTGGCCTTGAACCTTAACCCCATGAGTGTTCTTGTTAGCCCCATGGGCTCTGGCTGCACAGACCACACAGGGCTCCCCAAATTATCTCAAAAGACAAAGTGATGGGGATCGATGTGGCTTATAACTTCTTCCTTAACTTCTTTACTATTGATGTTTTCTAATAAGAAATCCAAATGGTGATAAGGGAAATGAGTGAAGAAAGAGCTTTCGAAAGAGGAGCAAAATGGGAGCTGATCCAAGCGTCTGTAATTAGCTAATGGCTGTGAATATTTATGAAATCTCCCAGCAGTGGCAGTGGAGTGCTGATCCCAGAGAAGTGGACGCCCTCTTCCTTGATGTCTTTAATGATTGCAGTCCCAGCTGACATGGCTCAAGTTTTGGAAAACCCCACCCTCTTTCTGGCCTCTGATCAAAATCAATATTTCAGAGGGAAATGCAGAAGAGCAAAGGAGTTAAACAAAAGTTCAGATAAGCATAACAAATACTGAAAAGATGAGATCCTCCAAGCAGAGTGCTCTAGAAAACACTCTGGGCAAGGCTCTCATCAATTGCTCTGTGCAGGAAGAGCTATTATTCAACTCATAAGGAGGTAAGGAATTTATTTCCTCAGCTGCATAGAGTCATGCTATGAGATATCATTAAGTAAGAATAATTAGGATTTGAACTTTCAACATACAAGATTTGTAGGTTCTCCTGTGTTCCAGTCCTTTCCAGATATACCTTTAATAAGTGGTAGACAGGATTTCTGTACCATTAAACTATATAATCCTTACAAGTAATTTTTTTATGTCTAAGTGGCTGTGTTGATCTCCATTTGAGCATCTGTAGATGAATTTGGTAATCAATACTTTGGTGTGATAACAAAATAAAATATTGAAGTGTATTTTAATTTGAGCAGTTCAGTGGCAATCCAGCAACATGGATTTCATTTTCCTGGCAATACCTTGACTGCAGTTAAGAGATATCCCAGAAAAAAATGATGGTAAAATCCAGAATGGTCACATCAGGTTAATTGGTTTCCCGGTTGCAATGGCAATATGAGGAGGTTGCACTAACACACAGAGCTGAATTTTCAGGGTGTGGGAAGCAAGTGTGCAAAGGGTCTGATGATTAACTTTCTGGCACCAGTTGCTTTTCTGTCACACTGCAATCATTACTTCAGGCAAAAACAAATCATTTTGTTGCTTCATCGGCAGAAAAAAGCCCAATCCAGCTCCATCTTCTGCCAAGCCCGAGCCTTCTCTTTCCTTCTGTGCATATGGAAGGTCTGTGGCAGCACTGTGGAAGAGACCAGAATGAAGGTGACAGAAGAGCAGAGATCCCAGTGCCCAGCTGAGGTTTTTGTGGTGGGCTGGAGCCCAGGGACAGTCCATTCCACTGTAACATTTGAGATCTTCTGAGGTGTTTTGTTTTGCAAAGCAATAAATAGGGTTTTTTTTCATTTTCAGAACCCCAGTCTTGATTTCTTGTAAAGCTGAGTGTTATTCATGTCTGGACCACAGCAGATCATTGCTAATTTTGATGCAGAGTTTGACTTTCCCTCCAGAGTGAAGGGTTTAATGCTTTTCTTCAAAGTGAGTGCAGATGGTTTATTGAGTGTCAGAGATCCAAGGAAGCTTAAATGGATAAATTTAAAAATGCAGTCCAGGACTTAAAGAGACTGGCTGATTTTTAGTAGGTAAAGCCAATTTAGAATATGGCCACTGCCACAGTGCCCATGGGATCAAACTGGATTGGGATCCTACAACTTCTGCCTAATCCCACTCACCTTCTTACTGAATAGTGGCTGAGCTGACACTTATTTGGGCTTCCATTGATGCTGCTACACAACAGAAAAATAGTCATATGCTTCATTTTAAGGTTCCTGAATCAGGAAGATATAAGCATTAATGGGAATGGTTTATACAAAGCTGCTAATTGATGAGCCAGGAGAGACCAGATCTTCTTTCCTGAAGAGCAGCATTGAACAGGTCATGTCAGAAAGGAGATACAGTGTCACTGCTGTGAGATTACTGTTTTTAAATGTGGTTGCTTTACTGCCATTCATAGAGTCATAGGAAGGTTTGGATTGGAAGGGACCCCAAAGATCTGAATCCCTGCCATGGACATGGACACCTCCCACTAAAGCAGGCAGGAGAGGGGGTAGAGAAAAGAACCCCTGTGGGAAGGCAGGTGTGGTACAGTGTGACAGGCAAGGTGGTGCTGAGCAGTCCTGGAAGCACAGGAAGTCACAGAAATGGGAAGATCCAAGGGGAAAAAGGGTGGGACAAATACTCACTTAAGCAGATGAAGGTGTTGCAGCAGATTTCCCTTCACCTGAGTAGTTCCATGCCAAGGTACATCCCCAGCCGTGCATCCTTGAGTGTGCTACATAACCACAACTACACGTTCTTCCCCAAAATTTTCCCAATAATTGCAATGGTCCAGAATAATAAATTGCAGCTATTGTAAAACTAATATTAATCTGTATCGCATCTGCATCTCTTAAACACACACCATTCCAAATTCTTGCTGGTTTTGTCGGTCATGTGCCCAGAAACACTTTCAATGCACTAGAAGAATCATAAAAACTCAAAATCAGGTGTTTAAATCTCCACAACCGTGCTAACTTGAAAGACATTCAACCTCCCAGGCAGAGAGCCAGGTTTTGCTATTGCGAAAAATGGTTCTCCTGCATGTGCTAAGGGATTAAATGTTCCTGATGTTCTACACAAGGGCACTGTAGCTTTTCCAATGGTGATAAAATACAAACTTCATCTCTAAGTCATTTTTTTTTTTGATAGGGAGGATAACAATCTACCTTTGTGTGTGTGTGTGTGTGTGTGTGTGTGTATGTATGTGTGTGTGTGCTTAAAAATTTTAAAAATTAAAATCTGCTGGAAAAGGGAGTGTAAAAGGGTATGACTTCTCCAGATTTTTTTTTTTTTTGAGACAAATACACTGAATTGCAATAAAAAGATACCTAATCTTTAAGTAACTTAAACTGTAGTATTTAGTATGAATATGGACATGTAGCTTGTGACTCATCGAAGTATGGGGACTGTATTGACGTGTGAAGTATTAGATCAAGAAATTAATTTTGCAGGGTCAGAGACAAACAAAATAAAGAAAGTCCAATAACAGGAAAGGCAGAGCATCTGTATTAGTTATGACTGATTTTCCATTGCCCTACATCCTTGGTAGCAATTAGGTGTGGCCATAAAGAGCTGTTAAAAGACTAAATGGAATAGCTGGTCTGCACTGACTTGGCTGAACGTTTGAGCTGCTCATGGTGGATTAAGCTCTGCAGTCACAGAGGGATAAATTTACAATTTGCAACCGAGAACATTCAGATTTTAGTGAATCAACACGAGCAAATTGACTTTTATTACCAATATCCCAAACACATCATAGGACACATGATGTCCAGAATTTTATATTTATTCACAGTCTGCACCTGAACTGTCTTTCACAGGACAGGAGGCTGGCTTGGCAGCAGGGCTTTCACCACTGCTGACAAGTGCTTTTTGAGGACCTGGGCATAATAGTCTGAAAGGTGATGCACAAACCAAATTAATCCCCTTCAGGAGAATTGGTTCTCTGCCCTCATCTGTGGTTTTATCAAAAACTAGAGCTTTAAAATATATTTTGAACTTGTGTCAGAGAAATGAGATGAGTTCAAGAGCTCTTGGAGCACTCTGCCCATCTGCTCACAACGGGAGTGAAGCTCCACATGGCAAACCCCACCTGCATATGGATGTTGAGCCTCTGTTTCCCTTTGTAAGGTGGTGTCCACTTCCTTCAGATGGAGATTTAGACAATTTTAGCGAGAGGGACCCTGTCGTGGTGCTGGCTGGAGGGAAATCCAAAGCAGAAGCGTTTCTCAAGGATAGATTCTTCACTTTACGCAAAATGTGTTGTGACACATTATCTCCTCACCATGTAGCAAAGTGTACTTTGCAGCGATTGAAGAAATTCAGTTAAATCCAGCCTGTACTTGTGTTCGGGTTCGTTATTTATAGCAAGTGTGGGAGTGTGTTGGCCCCTTCTGACAGCATATCATGGCCATCTTAAATCCTGAAAGCACTTTTTTTTCTGTTGTTGTTGCCACAGTAAATGTTTAAGAAGTTTAATCTTGAATTTGTGAGTGATTTGGAGACCAGTCTGTTCATGACACATTAACAAAATTAGACCAGGAAATGTTTTGCTGAACGAACTCTCGTGCTTTTATAAGGAGTGAGGTTGTTGGGAGTGTGCTCCCTGCTGTGTGTGCTGCCAAGGCATGGCCTCCATGGCCCACAGTGATGTGTGTGGATGTGTTTGCCCATGGCATTTCAAGGAAAACTATTTACTGAACTGGCCTAAGAGATTTAGGAAATCAAATCTCAAGGTGTTAGAGAGGGCACTTAGCATGATATGGTGTGTCAACAGTGAGCATAGCCAGAAGAAAAGGGGTTAATTTTGCTTCAAGAAGAAGACATGGAAATAATTTTTTTTCTTGCTAATTAAATATGAAACTGACTAATGGTATGCAAGTGTAATTTTCTTATCTTATTAGCCATGTTCATTTCTGAAGTGAATAACTACCAGCCCTGGTACAGTATATGGGCAGAATAATAGTCAAACTGATTTTTACTTTAATCTCTGAATACAATTAGCATAATTTAAACTGTTATAAGCTACAGCAGATAGAAATCACATTATAGAGACTGTAGGTGGAGAAGTGGGTGGTCACATGCAGAGGGAAAACTGGAAGAGCACTTAAAATATAGCCAAATAATAAGCATTCAGGAGAATGTAAAGCTACATCAAGTTGAAAGGCACATTATTTCAAGAGGTGGGGGAAGAAAAATGGATAATCATGAGCAAGGTTCAAGGACTTCTACTACTGCAGGGCCCGATCCCAAGAAATGCTGTTGCAAGAGTGTAGTTTATACAACTGCTTTATGGGGCATGAATCCCAAATTCCATTTTCTGTCAGAGGAGAGAATAGCCCAGTGGAGATGGACAGATCGCATCTTGCCTGACCAGATGAAAAGAGAAGTCAGGATATGATGGGGGAAGGAAAGAGGCAGGTCAGATGGGGAACCAGAGAGATGGACCGTGGGTGTAGAGTATGTGTTTGAGTGAACTGTGCATGAGAGCAGGGATGGAAGAAGGAAAAGGAAGAGAGAAAGAATGGGCTGAATGAGGAGACTGGGTCTGGAAATCCTGAACTGTAGGATTGACTGAACAGTCAGCACCAATGAGTGTGGGAAGAAAGTGACACGAACAAGGAGAGGAGACAGGGACAATTTGGTGAAGATAAACCCAAGCTTGAGGAGAGTGGAAAGAAGGTGCTGCCTGACAGAGCCTGAAGGATGCTCACATCATCCTACTCCTCTGCTGTCAGCAAATACCCATACACCTCTGAGAAGCCATTATAGATCACCTGCCACCTCAGCTGTGCTATGGAAAAGAAAGGATTACAGCTGAAAACTCAGGAAATATTCTGAACTCTTTTTCCTTTCAAATGCCTTCTTGTCCTCTCCATTTACATCCTGTACTACTTTCTTCAGTGTTTTTTGAGCAAGTAACAAAATTAAGCCCAGGAATCTAGCCTGTTTAACCAGTAATAATCTGATGGTGGCCATAATTAAATTTCTGTGGCTCCTTTTTAATTGTTGCAAAGAAGTCTAAAGGATTTGTTATTTAGTACAGAGTGGTCTGAAATGTTGCCAAGCTGTACAGCATGTATTAATCTTTGGGTAAATTTTATCTATATCCTGACAATTTACCCAGAGCATGTTGTTTGAAGAGAACTAGAAATGTTCTTTATCATAGCATGACTGAGGGTATTCTGCAGCCAGGCCTTACTGCTGGAGTACAGAATACGACTTTGACGTATTTTTCACATCAAATTGATAGATTTCCTATCATAAAGAGATTCTGAAGTATAGAACATGGACGTCACTCCTGAGTGGCTGTTCCTTTGTTGCAGTGCTCTCTGCTCTTTGAAACTTCTTTCCACAAAAAAAAAAAAAAAAAAAAAAAAAAAAAGCATCAATCTCCAGACTTTATTCACTGCTACATAATAGAAGGTGTTGTTAGCAAATGGCACTTGCAAAAGCAGCCTTCCAGCTGGGTGGATGTCAGAATGGAAGTCCAGTGACTTGGGTGTGATCCCAGGTCGCCCAGAGAGCTCCTACAGAGCTTTCAGATAGAGGTGAAAATATTCTGGTTTTTTGAATTAGCCCTACTTGCATTTTTATGATGAATTAAGCACAGCTACACTGAGGTATGGACTGTACTCTGTGTGTGTGTGTGTGTGTGGACAGAGATTGGCCAGAAAATCTTTGAATTAAATCAGTGTATATCACCTCCAGAAATATGTGCACTGAGCAGCGTTTGTAGATGAGCAGTACATGTAAAGTAAAGATCCATATATGCTGTGCAGCTGTATTTTTGGCAAAGATGACAGACGATGATACTTCCTGAGAAGACTTTCAAGGTCTGATTTTTTGTTTACTCAATTGACTGTATTTAATGCACCAAGAAAAAGCATTGCAATTGCTCTGAAGCACTCTGTTGCAAAAAATTAATCAAAGCCAGCTCAGTAATTATTTGGTGGGACTTTTTTCCAGTTTTTCTTGTAATTTTTGTATTTCATAGACTTTTAAATGAGATTAACCTTTAATGGACATGCCTAGAACACAGCTAGTGACATCTGTCTGAGAAAGAGACTTACAAATACACAAGTGTTTGTATTTCTAAATATGACAATGAAGGCAGCAAGTAAATCATGTTAGTGTATATTTAGCACTCTCTAGTTCTGCTATTTGATTTAGAAAAAAAAGTTATGAAAGACTATGAAGTGCTAACGAGGACAGCCCTCACCAAGCCCAAACTCTTAAGAAATAGCAGCAGTCCTGCAGCATTGCATTTGTCTCTCAGTGCCAGGGCTCTATATTTAACAAGCTTTCCCCAGCTCCCACACCCAGATGAATTCATTGGAATGCAGTAGGAAAGCAAGAGCTCATCTGACTCATTAGGAGGCTTATATGCAATTACCATCAATTAAAAATTCCTTCTAGAGCTACCGTGTGAATTTGGGTGTGCTGAAAGAAATGAAATCATCAAGATCTCTGTAAGCAGGACTTGGCTTTGCATTGAGCTCAGGACAAATACAGATTTGATTAATCTGCAAAAACAATTAGCTGATGTGCCGATGAACATGAGGGATCCCCAGAGAACTGTGTCTGATGGAGTTTTACATCTTCCACTACATCCTCTGTGACTTGCAAGCAGCAGAGCCAAAGAAAAGCTTCTTTATATTGGGAATGTATTGAAAAAGCCCAAAACGGTTGTAACAACATGTTTTGTTGATATGAAATTATTTTCTCTTTCTTTTCACCAGCCGCTAGTGAGGAAAAAGAGTTCAGTGGTAGAAGTGTAATGACAAATGATTTACAGATGGATTCCATTTTCACTATATTCCCATTAAGATGGGTTGTAAACACTTCACTTTCTTAGCCTAAGATCTTTCTCAGAATCTGTTCTGTTTAGGTATAACTTGTTAGATTTGGAATAAACTCTTCAAAAGACTGAGCAGCTCTTGAGCCAACCCAACGGAATTGAGGTGCCTCTGTTATAAACTTTCATTGAAAAATTTTATCTTAACATGAACTTTACCTGTGCATCTGATATTTTAACACTATTGAATGTTTATATCCTGTTGATTAAGCCTTTTATTAAAACTTCAGAAAAAAATACAACAGGGAAGTTAAAAGTATATGTATATATAATTTCACAAGCATTTTAGAAGTCTATACAATAAAACAAGCATGTGCTTATGCTATACTTATTTGTATTCACTATTCATAAGAAGCAGCAAATTCTATTTTTATCTGTAAAACAGGGTAATACCTAGATATCTAGGATTGTTGTATTGTTTCTTTTTGAAAAATAAAAATGGTAACAACCCCCAAACTTTAACTGTGAGTACTTTAGAGCAGAAACTGCCATTTCTGTCACTATTTATGTTCTGGTGATGCCAAGAAGATTCTTATGTTTTGGTCTTTGAAATCCTATAATGGCACAGAATTTCCACAGGTATAAAGCACTCAGACCTCCACCAAAATCTATAGGAGCTGCACAAATAATAAACAGCCCTGGAGTGCAGACACTGATCTCAGAATAAAGATTGACAGATCCTTTTACTTCCTGCACAGTGTGTCTTAGGATAAATAGGAGAGCCCAAACAAATAGTTTTGGTTTTGTGTGTGTGTGGTTTTTTATTTTTTTTTTTTAATAAATGCAAGGTGGTTCAATAACTTTGGTCTGAGTTTGAATGTTGGGTCTACTTCTTCTTGGAACAGTGTGTAGAAATTTTGATGGAGAGAAAAAATAATCCAAATTTCTATGCATTTTTACAAAGACCATAATGCCTGCAGTAGTAGTTGTTCTGTGGGGACAAGCTGGGCTGGGATCCTCAAAAATCCCTAAAGCTGATATTTAGACATACCTATGTACTGAGACCTAATAATTAACTAAACATGGTAGAGGTCTCAAGGAAAACATTTAAAGTTAGCATAATATATAAACATGTATATTCTTATACAAGGAAAGACCAAGTAAGAGTCTTTCAGTTGGAGAACAAATCTGGTCTCATATAACTCAATTTTACCTGTACATTTAAACATTTTTCAATGTATAAGTTTTTGTGCAATGAGTTATCTACAAATAAACATATACTGATTTTGCTTTTACATTAAAATCCCTCCAGGTAAGAGGAGCAATCCAGCTGAAAACCAGAAGTCAAGAATCTTGTTTCACTTACATAAACAAAACATAGACTGATATTTTTCCTACTTTCAATTTCATTTGAAAATAAAAAAAATTCAAAAATTCAAAAAATTTCAATTTTTTTATTATTTCCTGGTAAATATTCTGCTCAGAACTTGTGTGATTTGCAGAAGAAAGTGGAGCTGAGGGGTGGAAGAGAAATTATTTATCAGGAACATTTGAGAATGGTTACCACTGTGAAAGAAACAGAAGACAAAAAATCCATTAATTTAATCATCTTTGATCATTTGCAGGCTTTGTTTGGATGTGTTTGTATCTTGGAAAAATGAAGAGTGTGCAGATGATGCCAATCAGAAAGGCACTCTCCTCCCAGATCAATTTGATTGAATTCACATGAGGGGAAAAATAAGTGTTTGGAGCCAAAATCAGTGTGACACCTCTGATGTGCCAGGGGGAGCTGAAGGCTCCTCTAGAGCCATACAGTGAACATGTCTTGGGTCACAAGGCAAACAAATCAGATATTTGCAGCCAGTCTTTGGAGCATTTTAAGAAAGGGTGATTTCCACCATGGCATCCAGTACCACGTGGAAGAACCAAAGAGGAAATAATATCATTGCTATCAGCGCTTGCAACAGGGGGTTTCAGAAGGGAGAAACTTCTAGAAACCTGGTTATTTCCTAGCAAGCTCTGCAGGCTTCTGACTAGCTTTTGGGCAAAGCTCTTGGTTTAAATTATGTTAATCTTCTTCACAGGGCAGGGATAAGCAACTTTCTGATTACAAGAACAAAATAAGAAAATACTGGGACAAAGTCTCTGTGGACATAAATCAGTGCGATACACTTGAAAGCCAACACACAACAGACAATTTCATTTGCTATCCAGCCTGTTCTAAAACAGGGAAAGAATGTTAAAATTCTTCTTTTTGTGTTGAGATTAAATCCTGCAAATTTGCCATGGAAACAATTTTTTTTTCCTTTCCCCTCCTTTTCACAGTTCAGTATAGCAATTCTTTCAGAGAAGGGAGGTTTGAAAATTGTGGTTTGGGGTGGGGTTTTTTTGGGGGAGGTGGGCTGAAGGGGAAAATGGAGAGCTGTGGAGGGGAAAAGGCCAGAATATGTTAACTCTCAAAAATGAGTTCACATCCCCAAGGTCCCAGTGTTGAGTGCCAGCAAAGGACAGATGCTTCTAACAGTTGGAGCATTGCAGCACGGAGGAGGGAGCCATCCTCCAGAAGCCAAGAAGCCACCCAGGGAAGCAGGCAGGCCTGGGATGACCCACTTCAGTGAGTGCCCATGTGGGGCTGGCAGGAGATGGAGCTCCCCTGGCTCTGAGGGCTGACTCACTGGCCCTGTTTGATCCCACAGCAGCAGGAAGAGAATACCAGGACAGCAGCCCTGAGCGTGGATAAGGCCAGGGTAGTGTGACAGGGAGGGAGGGCTGCGACCAGGGTCACCCCAGATCTGCCACCCACCCCTGTCAGCCACCAACCAGGGTGCTCAGCCAGGCTTCTGAGCCCCTCAGAGGAATGGGCAGGGTCTACCTAGGCTCTCATTTTGGAGGAAAAACCTGATTTTTACAGCATGCCTACACTGCTGTTTCCAAAGCATGGGTTGCTTTTATCCCCATGTTCAAATTCACTTGTTACATGATATCTCAGAAGGTAATCCAAAGGTTTTGATAAAAAAAGGCAAAGAGAAGGGCATGGGGAGGAGGTAAAAGAAAAGGCAGCCAGGGTGGACTTGGTCCCCCATTTTCATTATCCCATGCTGAATTTTTCTTATAGAATCATCTAGATTGGAGATCATTGAGTTCAACCATTAACCCAGCACTGCCAAGTTCACCACCAAACCATGTCCTCAAGCACCACATCTGCACGTCTCTTCAGGGATGGCAATTTCACCACTTCCCTGGGCAGCCTGTTCTAACGCTTGACAAACCTTCTAGTGACTAAATTTTTCCTAATATCCAATCTAAACACCCCTGGTACAACATGAGACAGTTTCCTCTTGTACTATCACTTGTTAGCTGGGAGAAGAGGCTCATACCCACCTCACTATAAGCTTCTTTCAGAAGGAAATTGGAGGTCCATTTTTCATGGGATGCAAAACTGGAATAAATTCTATTCAGTTTTTCTGGGTGACAGAATTGCCAGAGTCAGGCTGCCCCTTACCAGCCCTCTAACAGAACATTCAGGTCCATTTGCCTCTGTTCCCCATTTCTTGGTGTTTCCATTCCTTTAATCTGTTTCTTTCAGGTGGACTTTCCATGTCCTTTTCTCCTGATGGAGCATTTCCTCATCCTTCTGTTGGCATAATGTCATGTCTGTTTGTTTATACCAAACATGAGGGGTTTTTATGGTGCCTCATCAACCACATTGAATTTTCAGAATGATGTGTTTCTTCTTTCTTTTACTCACTCATACAGTAGACTTGTTCCTGACAGAAATGAGACATTTCAAGGATGATTACATGCTGTAGCAGCCTAGCACAAAATTGCATCTTTCTGACCTGCTGTGTCTTAATGTGGTACCTTACTGACTTCCACAGTTCTCAGCTGTTCACCCTTTTTCCCTGAGGATGTTCACAAAATAGAAAGTTAGAGCGAATTCCTTCTAAGACACAATCTCAGCAAAACTTCAGAGACAGGATGTTCTAATCAGAGTCTACAAGGTTTACAAAATTTAGGGTTTGAATGTTATTAAGTCTGCATTCACTTTTCACCTTATTGATTTGTTTACCCTCGGTGTCCTGGAGCTGAAGTCCCTGCTCTGGATCTTATTGAGAGCAGCTTCTATACCCAGACTCATTTATACCCCCCAGATCACCTCGTTTCAAGCATAAAATTTCTGCGTGGGAATGGGCTTCTCCCTCCAGTGAGGAATACAGGTACTTCTAGAGCACATGCTGGGCACTGCACAGTGCTTTGGCTCAAAATATGAGATGTTTAGAGTTTGCCAGTTTTCTTTCCATATTCACTGTCTCAAGGCACTTACACTTTTATGGAGAGCTGCATTTACTGCTTTTTGTTTACTGCTTTATATTCCTTATTCTTGCACAAGTGACTCTCAAATACATAAACCAACACAATATTTTTCTGCAGCAAAGTCCAAAACAAACAAAAGCCTCCACATAAACCCCCACTCCCTCCAAAAAGAAATCTCTGTAGTTTCAAGCAGTATTCTCACTTTCAAATGGACTATCAGTATTCTTCCAAATAAGCTTTCAGGTTCATCACACTGTTTGTTCCAGCCTTCCATCGCTCTGATTGCTCCTCATTTGCTTTGCACTGGTGTTAAATTTTGTATGTCTACTTTGTGAGTTCTGCACAGCATTGAAATGACTGCTGATTCAGAAGGCAACAGGGATTTTTTTTTTCCCAGGTCAGTAAGTATAAGCTTAGGATTCAGCATACAGGCTGGTGATGTTGAAAGACCAGCTTTACAGTTTCTAACCTAAACAGGAAAGTCAGTCTATTATCTGAAAGGAGTAGAAAACTGAGGATTGGGAGGTAAAGCAGTGGTCAGGCATTCCTTCAGTAAACTTTTGGAAGAGTTGCAAGAGTTTTGGAACTCACTTGCATTTGGAGTTTGGGAGATAAAGATTTCAGCTTTGTCAAGCTTTTTGCTATGTTGAATCAAAATTATATTTATTTCCCATAAGCTGAGATGTGTTTGAATTGTTTCCTCCTGCTGAAGCTTTACAAAAAGGTTCTTTCACCCAGGCAGCTGCTGACTGTCAAGTCTTATAGGATGATGATTAAAATATATTTTCATAACTCAGTTCCTAAAGGTGCTTACATATATATGGGCACATATATAGGTATATTTGTATAAATGTAAGCATTTATGACAGGAATGCAGCTTTTCAATTCATGTCTACCAATGATTTAGACTCTGGTTGTATGACCACAGTTGGGGAGTTTGGAATATGTATTATATTCATGCAGTCTTTGAGTTGGAGAGCAAGTGTTGTGGGATCCCTGCTGTCCTCCACAGGAAAGAAATAGTGTGAGGATGTAAAGCATGGTACCCACGCTACAGAACTATTCAAAAGGCACATTTTTGTCAAAAATCTGTTCTCCAGGTCATTTAAAGTGCATCCAGCCACAATGCTCATGTGCAACATTAGGAAACCACAATCCCCCAGCCACATGAGAAGCCCAGAGCACATCTCTGAAAGCCTGGACTGCAGCCCTAACTACAGGAGCATCCTTCTGCTGCATAAATAAGGGATCTTGTTGGAATAAAGCTTCATGAGAAATGTAAATTTGGGAGAAACTGCCTGATTTCTATGCTGATGAGGCTTTCTGTGCAGTAGCACCAGATGCCAAAAAAGAAGCAAGAGGAAAGTGCAAACCCAAACCTGCTTCTCAACAGCAAAGAAAGAGAGCAAAGCCATTCCTGCCACCAATCCCATGCTCAGGGGCAGCTTTGATCCCAGGGATAGTAGCAAAGGAAAGGCAACACCACTGTGTGTGAGACACACATATCTTATGCCACACACCAAATCTTCACAGAAACTGAGAGACACTACCCGAAACTAATAACAAAAAAAAAAAAAAAAAAAAAACCAAAAAAAAAAAAAAAACCCAAAAAAAAAAAACCCAACCAACCAACCAGCCAAAAACTACCTCAAACAAACATAACAACGACAACAACAAACAATCAAAAACTCCCCACAAAAACAAAAGAACCCCCCCCCACAAAAAAAAAGAAACAAACAAAGTATCCTTAAGTACTTTGGTTAATCTGGAAAGTAAAAGTGCCTATGACTCCTTCCTCATTTCCATTTTGTGGCAAAGAGCATCAGGAAAAAGACAAACCAAAGTAAGGAAGCTGGAGATCTCCAGGCTGATACATTTTTTAGGCAGCTCTTGCTGCTGCTCTTGTGAGTGGCCATTTCTGAGCATTCAGCTCCCTAATTTGGCCCTGCCTTTTGGTGCCAGTCTGTCTGCCAGGCACAACGTGGTGAAATCCACAGGAGAAATACTTGGAGGCAGAAATATGTGGATGGATGAGACCCAGAGGAGTCTGAGCAGAGGAAGCCACATAACAGCCCAGCCCCAGGTGAAGAGCACCCTGGCAGGTGGCTCAGGGGAGGAAGAGCTGATGCTTTCACAGACTTTGGCAGCCTTGCCTTCCCAGTTTGCAAGGATCAGCAGAGGGAATTGCACAAGTGCTGGGATCAGGCTCAGGGGTGGGAGGGGAGGGAGGAATTACCCTGCTGCTGGGGTCCTGTCTTGGTAACACAGTCAGAGCTGGACAGCAAAGCCTTGCTGAAGTAATTGAAGGAAGCTGGATGTGGAGGGAGAAGGTGAGCCAAGAACATGGAGGGGTGAAGGAAATCAATGTAATTTTCTCATCAGCTACCCCCTGAACCAGAGGAAGCATGGCTTGCAAAAACTGATGCTGGACAGGAGTAGTGCAGATGTGAGGGGACCAGAAAAATCTATAATGGCAGAGCTACTGGAGAATGGGATTTGCTGCTTGGAAATTTTTATACAGTAAAAAAAAAAAAAAAAATTGATTTCTGTATAGAGAAAAAAGGACATTTTTTTTGTACCTTTCTCCATCTTTATTGTGGTTGATAATTGGCTGAAATTTAAAATTAATAAGTCAAAGAAGACAGAAATACTTATGTTAAAATAATTTGCTTAAAATCTTTTAAGAGCATGTGGAAACCAGGGGGCTTCTTTTTCTATATTTTAACTGGACATTCTAACAAAATCTATGTGGAAAGTGTTGGTCCATTATATAGTATTTCCCAACCAGGATTAATGGGATTTTAAACCAATACCTTCAGGGCTAAGGGATGAGCACCTTTCATTGAAATAAAGGAATAGCTGCTGGTATTATCTGTCGTAGTAAATTGTTCATGTTGGCCACTTCCTTGAGCATGATGAAGATTGATACACTGACAAGTAGGCAACGCTAGGGGAAGCAGATATTTCCCACTGCCTGGCACAAGGCTGTCATCCATGCAAAATAAAACACTCAATATAATCATTAATGAATGATTAGTCATTTTTTATTATAGTCATTCCATAATAATCATTAGTATGAATTAATACTGCCTCAGGGAGCACATGAGCTATGAGGAATTTATCTATGCTCCTCAGCTAATAGGAACAGACTTTCCTGCAACACATGGAGGTGTTTGGTTACCTGAGCTGCAGCGTTTGCCCTTTGTTATGGCATAGACATGGCACCTAAAATTAATGTTAGGACTGATACAAAGATATGGAACCTGCTAATTCCCTATACTTTGTGTAATTTTTTCTAATTGTACTCCAAAATCAGATTACTAGCTGAAGACTTTTTTTTTTTTTTTTTTTTGTGCCTGATATGTGCAAAGGAAATCCTTTCCATTAGCCTCTCCCTCCTGTGTGTGAACACAAAGCTAACAGAGCACCCTGTCCCCAGCTTTCACACAGCAGCACCGTGCACGTAGGCAGGTAATGCTTTGCTTAGCCTGGTGTACTGGTAGAATGGGATTTCCTGTCGTTTTTAAACCATCTCTAAGTCCCCATCAAGCCGTACCTCGTGCAATATTTGTTTAGCTCAGGGAATGCAGAATTGCCCTGACTTGCATGAGAGGCTGGGAACTGCTCCCACATAGCTGAGACAGGGGGAGGACCTTGTCAAGGTGCAAGCAACTTTGCACAGGTGACCTGTTTGGATTTCAACCAATTTCAGATCACATTTGGATTTTTTTTTTTTTTTTTTTTTTTTGTACTGTATAAGACATAAAGAACAGATCTGAAAATGGACATCCATTCACTCTAGGGAAAAAAAGCCTTACATTTCCCTTGCATGTCTCTTCTTTACAGCCTACATGGAACATTTCCCAAACCAGTAATTTATGGGTTTTAAGAGTGTTCACAATTCAGGATTTTTAACAGTGAAAACCAGCTAAGATTGTTGGAAATTTGCCTGTCTTTATGTTAGCTTTTTTTCATCTGATGATCTGAGATTCTATGAATTAAAAAGAGGCTGTTATTGAGCATGGAGGGGAGGAACAAAAAAAAAAACCACAAAAACAAAAAAGCCCAAACAAATACAGTGTTAATTTTGAAAGGAAAAAGTATGAAACAAAATCCATGTTTATTGTTACAGAATTTGATTGGGTTTTTCCCCCCAAAGTAGGATTTTAAATTTCATTTTGTTTAGTTGTTTTGAATTTGAATATAAAATATCCTTTGAGAAAATTATTCCATGATGAAATATTATGCTGTATAATATATATGATGAAGTACATTATTATAAATTAAAAAGCATTTACTGAGCATCTGACATTTTACTTCTTTTTTAAATGATTATGTTTATACTTTCTCAATTGTGCCAGATTAAAACATACTCATTAAATACTTCTTTTTCAAAGAACTATACAAATATTTTTTATATCTCACACTCAGTGGTTTCCATGATAGAATTGTAGTGATTTATATCAAAAGGAAAACTGACCATTAATGATATGTTGGCATCTCATGTAATATGTCATCAAAAATTGTTTAGACTGGAATAAAGCCTCTTAAAATATCATATTCATATGATATTTTATATCAAATATATCAAAATATATCTTGAAAGAGATAAATTATTTAACTAAATCATAGAACTACATAAATTATCTTTCCATCTTATCACATTTTTATGTTAAGAGCAAAGTTTTCCAATGTAGGAAACACTTTTTTCATCTTATCAGTCATACTCTACTGCTTTGATGGAGATAGAAATAAAGCTGTAATTCTGAAAAGTTATTAATCCACTTGCAGTGCTTTAAAAATGGATGAATAATTATAGATTTTTATTGGGAGGTTAAAGTGTATTTTACATTTTGCAGTTTTCTCAGTCACTATTTCAGTTTGCATGGGTTCAATTTGAGTTTTACAAGCTAGTAAAGAATCAAGGAATATAGCTGAAGTTATAATTTCTTAAGGTTTCATTCTAAAATATTTAAAATCATTAACTTCTCTTTTATCAAGGTCCTGACAAAATATCAAAGTGTCAAGGTTTTGAGATAAAATTCTGAAAAATATTTTCAGAATTTTCTCTTGTTGGCTACACACACTTGTTACACACTTGAAAATTATTCTGCAATTGTAGTTCAAACAACTTTTTCTAACAGATTAACAATTAATCCTTTTTAAAAAGTATATTATGATCCATTTCTGCAAGCACTTAAACCAATACCACAAAACTTGGTGCTTGAAATACTTCTGGAAAAGATTTAATGGTTGTGTCTGACCTGCAAGCATAAATTGAAGTTGCCAAATCCAGGATCAAATATTTCTGTGATTGCAAATTGAATTCAGATTCCATAGAGTTCATTAAAAGTATGTGTTACTTGTTTATTAAGCAGTGTTATTTGGTTCAGCTAATGCTATTATAAAAAGAAAGAAGTTTTGGGAAAAAGGTAGAGGGTATGTTGGTTCCATATTTTCATTTTTTAGGAACCCTATACATAAGAAAAAATACTGCAAGGGAGTAACAAAATCACTTCTTACAAAACCATCCTCTTATAGAAATTCTTCCTGAAATTCTCTTTAGGCATCTGTTCTCCACAGGGCTTGTTGTATGATCCTTCTCTGTGGTTTTGATATTTTAAATACAGTTTGTTATGCATCTCTTGAGTAAGGATGTTCTTTTATTTCCCCAAAACTCCTTCAGATTTTTGGGTTGGGAACTTTAGGACACAATTGTTGATTTTTTTACCAGAAAAATTCTGCCAGCTCTGAGGCTTTGAGTCTTGTGAACATTTTTCACAGACAGAGAAGGCGTAGGAGCAGATCTGGAGTATCTCCTAACTTGTTCTCAAGCCCTCAGCAAAGCTCTTCTGCTTTCAACAGCAGCACCACCAAAATTCCCCTGCTCTTTCAGTGCTTTCAGCCCAGGTCACAGACCTCCTGCTCAGGGAAGTGGCACTCCCTGTTCCCAGCTGCAGGGCTTGGGATGGGAGCGGGTGGGAGCCAGCCAGGGTGTCCCTGCTCTCTGCAGATTTGGTGTTCAGGACATTTCGATTCACTGCCTGCACGTCTGACTTCTGCTTCACCTCAGAATATGTCTGGAGTGACTTTCCTTTCCTTTTTTTTTTTTTTTCCCTTTTTAATTGGAAAATGGCTAAAAGTTCTCCCTGACCTTTTTATCTTGCTGGCAATGCCCCTGCCTTTCTATTAATAACAGGCTTTGGGGAGTGTTTCATCTGCACTGGCAGCAGAACTGCTATTTCTTACTCAGTTTGGTATCTGCAATTACAGTACTTTTCTGAAGTGCAAAAGACATCTATAAAAATGAAACCCATTTCCCTGCTTTGCATCAGACACAGTGCAGCAGCTCGCTGCTGCTTCCAGCTTATGTTAGGTTTTCCATCTTTTCTTCAGAATTCTGCAGTGATCATGGTCAAACGCTTGCTGTCAGGTGAAGGACCCTCAGTGAAGTGGCAGGAATAATGCACATCATCAGAGAGAGCACTGAGCTTGGCTTGGATGTTTGCTCATGTCTTGGTTAAGACATTCAGCTCCTTACAGTGTCCTGCATTTCCAAGACGTCTGTATACAGAGAGATCATCCTTGAAGGCAGTGCTAGTGGGAAGCTGGAGAAGGAATGCTCTTCATTTCCTAGGCCCTAATTTCTTCCTTTTGGATGGACAGTACTGGTGAGGCTGATTTCCTGTACCTGTCCTCCATGTGGCCTGCAAGGCTTTCAAGAGGTCACTTGATGTCCTGGAGTGTCCCAAAGACAAATAAGTGTTAATGGGGTGGCTTAAAACTCAAGAAGCTGTTGTTGGTGCATCAGGGAGCATCTGCAGTTTCAGGGTACTCCCTGGGAGGGTCAGTGATATTCTCACTGTGCTCCCTTGACTCAGGTTTACAAAAACTCCTGCTGGTCACAGCTGGCCGTATTTCTTGCCAGTCCCAGCAGTGAGTGACCTTCTTGCATGCAGAGTTTCAGGCTGTCAATAAATTCCAAGCCCATTTCACTCTTTCAGTCCAGTCTCCCTCTCTTCCCAGAGAGTCTTTCTTTCCAATTCACCCATGGGGGAGCCTCTCTATCCATTCATGAGCAAAACTTCCACCATGTCATGCCATTGCCGGGTTATTTTCATCGTGTAGGTCCACAGTGATTTTTATGGGAACAGAGAGTTTCTGAACAGCCCTCTTAGGGGAAGCCCAACGTGCTTTGTTCGCATCCCACACCCAGGCAGTCCCCTGGTGGGGAGCAAAGGTGGATTAACAGGTCCCCAGGATCCCTGATCCTTCCAAGCCCAGCACTTTACTCAGGAGACTCTGTCCTTCCCTGGGTTCCCCACCAGCCTGGGAGCAACCCTTTTCCCCAAACCACGCAGCCAGTGGTGGTCTGGGGTACTCCCACCCCAGAGCTGGTCCCATCTCCAGCACCACTGCAGCATCCCTATCCTTTAATCCCATGTGGGAGAGGCTGGTGCCCAGTGCCTCCCCACCTACCTGCTGCTGGCAAACAAGGCAAATCCCAGGAGGGCAGAGTTACGGATGCAGCGGCTGCAATAAGCAGTGAATTGACTGTGAACCTGCTCCGACTGAGCCTCTCCCTGCTGATAATCTGCACAGAGAGCTTGTTTTCTTTGGGTTTGTGTTTTCCACCAGCCTCCTGTTTTCTTCCATGAATTCTACATCGCCTCTTATGTTTTACCTTTCCTGGCAAAACTGTTTCTCCTCATGACACATAGCTCTCCCCTAGGGCTGGTTATGTAAGGTATTGCTGCTTGGTGTTTGTACAACCCTACATCTTGATCCCCTGTAGAGAGCACATTGTGTATCCTACTGGCAGCAAACAAAAGCAGTTTCCTATATAAAATACACAAGTCTTGCCTCTGTGCTTGCATGTTTAGGCAAACACCCTCCTGCGTTTCAGGACACAAAGGAAGAACATGATCAGTACCTGCTATCCTGGTGATGCGTGGATCCAAATGGAAAAAAAAAAAAAAAAAAAGGGAAAAAAATCCTCCTAACAAGGAGGAAAGGCTGCTCTTCTCTAGTCTATGTTGTATATATAACTTTCACACTTCACACTCTCATACCGTTTTAAATGCAAACAGCTCTTCCAGCCAGCAGCGTCACAGTTGTTTCAAGGACAAACACATTTGTTTTGTCTTTAAATGAATGTATTCATCCTGAGTGGCAGTGGAGGGGCTACCTCTTTCTCAGGAGGCTCCTTGAGGTTCAGCTAGTGAGATGGAGTAACACCTCCGTTAAAAGGGAAAGATCCAGGCAAAAATTCCACCTCCCAACCCCCCAGTTCTAACTGATCTGAGTGTTTGACACATTCCCATTGTGGGTAAGGTGTAGGTGTCCTTGCAGGGGAAAAAAAAATTATAAATACCTGCTTTCCTCATTATCTCTTCCTCTCTGTGCCTGGGCGATTTGTGCCTTCCTCTCTCCTGCCTCCAGCCTTCCCCTAGACACAAGCTTTATTTTATGTAGTTACATTGCACTTTGGTCATACAGGTGATGGACCAAGCCCCATCAACTAAGCCAGAACTGCAGCTATTCAAACTCTGGCTGTTGGGGTGGGCTGGGTTGGGTTTATGGAGGCTAAGGGGGTGTTTATCCTGAAATATGCAACGTGGTCAATGCTGGTGAATACATGAATGCCAGCCAGGGTGGCCACAGTGCCTTGGAGCAGCTTGGCTGCATCCCCTCAGGATGAGCATCCCTGTGAGCCCTTGGGCTGCCCAAGCAGAGTGCATCAGCTTCTGCCTAGACCAGAGTGATCTGATAAAGGCCATTTGTAGGATTTCCTGCTGCCTTCTTCAGTTTTCTAGGACCAGAACAAGAATAAAGGGGTTTCTGAGCCCTATTATGGAACAGATGGCAGGGATGAGAGGCTTCCTGGGTGATGGGGCAGTACATCCTCAGTGTCAAGGCAAGGCCTGGCTTTGAGGCTGGAGTGGGGAATTGCCCTGGGGGAAGGAAAGAAGGAATGGTCCTGGCTAGCTGGATAGATTTTTTGTCTCTCAAAGAGGGGATTTCTAAGAGAACAGAAGCTGGATGGTGCAGAGCTGAAGGAGCTTGGTAAAGCTCTGAACCTGTGGGGAAGGCCAAAGCTGGCAAGGATGAGTGCAAAGGAAATAATTAATCCTTAATGAACGTGTGAGTGGGAGGCTTAAGGGGATGGCTGAGGAGGGATGGAGCAATACCAGAGAGGGAGAGGTTGGGAATTCATTGAAATAGCAAAAGAGTTGCAGAGAGTAAAACACTAAACAAACAAAACAAAACAAAACTTTGTCTTGCCATTACTGCAGATTGCTCCATTATTTTCCTACCTTGTCAAACACTCCCTGTAACAGCCTCCAGTTCCTCGCCTATCTTCCAGGTTCTATTCTACAGCATTAAAGTGCTGGTGCACTCCTGTGCACTGGTGGCATAATTTTGTTTCCCAAACTGTAAGATGCACCCCCTCCAGGAGAGGATGGGGGAGCAGAGCCCAGAAAGAGAATGAGAGACCCAAGAAATCTGTGAGTACTTGACTCATTCATTTTACAACCTAATTCAGGCTCCCTGTCTCTGAAATCAAGGCCCTCACAGGAAAAATTCCAAACCATTCATTTTCGTCCTCTATCTAAAACCAAACACATAGCAACAACAGCAGTAGCAACAACAACAATATATATATAAAATTTATTTTGATTCAGGCAGTTAGAGGCCCTTCTGACCAGCCCAGTTCCTACACCTGCTGAAAGGTGTCACAGCCCCTGTGCTGTGCTGGGGATCACCTGAGTGCCTGTGAGCTACACAGCCATGCTGGTGGTGTGGCTCCTTGAGCAGACACCTGGCAGCAAAGCACTGTGCTCTCCATTTGCACTTCCTTTCCTGAAGATGATTTTGACTCTCCTGGCCATCCCCAAATTTGGGTTTTTACCTCGTGTTTAAATCACAATCCCCTCTCCATCCCATGTGACATCTCATGTGACAAGATTAATCATTACATCAGTAGCCTTTACTCCTTCATTTTTCTACCTTCAAGTTATAAACCTGTTAGAAATGTCTTACATGTTTCATTGTGTTGGGAGTATGGGATTGTTAAATTTATACTATTCTGCTCCGCTTGAGAAACTGGAAACTTGAATACATCAAATGTATCAGACCCAGTTCCTGTCAGGAGCAAGATCTGTGTCCCTTTTCACCAGCACTCATTGCTTACAGACATGGAGTGAAGTGTGGCTTACATTTCTCCCACTTGTCTCCCATATTTTTGGAGTGTCAGATCTGATAGACCCTTCAGGCATTCTGCTTTTCCACTTATTTTCCTCTCCTTTAAATTCAGTGCAGTCCTGGCATTGAGACATTCAGTGAGTTTGGTGGGAGCACAACACATCAGAAACGTTCTCTCCGTTCAGTGCCCGCTTCCATCTGCCTCTGCTGGAAAGAAAATGTTCCTCCACATGTTCTCCACCTCCAGCACCAGAGCCATGAAAAGGGGTGGCACATCTCCCTCTGAATGCTGCTCACTCCTGACCTGGCTGTGGCAATGCTCACAGGGAGCAGGGACCTGCAGAAGAGCAGCTCGTGGCAGGCAGATGCTGCACACTCCAGGGCAAGTTGTGCTGCTTCAAAATCTGCCTGAAGGAGGAAAAAACCCACAACTTTGCATAAGTGCTACTGGGAACAAACCCAGAATGGGAAACCAACCAGCTCTGTTCCATTCCTGATTTTTTTTTTTTCTTTTCTAAATACATAAATTTTCTGCAGAACTGTGTGTGATCTCCCACCTGCTAATCACAGATTTCTTACATGGGTGGAAGGCAGATTTCAGTTCTATCAGCATTAATCTGGAGCAACTGTATTGATGATCTTACAGGGAAGATTGATTTGGGTTTGTTTTCTTTCTTCCCGTGAATCTCAAATGTCATCTTAAATGGAAATTTCTTTCTATATTTAGGATGTTTTTTCAATACTTCCAAGAGAATTCTGGGTTTTTTTAATCTCCTATTCCACTCAGATTCTATTGGCTTCACTAGTAATAATCTGTCTGTAAGTTAATTCTCTAAAAGGTGATTTTGTCTTTTTTTCTTCTCCTTTTTTTTTCCAAGATGTGAGATAGAGGTGAAGTTTTGGTCTAGAACAGCACTTGTATCTGATCCAGTGGCTACCCACATTCAAACACAAGGATTGAATGGGAGATGAGACTCCTCCATGGTCATGGAAAGCTTAGATGTGGATCAGGCTTCTAGATCCACCTATAATGAGGTTTATTTGTTACATTGGCCCAAAATATTGCCCCTGACAGGTGACACAGAAGTAGAACTTCACAGCACAGGCTCCTTCACCTGCTGTTAGCACCAGTCACTGCCAGCTGGGCACCTCCCAGCTACACTCAGGTGTCTGAGACATCCTCCTCCCACTCACCCTGCTTTTGTGCCACTTCTCTGTGTCTCTGAGGATGGGCAAAAGCAGCTCCAGAGACCTGGAGTGACTGTGGTGATTTTGTGGAAGTTGAATGTCAGTTTTCCTTTCCTGGCCACTGGCAACTCAGACAGAGATCATGGTGGATTAAAAGCAAAGAACTTTTTTCTCCTGTCCCCATCCTTAACAGGCAGCAAGAGACACACATGCTGCTTTCTCACCTCTGGTATTGCACAGTTCCTTAGAGTTTCCAGTAATTACTGATTTCCTCTGCCAGCAGTGGCAGATGGGAGGCTGTGGACCCAGTGATGGACTGTGGGAGTGTTTCATTGATATCGTGGGAGAATAATTGCTTTCCCAAAGTTATGGAGTTATGGTTGTTTTTGTAAATTTTTTTTTTCTATTTTTTTTCTTTCAGATATGCACGAAAGAACAGCCAATGGGAGGAAAAGACAGAACTGAAGGCATATGGTATTTTCCTGCAGTTTGAAGTGTATCTTAGACAATTTGTGTGGCCCCATGGGCCACAGGTTGCCTGTTTTTAAAATAGACATCATAATACTTAACAAGGCCAAAACACCCTGAGTAGCTTGGGTGGAAAGCACTTTAAGGCTGTGCAATGGACAGCTGCAACATTTGCCTCAGAAAGAGGCCATATGTTGTCCTCTCTGCTCTGCACTGTGCAGCTCTGGCCATGGAAAATAATTACAAGTGAAGATCTTTTTTTCTGATTTTGATTGCCTCAGGATCAGTCCTTGTATCTTGAATGGCCTCATGAGGTGTTGCAGCCTGTGTGACTCTAAAAGCAAGGGATGCTCTGAAGGACTGGGACTTACGGAGCATCAGCAACACAGCAATAAAGCAAAAATAAATGTAGAATAAAATGCCAGGGGAAATCCTTCTCTTCTCACCTGCCTGCAGAGGCGTTGTTGTTGCTGCCACTGCCACTGGAGCAGGAGAAGGGAGGGCTGAGGGTGGTCAGCACCGGGCTCTGGTGTGGCTGGGCTGCAGGAGCAGAAGTGCTGGGGCTGGCTGGGCAAAGGGAGTGAGCAGACACTGCTCTGGGGGACTTGTCCAGCCAGTTAAACTACCACCCCACAAACCTGGATATTTGTGCCGCCTAAATAATATGGCTCCCTCACAGGAACTCCAGTAAAACATACAAAAAATCCATTTCTCTTATTAGCTGCATAAATACAAATTCAAATTTCTGGGCTAAATTTGGACAGTACTATTAACCTCAGGTATTCCACTATCCAGAGGAAACTTAGAATCACAAACCCCCCTGAATTAATCCTCCTGATTTCCAGTTTTTAAAGTATAACTATGCCCTATTTTCTTGGTTTTCTTTGTGTGAAAGCTAAATACTCCAAAGTTTCAGAAGGGAGGTGTGCAGGAAGATATTCTTCAGTTTCTGGGGCTGGGGCTGTGAGACCTCCCCAGAAGTTGTAAGGCTTGTGTTAAACCTGAGAGGTGGCAGGATCTCTTTGATGTGACATCCAGATGGAGGGGAAAGCAGTTGCCAGGGTGACACTGAAAACAGAGCTGGGCCTGATCCCTTCCCTGTGCAGGAGCAGCTCCCCAGGATGGGTTCAGTGGGAGAGGAGCTGTGCATGCACCAGGAATTCGTGTGCTGGTGGTGCACTCTTGTGCACTGGTGGCATCAAGTGGGAGAGCCCAAACATGTAGGACAATGCTTTTTGGGGATTTCAATCCTAAATGCAGAAGTCTGAATTTTAGATTTGTAAAGTAAATGAAAGAAAAGCTTTTGTCCTTCCCTCATCCAGCACCTACTTGGATCCCATGCACCTATGTGGTCTCTGAGCAACTGAAATATTTGGGTTCAAATGTAGAAATGTGTTTCAGACTCCAAATCTCCAGAAATATTTGGTTAATCGTGTGCAATCATATGAAATTTAGTTACCTTAAAAAAATTCCCATAAGGTTTTCTTTGGAATAATTCTCTTGGGCAGCCGTATTACCAAGCCTTTTTACATTTTGAATTCATTTTAAATGAAGGCTTTTGTCTTGGCTTGTTTGTGGTTAGTTTGTTTGGGTTTTTTAGTGAAAAATTTTGAGGTATGTTTTCCTTTTCAAAGTCATTTCTCTGCTCCTCAGCTAGTAACTCAGCATTTGTTGAAATTCCTTAGGAAAGGGGCTGCCCTGCCTCCGAGGTGATTTGCACTGACAAGAATGTTAAAGGATTACAGATGACTGTTGGTAACATACCTGCGTAACATTAAAATCAGGTTAATTGCTTACATTTCACTGGAAGTTATGGATGGCTGCAGAGCTCGGAGATTCAGCAGACACTGGTACAGCAGGGGGTGGTTATTGATAGTTAAATTGCAGCAGAAGTTGTCTGTGCTCAGATGGGACCTCTTTGAGGGAGGACAGAACATTTCTCAAAGCTTCATATTTTCCCAGAGGGACTTTTCTAGCAGAACATGCCTGCTGTTCAAAGGAAATATTCCCCATACGAGCAAATGAATGAAGAAGTTAGCTTTACAATAGACACCCTATTAGGGGGGCTGAAGTGAAGGAGCCCAGCTACATGTGCTTTTGGAAAGCTAATAAAAACCAGAAAATGATCTGTGGTGCTCTGTAAGGCAGCATGTGCACAGAAGGCTGTTGCAAAACCTGCAGAAGGAAAGAGGGCAGAAGCATTCAAAAAGGATAACTAGGGAGTGATGCAGCAAAAATCCAAGGTAGTGAATCTTTGCAGATTTAATTGACAAATTTAAATGCCAACTTGTTTTACTCTCTCTCTCTCCCACTCATCCCTTCACGTTTCAAGTGAGATTTCAAGTGGCAAGTAGGGATTCTGCCCCCTCCCATGAGCAAACCAGGGATGTGAGTACAAGGTGGTGCATGGAAGGGACACGCTGCCATCGACAGCTCTTTGTGCGAGTGCTGCAGCAGCACAGGGAGAGCTCGGCCAGCCCCTGCCCACAGCCCACGGCTGCTATGCCCTGTTCAGTCTCTGCCCTGGGGGAGGCAGGCAGAGGGTTGAGAAAAGAATTTGGGTTTTTGGGTTCCCTTTCAATTTGTCCCACAAAATCAGCCATCTCCAGGCTCCTGGTGGGTTGTGAGTAAAAGAGCATGATTTCAGCTGGAGCTGGGGGGTGCTCATGTGGAGCATCCTCACAGCCCATGTGTGCGTGGAGAAGGGTGGTTTTCCTGGCCTGATCTGTCAGCACGGGTGATATTCCTATAATAAACACTCATGCTAGTTACACAAGACATGTTGACTAGTTTATTGTACAGTAATTGCTGCTCTTGCAGGACATCCACCCACTCGGACTGTGAGCAGAGGCTCCAGGCTTTTCTCAAAAACATCTGATTTTATAGAAAGTTCTAGAATCTGATTTTTACACTATTTGCTAGTGCAGTCTAAAAGAAAGCATTGCAGATTTCCCTTTCCTGCCCCACATTCAGCCAGACTTTTTAAGAACTGCAGGAAACAGTAAAGGAGCCCATGAATACAAAATTGAACGTTGCAATCAGAGGAGCCAGCTCTCCTAATGAGGTTTTATTTAACCAATGACAATGTGCTGAGAAAACCAGAGGAAATGGGTCAGCTAAAAAATCTGGTACTACAAATGCCTGGTGCAATTTCGCCCCCACTAAAATGGAAGTCGTCCTGAAAGGGCTGGATAAGGAATCATCCCCTGAAGTCCTGCAGCTAATTTGCAAGGCATGGATGAAAAAACTGGAGCGTTGGGACTCGAGACTGGTGATGTGACACATCCAGAGTAAGATGGAGTCACACAACAGAGTTTAATGAGGAAACACTTGACCTGGCTCAGCAATTAGTGGGGTCGTTTCAGCACTCAAAAGCCAGTTAACCCCTCCTTACTGGCACAATTTCACCACTCCCTTAAACCAGGAATTAGCCGGGGCTCCTGTCAGGAGAAGTGATGCTCTCCAGTCCCAGCTGTGAGGTTTTTGCCCAATGCCAGCTCCTTTCCCAAGCACATGTTGTGCCTTGAACTGGAGCAGGGCACTGGACAGGTTTAAAAGGAAGTGTCTGTATGAGTTAGTTTTGACTTTTTCCACTTCTCCAAACCACTTTGGTGCAAAGGTTTGTGCCAAGTAGAACGAGGAAAAGGTGCTGAAGGCTGGTGGTACTGCTTCATTAGTGGTAGTGCTTGTCTGTATAGTCTGAAAGGATCTGTGAATTTGTGACCTCTTGGTTGGATGGGGCTCTGAGGAGCCTGGTCTTGTTGAAGTTGTCCTGCTCATTGCAGTGGCTTGGACGAGATGACCTTTAAATTTCCTTTCAAATTCAAACCATTCTATGATTCTGTCATTAAGGACTGTGATGTACAGACACTGCTGTTCACCTTCCAAGACCTGATCCTGGCATCTTCATGCAGAGGTGTATTAAATCTCCCTCAGAGAAAAACCTGTGGACCAGGTTACTTCAGGCCCTATTAATGCCTCAAAATTCATAGTGACTCTTGTACCTGGTCTCAGGCACAGCTGAGTTAAAAGCTTACACCCCTGATTCTCTTGCTCCCAATGCATAAAATCGTGTTGTCAATGCACAAGTTCTTATACAGCGTGAGGATTGCATTAGAGGAAGATTTTGCTCTGAGTTCAGATGCTGCCTTCCAAGTATGGGGAGCATCTGCATCATCAAAATTTGAAGCCAAGGATGAGATAGCACAGGAATTATTTAATATTTGAGCCAATAAAAACTGCATCAGACCATCCCAAAGAAATATTTGTGCTGTTAAAAGGGAGAGAACAACCAATGGTCTGGTAAAAGGAAGATGTAAACCTCCCTGATTAAAGATAAAGGAAATCTCCTTGAGAAAAGAAAAATCTGAATAAATCTTCAAAGAGGGATCCTGCCAAAGTGGGATCTCAACTGCATAAGGAAAGCCAAATTCCCAAGACTTAACACTTCCTGTAGTGCAGAGAGGATGGAAGCCTGGCAATCGCATAAGAGATCTTCAGCTAGAAAGACCAGGGAAGAAAAAACCTCTAAGAGTGATCCCAGACACAAAATTCTCACATCAAATACTGCATCCATTTCTGGACCCCTCAAGACAAGAAGGATGTTGAGGTGCTGGAGCATGTTCAGAGAATACAGCAGAGCTGGGGAAGGGTCTGGAGCACAAGCCTGGAGAGGAGCAGCTGAGGGAGCTGGGGATGTTTAGCCTGGAGGAAAAGAGGCTCAGGGGTGACCTTTTGGCTCTCTACAGCTCCTTGACAGGAGGTTGTAGCCAGGTGGGGTTTGTCTCTTCTCCCAGGTAACAAGCAGTAAGACAAGAGGAAATTGCCTCAAGTTACACCAGGAGAGGTGTAGATTGGATCTTAGGAAAAATTCCTTCACTGAAGGGGTTGTCAAGCACTAGAACAGAGTGCTCAGGTTAGTGGTAGTCACCATGCCTGGGGGTATCTAAAAGACTTGGAGACATGGCTTTTAGGGACATGGCTAAGTGGTGGACTGGATGATTCTAAAGGCATTTTCCAGTGCTGGGTTAGTGGTTGGACCGGATGATTCTCAAGGCATTTTCCAACCTCACTGATAGATATGGTTTTATGCTTTCAAGTTTTATGATTTCACTTGGGATCCACAGGTCCTAAAGAAGGCAGTGAGACTGCAGGGAGCAGCCTGTCTGACTTGGTGCAGAGCTGAGGACCTTGGGGGCCCTGTCCTGACCAGCCATGTTCTGGGGCTGTGGGAGAAGACAGGACTCTCCCACAGAGTCATGGAGACACCTTTCCTGCAAGGTGCTACCAGAGCAAGGAGCTGAGCAATTGGAGAGCTGCAAAAAGACAGATTAACAAACAACCTGTTTTACAGGTGAACCTGGCCCAAGTCCACACTATGGGTGGCCAGGCTCAAGGACGTTCTCTTCATTTATTTCATTTAATTCTCTCAGTGTTCCATGGACTCAAGCATGCAGCAGCAGCAACAGATGCTTAGATACTGTGGTGATGGGTGCTGTACAAAACCTTGCATAGCTATGGAAACCACAGTTGCATTTATCCATCAGAAAATGAGTATCTGGCAGCCCATGTCTATCCTTCATGTGCTGGAAGATCATGAAAAAAATACTTGTACATGGCATTATATTTCACAGCTTTCTTTTCTACTTGGCAACGCACACTTATCTCTATTTGATAATAATAATGGTACATGTATTTTTAGACTAACATTATGTGATATTAATTCCAAACGTTATCCAATGTAATGCAAGCTGAGAAAAAAAGCCTTTAAAGAGAAGAATTGAGGAAATTAAATAAGATTTAACCTGGTAACAAATAGACAATTTATTTCAGAGCTTAAAGAAACACTTTTTAAATTCAAAAAATAAAGACAACAGCAGACAGTACATTTCTGGATCATTCAGTCTTCAGTTTTCATGTTCAAGGAGTCTTCCTAATTGTGTGATTTTGCAAAGCAGAGTGTAAGAAAGAACATGTACTGTCTCTGTCACATCTTTATAACCCAGAGGAATGAGAACAAGACTAAGAGGAGGCATTTCAGAGCCTCCCTCATGGGTCTGACAATGCCTGTATCATCAGGGACAAGTGTCATTCCTTCTCTTTTCTCCTTTCTCGTTTCCAAAATTAAGGCAATAATACAAAGCCGTAGACATCTGCATTAGAAGAAAAAAATTAATTCAAATGGAAGTGATAGAGCTGCTTTTCACCAGCAGTAATTGGCTGCATTCAAAGCTGTGGGTAAAACTGAAATAACTCGACAGCATCGTGGTACCTTGTGCTTTTCCCTGCCCTATTTTTACCCAGCAGGGAGCTCGTCCTGCATTCCCAGGCAGCCACCATGGCTGAGCTGGCAGCTGCACGTTGCTGACTTGGTCATTCATGCTCGGTAAATGTGCTCCAAAAACACTCAAATCCACAGGCCAGACAAGAGCTCGACACACCCCGAGTAAAATCCTGGCCCTGAGTGAAATCTGTGGCAAACTTTCTGAAGGTGAAGGGGTCACCAGGGGTCACCTGGAAACACTTCCTCCCCTCTTGTCCCTGCACGATCAGCTGTCCTGGGAAGCAAAGGCATGGAAAATGGAAACCTTGGACACTGCAGAGAGGTGTTGGCTCTTTGTATGGGTGCTCCAGACATACAGGGAGAAGGAATTCTATGTGTAATGCCTTTGTTAGGTAATTATCTGGAAATTATCTGGAAATGAACTGTGATTCTAAGTTCATTAAAATACTTATCTGGGAAAAAAAAATCTGGAACAGATAACAAGAATTTCAAAGGTTCATAACGACATGAGTGATAAAGAAATTAAAGTAAATTACACCTCTTTGTCTTACAAGGAGCTCAAAGTCACAGGACCTTCTTGCTAAATCATGCTAACCTGCATTTACCCCATGTTCCTTTGGTGCCTCCTACAGCTGTTTTTTTTCAAATCCAAATCTTCTCGCCCCCTCCCCAAAGGTTGCTGATCTCTAACTTTATTTAAAAGGCAGTTTCAACACTCCTGTCCACAAATTATTGACAGCCCTCTTCTCCCCTCATATGGCAATGCCTCTTCAGTTAACTGGGTACCCCCTGATGGATTGGGCTGGGCAATTAAAAAACCACTGACATGGCAAGGAATAAAACTTCTCTTTTCCTCACCCCATCTACTTCTGATGAATCAGTGAATATCAGCATGAAGCTGTTCAGTATTTAAACTTCATCCCCTATCAATGTAAGAATGGACAGCAGCTCCTGCTATAGGCATACAAGAGAGATTTATAGATACAGCTTGTTACTGGCCCCTGACTGAGACCAAATACAGCAATGAGGGGTCTGAGGCCACTAGATCTCAACCCCTCGTTTCATGGGGTGCTGTGAACAATGTAAATGGCAGAAAAGGTGAAAAAATTTGAATTAATTGTATTTTCCTCTAAAAGTGATCATAGGGCAGATCAGTTCCTGAGGGTAAGGAGTCATGTATTCCTTTTGATAAACCCCATCTGAGGTTACTGTTTCCAAATGCAGACCCTTACAATGATTTAACTCAGATGTAGGAAAAAAAAGAAAGAAAAATTGTACAGCTACCTATCCATCTCTGTTGGGGAAAATCCTCAGTTAAAGTCTCAAGCAGCGGAGATCATGTGTCTTTCACAGCTTGAAATCCTGGCAAAAAGGAACTTGAGGAATTTGAGCTATTCCACATGACATTGGGCTTGCCTTGCTACTTCCTTCTGAGCAATCTGCCCCTCCAAAGGAAAATCTGAAGCAGCATTGCAATGGTGAATTTTGGTGGTGCAGAGGTGACTTTGCACCAGAGAGCTGCTCCTTATTTAGGGTGCACTGCCAGCTGTCCTGGCCATTGCTCCCATCAAGCAGGACAATGTGCAGCCATATGTGCTACTCTTTCCTGCTCTCCACAGATATATCTGCCTCAAAAAAAAAAAAAAAAAAAAAAAAAAAAGTGGCCATTCTGGTTCAAATCCAAGAGGTTTGGCCTGCAACATAAACAGAAAATGTCTCACAGCTTGAAGCACTTCACTTGGCTGCTCCCCCCAACCCCCTCCCACCCTCACCAGAGACCTGACAGGCACTGAGTGCAGCCAGAGGTGAGGGAGGTCCCTGGTGCGGGGCCAGTGGCTATTTGCTGAAAAATTCAGAAACTCACCTGCCTTGATTTGCTGGTACAGAGTAGCAGGAGGGGAAGGAATTGGCAGGGGGAGGGAAGGAAAAGCAAACCAGACCTGAGACTGATGACCAGGTGACAGGGAGGAGCCAGGGCAAAGAGAGAAGGAAGAATCTGCCACAAACTATGGAGGAACCACACACAGCATCATCCTCTGCCTAAGTGACAGGCATCTCCCCCAACAGGGCTGCAGACAACCCTTGCTGGAGTTATTTTCCCCAGGAAATATTACTTTAGGCAATTTAAACCAGAGCTGTTTCCATCCACGTTCCCCTGATGCCAGAAACATTCCTTCAGGAAGATACCCCGTGCCTGGACCCTCTGCCTGGTAGAGCTCAGAACTTGCTGTGGGCCAGAGCCAACTTTTTGTGAAGGCTGGTGTCTGTCTGGGCACTGTGCTGCCAGGTGCAGTCTCAAAGCCACCAAGCCCAGACAAATCTGCACTTGTTCCTCACTCCTGGACGTTTCCTCCGCGAGGCTGGTGGAGCAGCAGCCAAAGGGATCAACTGTGGCCGCCCTGTGTGGAGCCTGTTCCAGGGCCAGGTCACCCAAACACTGCTGCTCCTCTTGCTCCTGGCAAACAGGTCCCAGAGACAAAGAAATAGCTCAAGGATTTGGCAAACTTGGGCTGAATCTGAAAAACAAACATTTCCAGACACCTGAGGGTGATGTGCGGACCTCAGGCGTAGCGGGGGCCTCAGAGCTGTCCTCTTTGGGGATTTTGGTCGCCCTCTGAGGGAGAATGCCTTGGGACAGCCTGCACCTGCTGGCTGGCTCCTGGCAAACAGGGCCATTTCTGCTGCCATGGGATGAGTTGAGCTCTGAAGAGCCTCATCTTTCCCATCAGTCACTCAGCGCCCATGCTGTCCACCCTTTTATCAGTTTACAAAATTGAGAAGTGGAATACTTTAGTTGAAAAACAGCTTTTCCCCCCTTTTCCAGAAGGCTTTCTTCCTCTTTATGGAAAGATTTTCTATTGTCAGTCCCACCTTCAGGGTGAATGGATACATATATTTTACCAAGGTGAAAAGTGGAGCACCCAGAGCTGTTGGGGCTTTATGGAGCTCTTTGCCCAGTACTGAACAATTTGTCTTACATGTGTCTGTTGCCAAGCCTGAGCAGCTCCCTGTGTGTAGGAAGGGGCCTGGGTAAATATAAAGCAGCATAAGAATTAGGTCTTGAGAAAGAATGAGACACTTGACCCTACTGGAGAACTGGTTCAAGGATCCTGAAGCTGGAAAAGCTGCATCCTCTATCTCTTCCCTCCCCTTCTCCCCTCCAAAGACTTAGAAATATTTTTCAGCCTTCTGTTTTTCAATGGAAGACAGATGTCCAAAAACATGTGTTCAGGTGTAACGTGACTGAAGCTTCATATGGAGAAGCTTTCACTGGACATTTAAGGACTTTTGGTGTCCCCCTGCAGCCAGAGGAGGCTCCTGTGGAAGATGAAGGGAAACATGATCCATCCTGGGTGCTCTGAGCTCACCCAGCATTAATGAAGCTTTTCCCAGATCACCAAGGACATGATGTGGAGCTATTCAGTGATTCTCATCAGCACAGGGCAGAAAGAGGATTTTATGTCTTTTTTTCCCAATAGTTCCTCTCTTACAGCTAAGCCAAATTAATTCCTGTGTGATCCAATATTCTCAACTGGTTTTGAAGACACCATTCTTACCGCTTTTAATGATGCTCCTTCAGTCACAGGAGGTTCTTTGTGTTTCCAGAAGTGTCATCTGCCTTCATCCTGCTACATTCACCTGTTGTTATGTGGAATACTGAATTAAGGAATTTTCTTCCTTTTATTTGGTAATAGGAACAAAAAGCTTCTAATTAGGACTAGATTTGAGCAGTAACTAGGCCTTATTTTGCTCTGTGCTCCAGAGCTTCTGTGTTGCCCTTTTCCAAGAATGGTATGAACCTGTAGGAGCAATCTCAAGGAAAATTGCTTAATTCATCAAGACACACGGTTCCATACTGATCTCTTCTGCAGATTCAGCTCAAGTTGAGCTATTTCTTTGTCTCTGGGACCAGTTTGCCAGTGACAGGATCAAGAGGTGCATGCAGTCCTGCTGAGATCAGCGGTGTTCCTCGCGTCCGTGAAATGAAGAGCTGACTTCAGTCCTTCACTGAACCACCACCGGGGCAGAGCTGCCACGATTGTCCTATCCATCAGAGGGAACGTTCCCTGATCCTCTCAAGCAATGATCATCCAAAACAGGCTTTCAGTCTGCTGGAAGAAAGAGGAAAATTTAGCAGTAAAAATATTCCCTCTTTTAGAAAGGTCAAATGCACAGAAAAGACATTTTTGAAGGAAGGTCAGATGACCCCCAGAGCCTCTGACAGGCAATTTTCCTGTCCCTGCACTGTTTGGAGTTCTAATTGCCTCTTTGGGGAGGTGCTAGAAGCCGCCTGAGAGTGCAGTCACAATCCAGCAATTTGGCACACGTGACTTCTTCGAATATGGGAGCAATTAGCAAAAAGTGATATGGTGAATGGTAGCACAAGCACTGGATTCTGGACAGCATTCAGACAAGAAATCTAAACCAGAGCAGAGTGGGGCAGACAGAAATCCAAACAAGCTTTCACAGAAATAAAATGCATCGGCTACACTTAGATAATGAGAGCCCAACATCAGGAGATTGAATTCAAAGCCACCATTGCACTCCTAAAACTCGCTGACTGAACGGGTTGCAGCAGAGACTGCAAGTTCACTAAAGCAGTTCATGAGAAAAAAAAATATACAAAATGTTTAGTAGAAATAGCTTTAAAGACTTCTGTGAGAGTTAAGTGAACCCGGATTGGACAATGACACACCAGTTCATAGAGGAGAGGGGAAACAAATCTGTATTCTAGGCATCAGCTAAGATTTGTGTGTACCCACAGGAGCTAATTTCCTAGATAATTTTTTTTTGTTGTTCATACAGCATTATTTTTAGTAACCTGCAAGATGCCATGAAGCATTAACAATAGGTTTAAGACATCAGCTAGTGAGCAGTTCCTGTCTTAGGAACAGAAAATCCCCAAGTCATCAAAGCCTTCCCATTTCAAACAACTGCAAGCAGCTTTTGTCCTAAATCACATCTCCCCAGTCCAGCTATGTTTGCTTTAACAACTGGAAATGAATCCTTTGCAGCCAGGATGATGCTGTGTCTTGGGTTCATCACACTCCAAACGGGTTTTGCTCTGTCAGTGAGGTCCCCACCCTGTCCAACACCTGAACGTGGTGCCCAGCCAGGTCCCCTCTGTCTGGGGGCAGTGGCTGTGCCCCAGTGGGGACTGGGCTGCTCCACTGCTGAGACAGAAGAGTGAGCAACAGCTCAGAAAGGACAGAAGGAGAAATGGAAATGGGGCAGGAGCAAAAAAGGGAGGAGGGCTGATATAATAAAGAAGGTAAACATGGTAGCTGAAAAAGCAAGAAATGTCCAAGTAGCTGATGGATGAAATAGCAAGAAATAATTAATTAGTGAGCAAAACCAGAGGGCAATGAAATTAAATGGTTAATTATGCAATGGAGCAAACAGCAAATTAATTAAATGTGTGTGGATCTACCAGGTGCTCTGATTATTTAAGGCAAAACACGGTTAGTGAAACTCTTCATTCTCTGGTATTTCAGTTATTCATGGTATCTCTGGCCATGGGGATTAGAGCCTGTTTAAATGCAAGGTCCAGCCGTGTATATCTAAAAATCATTTATCTTGATAGTGCAAGTGAGATGAACAGGACAGTGATGGAAACTAGTAGGGACACAGCTGTTCTGAATAAAATGACTTAAAAGAAGATGCTATAACAAGAAAATATATAATGTGTTGCTTTATTTTTATTTTCTTTTAACATTTTATTTGACTAATCAGGTAGAATTGTTACAGCCGAGAATAGAAGCTGGAAATGTTTGGCTGTTGCTGTCCTGACAATGGAAACTCTACCATGTCTGAAGCAAGGTAATGCAAATAGATACAATTGCTTATTCTTTGGTTAACTTTAAACTGCTGGAGGAAGCCAGGATTTTTGAAAATGAATGATTAACAAACTATTACAATAATGTCTAATGATTGAAAAAAAATCATCTCCTGCTTACCTGTTGATTAAAGTCTTGATAAACTTACTGTACTGTCTAAAATAATTCTGGGTTACTTTATAACTCCACTTCTCAGGTATGGGAACATTCTCCTACAGTATGATCTGCTAGTATTGCCTGTTTTTTTTTTTTTCCCCAGTGGGTGTTTCCTATTTATTTTTGGAAATTTTGTTCTGTAAATATTTTCTAATTTCCTCTCTGTTAAGTAGATTTTGATCTCAGGTGTGATTGTGTTAAATTGTAGTCTTTCCTTTTCTCTTATTAAGTGTTCCTGATGAACACAATTGGCCCATGTGATCATTCTTGGGAATATTTATAAGTGGTATGAAAAATTTTCTTGCATGAGTAGTCAGAACACACATGGAATACTTTGAGGACTCCGCCAGGAGTTCCTCACAGCATTTAAATGTGGTTTTCTGACCTGGGAGGTCATGGGTAGCAGTTGTCTGTATTTGGAAAGTAATAGAAAATGTAGCTGTGCCTGTATCATTCATTTATTCCCATCACCTGCACATAAATGTTTCCCTCACCTAATACTTCACAGCTCTACAGGACACATTTATTGTCTCAAATGTGTAGAGCTATAGCAGAATAAGGACTTAAATAAACCACAGGTGTGAAAAATTCCAACTGGCAACTTCAAACTAAACACTACGAAGCATAAAAAAGCACTTGTCAGAGGTGGAAGGAGCAGTTTGATTAAATCATTGTTTCAGCCCAGACATGTTGGGCCTAATTCTCCCCTCCCACAGCTGACTCACATGGAGCATGGGCAGTGGCACTGCCGTAAGACAGGAGTGGTGGCACTTGGACTCTGGAGCTCTCTTTATGCCTGTCTGACACCAGGGAGCTGAAATGTGCAGCTGAGCAGATTTACGCTGCTGCGCTCGTCACAGGTGAAGGTCTGCTCCTACTCATGGTCTGGGATCACTAAACTGAGGCAGGGAGAATTTTAGTAGCCAACTTTGCCCCAGTGTTGAGAGCAACAAAACCTGGCTGAGCTGCTGGTGAGGCAGGCAAGAGATGGATCTTCCTTTTACTGTTTTTCCTGCTGCCAGTTGCCAGGGAGGAGCCAGCGTGGCATCTTTGTGAAGTACTGCAGTTAAAAGCTCCGCTGCCATCAAATTCTATGGCCCCATCCTCTGCTCCCTGTCATTTTGGCATGTGTCCTCACCTGGAATCCCCTCCTGGCAAGAGTCTCTCATCGTCTATAGCAGGGCAGCACCAGGCAATTGCAGAGCAAGCACCTCCTGCCTGCATCTCCCTCTCCTGATTTGACTTTTAGGGAAGAGACGGTATGGCAGCCGCATTAGGCATGCCAGGCACAGTGCCTCCAGTGAGTAGGCTGGAGAACTGAATCCTCCTTAGAAGTACTTTTAAAGATCATGGCAAATGGGGGTGACCAGAGCACCAGCCCTTTCCAGCCTCAGCACAGCAGTGGCCAGCTGGAGAATACGGATGCTGCATTGCTGCCTACATGAGTAGGAAAAAGAGGGATTTGGTTTTTTAAAGTGTGAAATGCACCAGTGCATAAGTGTTAGCTTATTTGAAAACCATCAGCATGAATAATTAGGATTACATTGCTTTGAGTACTACTGAGGAAAGTGTGTGCCATTTTTCTGTGTTAGTGAAAGCCACATGATCCACTTCATTCTTATGTTCATATTATTGCAGTTACAAGAGACAATTTGCAAATGCCTGGCTGCTTCATAAAAGCTAAAGTACTTGGATTCACAGCAGGTACTAATTTTGTGTGCATCTGCTGAGCTGTGCATGGCATCAACCTGTTTTTAATTACACCTGCATGTCAGGCTCAAAATGCATCTGTGAACAGGAAAGATGAAAGGTAGACAGAACAGGATGTCATGTATTTCCCATCACCTTTCACTGGCTGGCTGCCCACAGAAGTAAGAGGAAATTCCCTTCTTTCATAGTGAAAATGTAAAGATTTACTAAGCTTTGCACTGCCAACAGCAAGGTGTAATTACTCCTTTAAGGAAGCATGCATGTGTTAACAGGGGTGAGCAGGGGGAGCTCCAAATAGCTTTCCACACCTTCCCTACCACTGATCTGTAAAGGGCAATAAGTAGCTCTTGCTTTGTTATATTTTATTTGCATTGAAATGTGTAAGTTGGTTGACTTAATATCCCAACTTCATTGTGAAATAAAATATGTGAAAGCAGGAGTCACCAGGGCTTTTCAATGGCTGGAGTAACAAAGACAAAAGTTAAACAACACTTCTGTCTTCTGTTATTTCACCCAAGTGTAGAAAAAAAATGTTTTTACAAATAAAATAATTCAGACTACAGCTAGGGATGGCCATGACTCTTGAAACACTGGACAAGGTGATTCAAAAACTGCTAGACAGTCAGAAGAAATGTTTTTCATGAAGCAATTTTCTCTGAATAAAAAATACTAAGCCATTTGTGATTGCACCTTCAAGCCATTCCTTTCATCTATTCCTGCCATTTGGAATTGTTTCTTTTTCTAATTGCATTAAAAATTGTGCACTTTAAAGGCTGTGGTGTGCGCCAAGAATGTGTATGTGTAGTCAGTGCATAAAACAGGGGAACAGGGAAAGAACAATTGCATTTTTTATTCTGGAATCCAGTCAGACTTTGAAAGCTACCGCAACTACTTTGCTTCAAAAAACAGCAATGAAAATCAATAATGGTAACACAAGTTTAAAAGAGAAAGAAGTTATTCACAGTCCTCTTCTATTTTAACATAAATGCAAGTTGTTGAAACTTTTTGATCCTATTGCCTATTCCTACAGTATTTCTTGGCAATTTGGGGTGCCTCATTTGGGGTGCTTAATTTGGAATTAAGCAGTGATAAAAAGCACCCATGAGATCAGTCCATCTGGCAGGCTGAAGCTTGATTTTGTGTGCAGGTAGCCTTGAGCCCCTGGCTTTGGTAACCAGGTCTGGGCTCTGCACAGTCCATGTTGATGCAGGAGGGCATCCCTGCATTGTGCCCAGGGTAGTCACCCCTCTGGCAGCCCCAGGGGCAGGGGCTGGGGGGAACTCCCTGGTGTCTGCCAGAGTTAGGGGAGAAGAAGGGAACAGGGCCAATGCATCTCACTGCTTAATTTTTGTGTCCAAGTTTCAATGAGTTTAGTCAGAGGCCTTGGAGACCGTAGACCTGGATTCCTGCTTTCCTCAGTCAGGCACTGATCCAGTAGAAGCTGTGGTTGTAACTGCCCTGGCACCATCTTTGCTCTCCTGGAGTGTGATATGAAAAATAAAACAAAACTAATCAACTCTTTTTGAGTAGAGGGAAGAGCCTTTCAATATATTTCAAACTTGAGGTGAGAGAAAGCAAAATAAACCAGAAATGAGGTTGACATCCAAAGACTCCGGAAGGTATCTGCCTCCAAGGTTTCCCTCCTTTGTCGCACCATGATCCAACTATTCCCTGGATTTTTTGCATGCCTTTTCCATTTATGCCACCAGCTGTAATTCCAGTTTCATAGTAACCAGGAAAAAAATCTCACCATTTTCAGCAGGGCCCTGCCAGGTTCTACTCTTTATGAGCCCTAAAGTTCACAGAGGTGGTACCTTTACCTCCTTCCATTGCTGCTGAGCAGATGCATTTGTTTCTGAAGGTAAAAGCTCATTGCTGGTTTTAAAGTTGTATCCTATTAACTGATTTCATCTGTCAGTGGCTGTAAGTCTTACATAACACAACACCTTTTTTCTTCCTTTAGCGAAACCACAGTTTTAATACAACACTTTCTTTGTTACCTGAATACACTTTTCTTTTTGTGCACTTTTGTGCAGGCTGCAGGAATCCAGACAAACAAGTGTTAATTCCCCATGATGTTTTCCAGCTGACAGGCCTAATTGATTTGATTTCCACTGTTTTCACAAGTGACCCCCCTCAACCCGTCATCACCACTTCTTTTGATACCTGAGCTTTACTTTCTACTCTCACATTCCACTTCAACAACTAATAAAGAGCTTATTAGGGAGGAAGAAACTCATTACTTGTTTTCTAAACTCTGCTCCACGCGCAGCAGATTCAGCGGGTTATAGCCCTGTATTATCAATCAATACAGAACATTTGCTTCCATTAGGTTACCAGCATCTTTTATCATCAGGCTGAGGGTAGGAACCTGTTTCTTTGTATTCTGCTACCCACGCTCCAGCTAGACTAGACAGAGATAAAAGACAGCTGAGTAATATTTTCCTGAGATCCCTGATGATGCACACAGATGGCCTGTAACAAATGAAATATGCAAGGTGACGGCTGGAGTTCTCCTCACTCCAAGTTCAGCTTTTACGGCTTAGGGAGTATTTTAGTCCTTACACCACAGCTTCATGGTAGAGAGAGATTTATTTTCTTATCTGTAACAGGGTTTGTGAGTCTTTGCCTACCATGGCCATTAATGGTTGCAGTAGGAAGTAGCCAAGTGCTCTTACTGTACTTCTTGCCTTATTAAAAAACAGCTGGGGAAAAAATGTATTGAAAAGAGCAGTACAGCCATGTGGAGCTTGAGAAATCTAAAGGGAAGCATTGGAGAAATTTGTTATCTGCATGAAATGAAATAAAAGGCTGAAGAATGCCATTAAGGGATGTAACATATGTAAAAGCAAACAAACAATATCAAACACATATTAAGTCAAGTGAAAGATTACATGTTGGTAGCACAGGAAATAAAAGCCCTTTGCAATAAAGTAAACACAGATCTGTTTACAGTGCCTGAAACAAATTTTTTTTTCTGTCCTGTTACTGTGTCTTCTCTGTGACTGCCTTATCAGATCACAGTCCAGCTGGTGGCTGTGTCCATCAAATTCACTTTTGCTAATGTATTAAATAATCTGACCATAATGCCTGACTGTGGATCATAGTCTAGTGAGCAGGAATTCATCCAATTTGAACTGAACACAGTTTTAAACACGTAGTTCCTAACCTTCCTAACTCCTGGAGTCTCAGCTTAGTGGAAGATCATCTTAAAACAATCTAAATATGTTCTGCAAGATTTCAGAGTCAAAAAGTGACTTAGATCTGTTGAACTGCAGAACAGCACTGATAAAGCAGCAATTCCTTGACTTCTTAAGCGGCCTGAACTCCAGAAACCTGGGAGCAGCTCATCACCTTCCCAATGTCCATGTCCTCAGGGGCAGAAGCACAAAGATGTGGAAAGAAACCCCAAAATCCAAACTGAGCTGCTGCCTGGGAACTGTGCTGCCTGGGAACCTCAAGAAAGTTTTTTTTGTGTGTTGTTCCCCTGGGGAAAGGGTGGCTACAGACAATAAGTGGCTGTGCAGAAAAGTGCTCTCCTATGGACACACCCCACTCCTGAGGAATGTAGGGCACCTTCTTCCAATCCAGAGACGGAAGAGGATGGTGGACAGCTCCAGCCAAAAGAAGTGGCAGGTAGCCAGGGAACATGGGACTGGAGAACTCCACAGCCCTGAGCCAGAATGGGAGCCAGCCCCACTGGTTGTAGTGCCAGTAAGAACAAAAACTGCTGCCCCATTAGGAGCTGTGGGATGAAAGGGTGGCGAGAAGATGCAACTGTGAGAAGATACTGTAGGAATCAAGTAGGACTGTAAGTTAGGACACACAGATGCTGAACAGAAAAGATTTGGTGCCTCTGAGTGACTGCTGAAGGGTACCTGACCCTTACACCATGCATATCATGCCCTCAGAGTGTGATGGCAAGAAATCCCACTTAAAGTTTTCAGATTTGTCTTTTCTGGGCTTCATGGAAGTATTTACATAGGTGTGTATCAATTCTGCAGCATCAACCAATTACAGTGACAGTTTTTAAATAAATCAATACATTATGTATGCGTATAAAATAGACTGTATTTCTATATATAAACCTAAGCCATTTCCTGTCTATATGGAAAGTATGGGTATTGTCTGCTGTGTGAAAAAAAAAAAAAAAAGGATATGCTCCACTTTTTCCATTTATCGTCCAGAACATACCCTCCTATCAAATGGTTTCTGATTGAAAACAGCCTCTTAATGCATTACAAGTAAAAATAACCCATTATTGTGTAATATATGATATATCCTTTCCTCTTTTAGGCAAAGCAGTCCCTGAAAATATGTCTAGACAGAGTGATGGAAAAGCACAAATTGGCCTCTAACAGTTGCCACCCACTTATCAGACAAACCTGGAAAAAAATTTAAGATATTACAGTCGCACTCATTGCACGACACCCATAAGGCAGAAAGTCTCTCTGAGGCTTCATGGCTTACTGCAAAGCAGAAGTGTCAGAAACTTTGTGAACAGGAGCATGACTAACTTGCCTTCATGGCCTGATGAGAATTGCCAAGTGACTGAAGTAGGCCAGGGTTTCCTGTGAACAGTGGAATATCCCTTGTATGGACAGTGTTAAAAGTCTTCTTCCCATGCTGCAGATGAATCAATCACCTGCTGACACTGCAGACATGATCAGAATTCAGAATCTATTTGCCACATTTTGGAGGAAAGCTTTTAAGTTCTGACCTAATCCTTCTGCCCTGCACCTGATCATTTTTTAAAAGCAGCTTTTTAACTCTCTTGAGTTTATGTCTGGTAATAAAGTTCTCTTGGACAAGGTTCTCTTTGTAAAAAGATCATTTTCCTCCTCTGGCACACCTCCCTGCTACCTTGTTGTGGCAGGAAATCAACATCATTTGTACTTGTAGTGAGGACTCTCAGGATGCAGTGTACACTGTGGATAACTGCCTTTAGCTGGGTTTAGCTGTTCTTCTGTTCTCCTCCTCACCTTTAAAAAAGAATGACAGGGTAACAGTGCTAATGGAAAGAAAGATCTGCAGAAGGACAAGAGAAATCAATTGTTCAAGAGTTTTCATCCGATACCACTTGTTTCCCACTTGCAAAATACTTTGTGTCTTGTTATTCAGAAAGTGTTAGTCTTCCCTGTGGTGAAAAGCGAAACGGTGAATCAACAAAGTGGGTGATTTTTGTATAAAGGGTGTGCTGGATGATGTTTATTCAGTTTGCAAGCACTTGCGTGTTTTCATCTGTGTATGTAGAAAGTGTTCGTGTGTAGGAAAAGTGATTGACTCTGGTCCCAAGGCTTCCCAAGAAGCCTTGTCACATTCTCAGGTTTGAAAACACCATGATGGTGAAAGCCAGGCATGGGTTGGGATGTACAAGCCCTGTGTAGGAGTGGAGTATTGTAATAACACACTGCCACCTGCTTTAGGCCCTCTTCTTTAGTGTTTTGTCTTCTTCGTCTCCACAGCTGCGGAATTCCAGAAGGTAAGGGGCTAATGTGGATGTCTCAAACACCAAGGGAGAATCCAAGCTTGGCAGGTGGGTTGTCTGGGTGGAAGAATAACCAAATAACTTTGCAGTCACCTGTAATCTCTGAGCCAGCTCTGAAGGAAAGGCTCTCCTATACACACATATGCACACCCCCCCATACCATATACATGCAGACATACACACAGCTGAGATGTAGCCTAAACAGCATCTTTTTTCCCTTTTATTTTGGAAAGCCAATATAAGGTTTCTCCTAATGGCATAAACAAGGAAAACAGCACACACAGAACTACCATCTTCACCCAGACAAGCAAAATGCTGATGGACTTTGCAAACATCACAACAGTTTTGACACAGATGCCCCCGTAAATTGAGCCAAGCTGTTCACTGTGCACCAGAAATTGTCTTGTGTTTGAGCTTCAAATTCACCTCTTTGTGTAAGGGAGGTTGCAGCTGCAATTTTGCTGCAGAGACAGGCAGAAACTCAACCCAGGCAGTAATCTGCAAGACAAACATCAGGAGGAAGCACTTTCCACTTGAGCTTTGAAGTTACAGCCTTTCTACCAATGTGCTTTGGATTTGCTCCGCTATTTTTAAAACCGAAGAGATGTCCAAGCCTCTGCCTAGCCCTCCCCTTATGTTTGGTGCACTTATCGAGGTTGGCATCCTGTATGAGGCAGCAGATCAGTCAGGAAGTTAACCAGGAGTCCAGATGCTGGTCTTGGAAAGGCTCCTGCCAGAGCCATGCTTCCATGGGTTTCAGCTGCCAAATTCCCTCCACACAAATGTCCACAGTTCCTGGCTCTCACACTGGGGTAGTTAGAGGAAAAGCCTGAAGAAGAATGTTTTCTACTCTACAATTAATGGGGAGGAGCAGTGCCAGGGGAGCAATACTGCTGACATAGGTTGGCATGCCTTGCATTGCAAGTTACTGTTTTCCAGCCAGAGAAAAAGTTCTTGTTTGTCCATGAAGATTTGCACATGTGATGGGACAGGCAGCACACTCCAGGCTCTGCCCTGAGGAAGGGAATTAGGCTGGGCTGCTTTCCCCTTACAGGTTGCACTGAGATACAAATGCCTACACACATTTATATGTTAGATAAATATTGCAGTCCCTATCTCCCCATACCATCCTAGGAAAGACATCAATTTTTCAATAGCTGCTTACACTGTAGACCATGGCTTCTACAAAGCTATGACTTCATTTTCCTTCAGGCTCCTGAAATCCCAATCCCATGGAAAGCTAGGACTGTACCTCAGGCTGTGTATAACAGAAAACTTCACATGCTAGTAATGGTTTTTTTTTTTTTTCCTAAATGGGGCTTTGGTTAAGCAAAGCTGTCTGTGATGCTCTCTCTGACATCTCTGTGGTGAGGAGCACACCTGCCTTTTGCTGAAGGTCTGGCTCTGCAGGTACTGAAGGGCTTTTCTTCAGGCACCCTGCTTGAAAGCTGGGGCTGCTTTTGGTGAGCACACACTACACTACCTGCTCATAAAAAACAACAGTAGGAGGCCAAGCCTGCAAACAGGTGTACATGGTGATTTCAAGTCATGATTAATCATCATACTTCGACTAATTTGTCTCCTAATTTTGTAACACTGACATGAAGGGTTCTGAGACTGCAGAATCAATGAGCACCATCAGAATGGGGCATCATTCCTCAGACCAAACCCAAGTGTCAGTAGAGAGCACACATGCACATGTCCCTCCTGGGACAAGAGGATGTGAGATTTCAAATCCACAGTCACATTAGCACTTTCCAGGATGTTAATGCTTTTAACATGCTGAACCTGGGAGTTTTTTTCCTTCCAATTTCAGATTACTCATTGAAATCTCTATTGCAACTGTGGACCATGAGTTCATAAAAGGTGATGTGGGTAGTGAACCCTTATAGATTCAGTTGTTGCCTGAGGCTTGATTTTGTTTCACAGGTCTCTCTCACATACCTCTGGGGTGTGTAGTTTGTTAGTTTTGAGCTAGGCTATGGCTGAGTTTCAAATTAAAGCTTAGGGATATCCAAACAAGTAGGAAAAACAACAACAAAAAAATTATTCAATCTAACATGGATTCTTTTACCAGGAAGCGATGAAAACAAACGTGACAATTGTAATCACAAAAGGAATTGCTTCCAAAAGCTTTGAGCAGCTAAAAATATAGCAGAGAGGAGAAGGAGGAAGGATTTAGGACAAAAGCTGGAATTCAACCTTAAGTATAACAATGAGTATCTACATTTATTGTCATAAAGATCTCATCAAAAGCATGTGCTGAAAGTCCCTGTGCACACAGCAAATGCTGCACTATTTTAACTGGTCTATTTTGGGCCCACTTCATAAGAACCCATTGGTCACAGTGGCAGGACTCACTTTTTGCTCATATCTCTATATGAAGAGACAGCACTTCTCACAAATGACATTAAAGGCCAGGGTATTTCATCCAAGATTTTATCTTTTGTTTAGTGGCATTTTGCCTTCAGTGTTATTCTGCTGTTGACAGAGACATTTGAACATTTTTATTGATTCAGAAATCTGGGCATTAAGACTCATCTTTATAGTTCACTTAAAAGTAAATGTTTCAAAATGTAAAACTCCTCATGCAGCTTTTAAACTTTATTGGCTGAAGACTGAGTGCTGTAAAATGATTTTTTCTTCAGTAATGGAAGTTCTATTTTACAGAAAACGGTAACCATTAACTCTGCTTGCTGAGAGCAAATGAACAAAATCAGACCTGCTTTATGAAAAAGGAGGATCTGGTCACCATAATAAAAGTACAAATTTTTCATAGCCTCTGTTTTTTCAAGACCTACTCATTCCTAACTCCTGGGTTTTACTACACAGTCATTTGTTAACAGAGGAATCATTTTGCTCATTTTAAATGCAGCTGGAATGAAAAGTGATACAGGCGGAAACAGGAATGAATGAAGGACAACTTGGAAAATAGTTCCTTCCTCTTCTTCAGCTTGTGTACTACGTGGAAGGAACTCAGGAGGTTATCCATGGTAGCATCAGCTACATCCTTGCTCTTCCTGGCTGCTGTTTTTCTACTCTTAAAAGCATCCAGTCTGGAGACTCAGAATTTCTCCAGTCAATCCATTACAGGGCTTCATAATCTTACTATCTCAAAGATTGGGTTTTTCCTTTTTCCTTGGTATCTAATAAGAATCTTCCCTATTCCAGCTGAAGCTTCTCCTTACCTCTCCTTCACTAGCTTACCACAGGATCTGTGCTCTGCTCTTTGTAGTAACCCTTCAGATATTTAAAAACATTCTCAGCACTCACTCCTATCTCTTTTTTTTTTTTTTACAGTAAGCAGATGCAGTTTGTCCAGTCCTTCCCCAACAGGTAATTTTTGTTGTACCTGTGGGGATTGCAACAGTGCTCTGGATCCTCATCAGATTATCAGCATCTTTCTTATGTGCTGTGACCAAACTGAACTAAATGGGGCTGGATTCATGGATGGACAAAATACCTACAGCATCCAGAGTCCTGTGGCTCCTGAGTGTCTTTTCTAGCACTGGTACTGGGCACACCACAGTCCCCAGACTCTATGACCAGCATATGGCATCTGCATGATCCCAGACATGCTCCAACAGCTCCTAGCACATGCCTGGCATCCCTTCAAAGAGAACTAAAGGCCTCTTGCCTCCACTTTTTATAACGATGGTGTTTTCAGTGAGAGCCAGGCCCTGAATTAATCTTTGTTCCCCTTTTCAGTCCCAGACCTCACAGGGATGCACCTTATCACTTCTTGAGCTCTCCTTGTCTGCAGAACACAAAATTCTTCACACAAGGGAACGGCATGTGGATAGGTTTGAGAATTCAGCAAGCTTTCCTCACATAAATCATCTAACATGTCTCACAGTGTCCTTCAGCTGCTCAAGAAGTTATTATGCCCATCCTGCTTTACTGCATGCTATTCCTGCAGCTTTCTCAAGAAATTTTCTGCACTGAACACCTATGAAGTAGCTACTTGGTCATCTGTGGCATCTTTGCCTCTGTCTCTAGACTTGATGGAATTGTTGAGAAAATGGGTTTTGGCAGTGGCTTCTTTTAACAGACTTGAGCCTTATCACAAGACAGAACAGCATGGGCGCTATCAGACACGTGCAATCACTGGAAGAAGGGAAAACAGTTGTGCACTGTCCCCCAGTGAATACTTTTCACATGTGTCTGTTCTTTCTCCCTGGCTGTAAAGTTTGGCTGCAGGAATTGATTTGAAGGGCTGGGAGAGAGCTGGTTGTGGCTGATGGAAGCCTTTGTGGGGATAACTAAGTTGTGCTGTTCTGGGTGGATGCAGCTACAGAAAGCTCAGGGTACAGGACTTCAGGTTAGGGTGGGCTAGACACACATACAACTTCTCAGAGGGCAAGGTATAGGAAAAGGTAAATAAATGTCTTTGGACCATTTAGTAATAGTTGAACTTGTGTGAACATGGAACGAAGGCAGGGCAGACAGGGTCTGAGTCTGCTCAGACATGGGATGCTCCAGAATGCCTCTAAGTCCACACGGGGTTGGCATTTTTGTGGCTGTACCCACCACTGACTGTCAAATGGCCTGAACTCAGCCCCTCTCTGACATTCAGGATGTTCCTCAGCATGCACATGGCCTAAAAGCATCTCTCATTGCTTTAGACTTCCCTTAATTTTGTTCAGTCCTGGAGGCTAAATAACCAGGATGGTCAGAGCGTAGCTCAGGGTGTGCTGAACACACAAGCAGATGTGTGCAAGTAGACCAGAGAGGCATGAGAGCACAGAGCTGGGACAGGATGGGTTGTCAAAATACTTATCCAACATGCTGGCAGGAGTTTTCAGCTGTCGCTGGTGCTCACGTGGATGAATTTAATGCTAGCTTAGAAATTTCTTCCAGAGCAGTACTCACACCCATGAAGTAGAGACGTATTTTGAGAGGGAATAAGACACTCGAGCAGTACCTCCCTCTTTTTCCTCTGGGATAAGCTGCTTCCAGCTCACCCCGGCCCTCCCTCAGATGGCAGTCCTTGCTCCTCCTGTGCAAACCTACCTGGTATGCCCTCTCAAACCCCAACGTTGCCATAAGAAGGGATGTCGAAGCCAATATTCTTCTCCCAGGATAATAGGAAAAAGAACAGCCCTTCATCATGCATTTAAACTCCCTAAAATAAGTGCTAAATAAGCTTGAAACTGCCTGGTGCGTGCGTGGCCGCCTGGGAGCGGGGAGCTGGCGGGGGAGGTCTGGCTGACACAGGCACGCACCTCCCTTCCTGGGCTGACCTGGCCAGTCCTCCCAGGGATCTCCCAGCACCCGCTCCCTGGCGGGATGGCATTCCCCCACGAAGGAGTGATCGCATCACCCGGGCCCCTTGTGTAATTCTGGTTCCCAGCAATTGTTTTCTGGTGACCTTTTATTGTTAACAATTAGCGCTGGAGCTGGAGCACAACTGGTGTAAGCATATTTTACATCCTCCTCAAGCAAACAAAAATGCTGGGTGGGCACGGTCTTGTTTCCTGGTTCACACCCATGACTCCTTTGTGTCTCAGGTCTCCTCCCACCATGTGTCATAGTCAGCAAACCCACTCCCTTACCTTTTGGCTCCCAGATAGAGTGACGTCTTCGAGGGATGCGTAGGCATGCTCAGTGTATCCCATTATTTCCTTTCACATCCTATATGAACACTGCCTCTCCCTAATACTCAGTCTTTCCTTATCCGTGAAGCCAGAATTGTAAATCCCTATGCAACAGAGTGCAAAGAGTGAGTTTGAAGGATGGTTTCTATTTATTTAAATGTACAGGCTATAAACACCGCCCTCCTACACTATGTTTTGGGTTCTTGCATGTATTTCCATACAGTAAATATCTTGACAGTTCCCTCTGCTCGACCTCAGTGATATACTTTGTGCCTTGGAGGCACAAACACATCAACAGTCTGCTAATCTTCACAAGTAATAACATAGATTTTTCTTCTCTCTCTTCACTTTATTAAACTACATTTGGGGAGAAAAGGTGTAGTTGGCCACCTGCTCCAAACCAGTTGTGGCAGCCCAGGAATATGCCCAGTTTCTGAGCTGAGGACCCTTCCCAGATGTGTACTTTGCCAGTAAGTCTCTGTCTTTCCTGTGGGGAGGAAGGGAAGATGGGGAGGCAGAAGATCAAGGAAAGACACTCCAATCTAATCTTGTTTCCTGCATTATGGTGTGTGCATGTGAGGGGGGTGTGCAATGGGCAGAGGGGGGACACTACATTAATCAAATCGTGATTCTTTTAGGGTACAATAGGCAATTAAAAACAAGAACTTGGATTTCTCCTGCAGTCTGTTGGCAGCTAACACACAACTCATTCTTTCTGCGGATAGCTTTACTTAGCAGGTCTGTGCCATGACTAATGAAGCCATCTCTCCGCTAGCGTGCTAATTCCAGACCTTTTGGGAAGGAGCCCGGCTGCAGCTCACTGCATGGCCCTCCCCTCCTCGCAGGCTCCTTATGGCCACCCTGCAGGTCCCTCCCACTGCCTGCGCTGTGCTCGGGAAAAGTGTGAGAAAACATTTCTCCCTCAAATCTGCTTTCAGGATTCAGCGCTGCTTCGCGATGACATTTAAGGACAGATTTTTCTGGGGCACTTCTCATTTTATCCAAAACATTTGAAAACCTCTTCCTTGGCAATCCTCTTGCCTGCTCCTCGGTGGCATGTTATCTGATCTCTCCATACCCACTGGCAGTGGGGAGAGGCACGCGTTTCACCGGTAAAGTCATAGTTAAACTAAACATTAAACTGTCCAAGAACTTACTTCCTCGACAGCTCTGATTCAGGCTCCCAAAAATGCTCTGCACAGTGAATCATGCTTCCTTCTGGAAATGACAGAACTTCCTCATCATGGTGTTCTAACTTGCCCTCTCCTCGTCTCCGGTGCTATCAGGAAAGGATTGAATTGCATGCCACATTTTTTCCGTGGTCGGCAGGGAGATGCATCCTTTTTGAAGGGGAAGAATTTCTATGAGTCAAAGGATGACAAACTGAAAATTAGTACCAGCCGCAGAAATAAATGACAAACAACAACATAAAGCCCCGTAGAGGTGGCCTCTAGTGGGTGTTTATTGGCTATTTGCCTTTCTAGCAACTTGAGTAGCCTAACTATTGAGAAGCAAACTTGCTTTTCACCACTGAAAGTAGGAGCAAAGTTGAAACCACCAGGATTAGCTCTCTGATTGTCTTTCCTGTGCTTGGTTTGACAGGTCTTGTCTGCTCGAAAGTCAGGTAAGGTGGAGCAGTGCATGAGAGGTCCCAGAGTCCATCCCAGCTCTGAAGGACACACAGCAAGAGTGTGGGGAGGGGGAAGATAAAGGACAGTGTTTTTGGGTGCTTGTTCCAGTCAGACTCACACAGCAGACTGGTTCACAGGCATTGTGGTGACAGCAATTTAGAGACAGTTTGATGCAAAGGACTTTGAAATCAAAACAACAACCCCCTGCTTCAGCCCCACCCCACGCAAACCTTTATGATTGCTGAACAACATAGAGTTGGGGTAAATACCTGACCATATGGTAAATGATGACTTGCACTGGAAATCAAAATTTTAACAGCTCTTTTTGCTTTGTATACAAAATTTTAACTCCCTCAGAACCAGTGCAGGTGAAAGCCCAAGATGCACAGTCAATTAGTTGCCAGGCTCTGGGCATTTCTGGGATGAAATCCTGTTCCAAACCAAATCACTAGCAAATTCCCAAAGGAATACATTTTCAGCCTCATTTAGACATAATATAATAGGAAGGCCTGGACACTAAAAACTGGAGAGTGGTTGAATGGAAATATAGGGGCAATTACTGTGCTTCCCTTAGAACAAACTTATTTTCTTTCCCTAGCCATATTCCATAATCAGAAAAGCACTATGTACGTAATAGGGAAGAAGAGTAAATAATACCAAAATATGTAAATTTTCATGTGTTTTAGGCAGATAAAATGCATTTTTTCAAGACTAATTTAGGAGCATTTATTGCCTTAGAGACTTAAGTTTATATTCCTGCCCTTTACATTGTCCCTGAGAAATGGTATTGTTTGCATATTGACATTTCACTATTTCAGTGTGGTTCACACTTGCTGTTCATAGCAGATGAAATACAATAGAAAGAGGCATGAAGAAAAGAAACAAAATTAATGCCTAATGCATCTGAGCCTGTTTGGGGCTCCCTGTTGCAACAAGTAGGCTTAAAGCACACCTAAGGTGGAAGTCAGGGAATGCAGAAGTGGAAAAAAAAAACTCCTGAACGACCATATTCAGTCACAGACAGCACAAACATAGAGTACTTTTCATAAATGGGTCAAGTTCTACCCTGAAAAGAAGACAACTTGTTGCTTCTTGAAAGGCTACCCCACGTCTTACTCCTTCAAGTTATCTTTTTTCTGATTTCCTCCACATGCTTCTTTGTGGCCAGAAGAATCTTTGTGGCCAGAAGAATCTTTGTGGTGTCTGTTTTAACTCAAAACCCACTGGTAACAGCAATCCATTATTTAAATATAACACTTCCAGGCAGCAGCTGATTCAATCACAGGAGTAAAAAATAGTCTTAATAACAACTTACAGTCAGGTCCTTCAAATGCATGTATTAGGGACTAGGATAGCACGCAGAATAAAAGTACCCACTCATTCCTGACCCTGAAACCACGATCCCTTAGCAGACTAATCAGAGCTGCAAGGCAGGGGATAGGTATTGAATCCCAAGGACTGATCATGCACAGCAGTTTTGCAATCAGATAGGACCTTGCCAATTTGCTGACTCATTTCCTTTGGTCCCTCAGATGTAAAAATGAGAGGTCTCATCCTACTGCCACTGTATGCCTCATTGATAGAGTCCAAACCAAAGCAATCTGAATCTAATGGGAAAAGTCACACATCAAAAGTATGTAGACTCATGGAAATGTAATTGAAACAACACTCAGAAAGAACATTTCAGGGTTTTGTAAATTTCATTAGTTTAAAAACTGTAGTCTTAATGCAGAAAGGCTTATTTTAAACCACAAAGAGAGCTGTGGGAATTAGAAATTATCTATTTTCAGCAGCAATGTCTGTTGCATTTTTTATTCATCTGTCTTTCAGATGAGAGTTTGAGCCCAATTTTTCTACAGCTGCTGGCAAACCTCCCCTTGACTGCAGTGGAAGAGGCCGATTGTTCATGTTTGGAAGATGCTTCAGATGTCTTCTGTCACACAACAAACACATGCAAGAAGAACTTGCTCAAGTTGGATAGGCTGCAACACAAGACCAAGGTCTCACTCCCAGGAAAGGGAAGACTTGGTTTACAGGAGGGTGCAGGGTCTCCATGGACAGAAGAACACCAGGGTTAAAGAGGCATTTTGAAGAGGAGAAAAAGCAACAGATCAGTACCAGGTCTTGTCTCTGTGGCTGCAAACCAGACAACCTGAAGGCAATAGTGGTGGCCAGAAGAAGTTTTGGAGTTGGAGATGTCAGGTTGGAGTGGGGAGTGGAGGACATACTCATGGCATCAAAATGTCTCCTTATAGCTCTGATGGGTTCTGTGTTTGGGTAACACTTGGTTGGTTGTACAACACACTGTACTTATCACTGGTGACATTCATGAATGTAATTGCACACAGTGATTGTGGATTTAGGGGGCCTGTTTGCTCTGCTCCCACCTCCCTTCATATCTGTGAATGTCACAGTGAGTTGAAAAATACCATAAAAATTCACAGAAAGGCTTTTCTCAAAGCACTAGCCTTTGGTTAGAAAAAGAATAATGCAGCTCCTCTGTGGACAGCACAAGAAGCCATGAGCTATGTTCAGAAAAACTGTCAAAATCAAAACTGTAAAACTTTCCATCACTTCCAGTCCACAGGCTGGTCTCTTTTTTCCCCCCACGTGTACGAACACATAACCATGGTTATGATCTCTCTTTCCAAACAACTCCTCCCTCTACTCACCCCCTTTTCTTCTGCCCTGTCCACATGCACATGTTCTGGCTCTTTGCTCTTCTGCTCACCAACAGACTGACTGCCCTTGCACACCCACAGGTGGAAAACCCAGGGCCAGCAAGGCTTCTTCATGCCCAGCCAGCTGCTGTCTCCCACAGGAGACTCAGGGAAGAAGCTCCTGCCCACCCACAGCTCCTCCTGGCTATCAGGGCACTGTTGACTCCTTGGCTGCGGACTCACCCACTGCAGTCCTGTCATTCCCCAGCAGCTCTGCAGGGCTGGAGCAGGTCACCACGTGCCTTCAGAGGGCTGTGAATGTGACTGTGTGCTCCTGGTGACTCACTAGGAGGTCACCAATGAACCAGATCCTGAGCACTGAGAAACTCTGCCAGCCTTGTGTGAATGGGAGAAAAAGGAGGAAGGAAGTTCTGTTGTTGCATTTTTTCATGGTGATCAGTGCTGAGTCAAAAAAAGGGCTCCAGGATTAGAGGGGGGAAAAGCTAAAATCATTAGAGAAATAGAATTTAAAAAGGATAAGCCAGCTGGATAGGAGTGGAAGCCCAAAAGATACCATATTCTTCTCACTGTAGATGATGGTTGTGAGAAAAATCAGAGAAGGGAGTGACAAGTGGGTGGTGATAGTCTTCACTGCTAGAGTATGACCTGCTTTTTTTCTCATCCTGGCTCTCACTAATCCAACCAATTATTCCCCGTGGGAAGACAGGGAGAAGGCAACATTGGGCAGGTCCAGTTGAGTCTGCTCTCCCTAAGGAATGCCTCTGGAGCAACGAGGTTGATTTCTGCTCAGCCTTCCACGAGCTGTTCTCAGTCACTTGTACTGACGTGGAGCTGGTGGACACCACAAAGGCCCAAGGTGCTGACCAGAGTGTTCCCCAAATTAAGCAGAGCTAAAGCTCAGACAGACTGCAAGCTTGGGTGAACTCTTAGCCCTTTGCCAAGGCAAAGTTGCCAGGTTTTGCACACTAGAACTACGAAAAAATAACTCTAGTACAGCATGACTGCACTTCTAATAGTGTAGGCTAACTGCTTTGCTGGAGAAGTGAGCAGCTGTTCCAAAAGTACCAGAAAATTACTGGCTACATGGTTTTTTACATAGGATGCAAGACATGCTCATATTATTTAGGATGTTCACCAATTCCAGTAATACACCAAATATATGCCCAGAAGTTAGTTTCTGAGATATTTACATTTTAGGCAAGAATCCTTTCAAAATATTTCCTTAGGCAACCAGTAGTGTAGGGCTGAAAAGTTTATCTTGGTTGATTCTGACTGATTTAAAAGGAAAAAGATTGTGGGGATCAGCTCATTAGCAGTTGTAAACTGGCACTGGTCCAGCAACCTAAGTAAACTTCTGAGTTCATAAACTGGATGGAGAGAGTCTGGCCCTATTCTGCAACTATTTAATCCCTTAGTATGGCAAGGGTTTTACCCCACTGTACTGGCAAGAACCAGCTTGGTTTGAATAAAGAAATACTTCATGTTTTTCAGCTCTCTCTTTTTGTCAAGTCTGCTGAAGTCCAAACACTACTTATGATCCCCTGTGTAGTCAGTGCTTGACATCTACTAGAATGGAATTCTCAAGCTGACAGATGAGACTAATGTAGAAATGTTAATTTTTGTGTCTATACCTATTAAATAAATGTCCTGCTTCTGGGCAATGGCTTGGCCTATGTACATTTTCTATGGATATTATTTTCTGCACATTTTCCAAATCTATTAATATGGTGGAAACTATGTAAGATCTTTAATGCCAAATGTTTTGCTTAGGCTGTGTTTCCTCCAGTTGAATGGGAAAGAAAAAGTGGGATAAAGAGCTGCTAGTAAAACAATTTCCAGGATTGCCTGTTTTCCTTGCTTGTAAAAAGGTTCACTTCAATTTAATGTTAGTTACTAATGAATGCTCAGCATAGAAAACTAGTGCCTTGATTTATGCTCCCTTAAGATATACTTTTGGCAATTGTCCAAAATGATTTTTTTCCTTAGGGTTTCATTGATTAGCAAGGATGCAAATTAGTAAAAGAAGTAAATTGGTATTGAGAAGTCAGAAATGCTGCATTTGGTGTCTTCAGTTTGTACATGCAAATTTGTATTCCTGAAATGCATCATCCTTTTGAAAGCCAGCCTTGCTAAGTCTGTATTTATTAATGTTAATTATAGAGGCAAAGCTCATGCCTTTAAAGCCTGATGTGATTTTGGTGCTTTAAAAAGGAATTAAACCATTTAATTATTTTTGAAGAATGTAAAACAACCCTCCAAAATCTGCAGCACTTGTTATATACAGAATAAATCTTCTGAAAACTGGTAAAGCAAAGCTTGAATTAGTGTGATCTTAAAAAATTAATTAAGACACCCTTTAAGAACTTTTTTCCACCTCTATCAGCCTGTGAGAACCTGATTCATATCATTCACCCAGAACTACCATATGGCTGAAACTCTTTCAAAAGTTATTCTTTCTTTTATTGGAAGGTGCCTCTTCCAAAAGAGTTAAATAATACTATATGCCAGAGATTGCCACAAATATCCTTCCTCTTTGCAAATAGCTGTTGCTACTATTATTGCCAATGCCAGCACAGCAGAGGAAAATACCCTCTGTCACAATGATCCCTATTCAGAGTCCAGTGGAAACCTAAACTGCCCCAGGAGGATGCTGCCATTAGGGACCACATTCTCAAGAAGACAAAAATGGTGTGTTCTTTGGGAGCTATGCAAAATGAAAAAGTTGTGGATATTTTATATACAGCCCCATATGTGCAGTGGAAGGGCTGGCTGGCTGGGAAGATGCCTGCGTAGGCTGGAAAGGAATTCTGAAATTAACATTAAAAGAAAAGACAGTTCAACCTGGACCACACTAAAGTTACAGGGCACTGCTGCATGATGAGGCAATGAGGACTGGCCACAGAGGAGTTTGTGTTTGTGGATGCAGAAGTAGGGTATGGACTCCTAAATGCCTGGACTCTTCATGGCTTTGTTTTTATTTTCAGTTTTCATGCTAACTGTGGCAAATATAGAATTATTTTAACATACAACATAAGAATTTTTATTTGTCTGAATTATAAAGCACCATATGTGAATGCATCTGTTCTTCACTGTGTTACATTTATTATTTGTACTATGGTGGGGCCTCAAGTTTCCACCTCAGATCAGGGTTCCAACTTGCTAGGCAATGCACAAACATATAATGGGAAACACTCCCTGCCTTGAGAAAAACATATTCTAAATTGACGAAAACAGCTCAGGGTGGGAAAGGAAAACAGCCAGAGCACCGCTCCAATGGCAGCTTAACCTCATCTAAACTGAAGCTGCCATGGTCCTGCACCTCCAACCAAAAACTCAAATTGCCCATTCAGTGGCTTAAACTGGCTCGCAATTTGAGTAACTCTACTCCAGTAAGGAGAAGAGCAACACAGATCTGAAACTAGTCCTCTTTTTCCTTTGGTAAGGTTAGTTTAGCAGAGTTATCTCCCTGAAGTTTTTCCCAGTGTTGCACTACAGGCACCAGTGCTGGAAAAAGGGAAGGGCCGTGGCAGGACAGTGGAAGAGCAAAGGCTGTGCCCTAGGCTGGAGTAATCTGCTGTGGAAGCTCACAAAAAGAAGTGGGACAACCAGGACTGGAGAGGTCAGGCACAGAGTAAAAGCTCTGACACTTGCTGGCAAGTGGAGTTTGCTCAACTTTTCCCACTTTGCCCAATTTTTCCCACTTGCCCTCTCCTATACGGGCATTTTTTGCACACACTTGCACAGGCCCACACAATGGTCCAGAGGGTGAGGAGCAGCACAGGGTGGTCAGCACTTCTGGATCTTCAGAGCAGAAGGCTCCTGGGGCTATGCTGAGTTCACCAGGCCATGGTCAGGAGATCCTATTTATGAACCCTTTGATGTGAAGTGATATGTCACTAACAAGCGGTGTGCATTACATATGCTCATGCCACAAAAAACCAAATAGGAATGGTTTTCATCCTCAGATCCGTGTGTGCTTTCTGCTCCTTTCATTTTCAATTTGCACTCTTGTTTTTAAAAGTCCACTGGGGCTTGCTCCATCTCAGCATTTGGTTTCTTTCTTTGTCCTCCTACTGCAATCTGTTACCTCTTGTTATCTGCCATTATGCCTTTCTTTACTCCTTTATGTGGTTTTGCATGGTTGCTGCTGCCTCTAGGAACAAGCTGCCTGCCTCTGAGGGCATATCTTATTTATTTACTTTTTAAAAAAATTCTCATTTGAAAACACATGTTTTTCCTGTATTTATGATGCAAAATTGTTCTGTCCTTCTCTGCTATGGGCCATGAAGAATGCCTGCTTTAATTTACCCTACATGCTGTGCTGTTCATTCTTCTTGTCTGTAATTTATGCCACATACTGTGCACTCCCTTGTATTATACAACATAAAGTTGCCAGATGGGTGAGTGCAACGCATGCTTTACAATGAAGGCTTTTAGGCAACTGCTTAATCCGAAGCTGCAGAAGAAGCCAACTTGAAAAAAGAAAGAGCATTTGAAAATATACCCAAACAGGTCAGTAGTTATTATGTGAGGCTAACACTCTGAGAACACTTGCTAATTAGCATATCATGTTTTTAACTTCTCCTTGACATTTATTTTTTCCTGCTTGTTTTTATGGTGTGTGATGGGAGAAGATGGAGCCAAGAGCAGAGCATTAATGGGAAAGAAGGATATTTGGACCTAAACCAGGAGCAGCCACTTTTCAGAATGAATTGGTGCCCAGCACCTGGAGACTTGTCTGGCTGTGGCCAGTGGGTCAGCGTGGCAGCACACTTTGCCAGGCCGTGGGGGATTCTGTAGAAGATGCTCACCATATGGGAGGGGTTGTTGTTCTTGATGCCTTGCATTCCTTTCCTGGCAAAGGCATGTTATATCTCCATAGGGTTTATTTTATGCAGTGTGGGCTGAATAAAAGGAGCTCCAGCCGCCAGGCACCACTGCAGTACACCCTGCGTGGTTGCTGGGGCACGGGCTGCTATGGTCACTGCTTACCTCTCATCTTCCTTCCCCCTGTCCCATCACCAGGAGGGCTACATCCAACTGCTGATCTGCAAAATTTGCTCTGCTGTTGCTGCCCTGGACCACTGTACTGGGTTTGTGTGGCCAGGTTTTGGTAGTGGAGGGGAGCTACAGGAGTGGTTTCTCTGAGAAGCTTCTGGAAGCTTCCCCCATGTGCAGCAGATCCAATCCCTGACAGCTCCAGGAGGGACCCGCTGCTGGCCAGGGCTGGGCCAGTTAGAAAAGGTGGTAACACCTCTGGGATAACAAATCTAAGAAGGAAAAAAGTTATAGTGCAGATGTAACTGCAGGCAGAGGAGAGCAGGGTGAGAATGTGTGAGAGGAAGAGCCCTGCAGACACCAAGGGCAGTGCAGAGGGAGGGGCAGGAGCTGCTCCAGGGGCTGGGATTCCCTGCAGCCCATGGTGAGACCCTGGTGAGGCAGCTGTGCCCCTGCAGCCCAGGAGGGCACAGGGATGCAGAGATCACCTGCAGCCCATGGAGGAGACCAAAAATGGGGCACGGGGATGCTGAGAGGAGGCTGTGAACCCATGGGAGCCCAGGAAGAGAGGAGCCCACCCTGGAGCAGGTTTCCTGGCAGGACTTGTGACCCTGTGGGGGACCCACATTGGAGCAGGCTGTGCCTGAAGGACTGACCTTGTGGCATTGCTGTGACATTGCAGCAATCTGTGGAGAACTGTTTCCCATGGGATCAACACACCTTGGAGAAGTTAATGGAGAACAGTCTCCCCTGGGAAGGATCCCATGCTGGAGCAGTGGCAGAAATAATGTGTGATAAAGTGACTGTAAACCCCATTCCACGTCTCCCTGTACTACTGGAGGGGAGAAGGTAGAGCTGGGAAGGAGGGAGGGGTGGGGGCAAGGTATTATCAAGGTCTTATTTTACTTCTCATTATCCTGCTCTGATTTTGTCAGTAAAAAATTCAACTAACATCTCTAATTGGAGTCTGTTTTGGCCATGATGGTAATTGGTCAGTGATCTCTCCCTGTCCTTAACTCATCAACCTTCATTATATTTTCTCTCCCCTGTCCAGCTGCAGAGGCAGGTGACAGAGTGGCTTTGGTGGGTGTCTGGCACCCAGCCAGGATCAACTCTCCACAATCAGGCTATTCAAGACTTGGGTGCATCCCTGCAGTGCTTGAGGACTGGTTTGTGCCTGGAGAAAGCTGGTGTGGCCATGGAGGGCCAGTCCTACCACCTACCAAGGGATTACATGAGCGCTTATGCAACCCTCTGTGGGGGAAGCAGGGATGTCCTGGGTGACGTCTGGGCTCTGTGGAAGCTGACAGAAACTCTGCAAGCTTTGGCTGTGAAACAAGACTTTCTCCCCACACCCTGATGTGCTCAGAGAGGCTGTGGTTGCTGACACCAGCAAGAAGCAAGGTGGCTTGCTCAGCCAGCACTCCAGCAAAAGGAAAGGCTGGAAGTAACCATGCATTTCAGGTGGGCTATTGGAAACCAGGCTGGGATTGCTAAACAGATGGTGCAACACTGAGCTTCAGCATCACCACTCCTTGTGATGAGTGTTTTCAAAGAAAAACATGAGGATGGGGAGAAAAATATGTTAGGGTGTGACAGAATCCTACTGTGTTATGGAAGGGCCAGTGGGAGGAAGGGAGATGTGGAATGAATCTATCTACATATAAAGTGAAGGCACAGCATGTCTGTGACAGCCAGCACTGAAGGCAGCAATGAAGAGGTACCAGCATGGGCTTTTAACACACTGCTCACCATCAGAATGCAAGTTCTCATCATTCTGCAGCTTGTGCTGTAGTCTGTGTGCCTCACCTTGGTGTCCTTGGGGTAGGGAGCTTGAGCTACGTGGCCAAGCTAAGGCACACCCCAGGGACACCTCAGCAGGAAAGGTGCTGCATGGAGCAAGGACAAAAAACTGCCAAGAGGAGCTGGGCTAAGTGTAGCCAAAAAATTGTTCTGTGAGCTCACAGCTAAGAAGTGAAAGTGCCAGGACCTTCAGGAGTTGGCTTCTGCTTTATCTGTCCACTTACCAAGGCTAAAGCTGATAAATTTATATATTGCATATCCAGAGATAGACTCTATTTTTCAAATAGTTCCTCCAGTCCCACCTGGTGTAGCCTTAATGAAACTGGCACCAGAAAGATGAGGAGTGAAAAAAAAAGACAGACAATATAGCATTTGCTAAGAGAGCAAATGTAGCATTACAAGGCAAGGTTGGTGCTGTGAACAACTTCTATACTCTCCTATATCGAGTGACACATCACTGGGCACATATCTTCCAAGGACACATATCTCTTGAGGACACTGAGTTGCCTAGAAGTATTCCAAGACCATTTCATTATCATTTACATTTAAATGTTTTAATTGTAAGTCACAGAGCAAAGCTCACTAACATAGGTATTTGGCATTTCAAGTTTTCTTCTCAATTTTTAAAAAAAAAATTTCACCTCTTTGGAAGATAATGGATTATGGTTTTACTCCAGATTACTAAAAAAACCAAAAACATGAAGAGTTTTTCTCTGATACAATGAATTTCTTATTGACACTAAACTGGCAGTGCAATGTAACTGATAAGTGCATTTCACACTTAGTTTAACATGCCTTAAAACAATCAGGTTAAAGGACTGAGATTAAGCACAGAATAAAATAGCTGCTGATATTTCCCTTTACTTTCTGTAAGGCTTGGCTTTCTAATAGTCAACCCATTTCTCCCATGCATTTTCATGTGCTTCAGTGAGTTGGACACAATCCAGGCATTGACTGACTGCTTTGCAGCACTTGCTAAGTTTCTATTTCTTCTAGAGGAAAAAGAAATTCAAGAAAGAGAAACTTTGTGCGATAGTGCCTGAAAAAGGTATTACATCACGGGGCCTGAAAATAACCAATATGAGCCTGTTTGCCATGGGTTTGTTTCCCCTTTCTATTTGACTATCGTTAATGGGCCATGTCAGTACAGCCAGAACAGGAGCTTCCTCTCTAAGGCTATGTATCCATGTGTCTGCACATATATTTAGCTTCTATTCAGGGCTTAGTCTTTATCAGTCCATAACTTTCTGTTGCAGCTCAGTTGTGTTATTTGGGAATCGGATGCCACTGGACTGATTTGTTGTTAGTGAACCTCTGATTCTCATCCCACAGCACAGGGCTTCAACAGCAAGAAATCGGAGCAGTGTTTGCCAAGTACCAAAATTAAAATCTCATTTTCTGGGCTTCTCTAAACACTTTACTGCCTCTCACAGTCAAAAATTTTGCACTGTGTCAGATGCTCCTGAATTGGCATTTCCCAGGGTGAAGCATACTGGAAGACCTCAGACACTCCAGAGCAGAGAGAACAAAACCTTCTCTTTGGAGCTCTTGGCTCCCTTCACCAGGCCTGCTCTCGTGCAATGTTTTGCTTCTCTGTTGTAGTGGTCTGAGGACAGTGTGTGTTTCCTCCAAGCTGTTCATTCTTTTGGTTTGGGTGTTTGCACTGTCATCAAGAAGGATTGAGGTTGATATTATAATTTTCATATCACTAAGACATAGTTTTCAAGAGACAAATCTGTCATATGGTGGGAGAGGGAAGGACACACACTGCCTTATTCAAGATGAAAAACTTCTGTTAATGTGACTAAGAATTAGTCACATACCTGGGACAGGGTTCTATATTAGACTTAAAATTCATGTGAAGGGAACATCCATAGTTTTGGCAGGGGTGGGTATTCAGTGCATTTTTCAGGGATGAAACTTAGAAGAACAAAGAAGGTCAGTTTAACCTTGTGGTTGTGGTTATGAATGAGCAAGGAAGTTTAAATTACACTGAAGGACAGCTCCTTTAGTCACAGAAGCCCATAGTGCACTCTAGATCCTTCACAAGAAAATATGAGCACTTTGTGTTTTTACTGCAATAAGCAAAATTCTAAGACATAATGATTAGATTGTTCTTATTTAGCTTTGCTGATGGTGAAGTTCCTTACTGCTGCTGAAGATTACAGCTATGGAGCAGGCTATAAACAGAACAGCCAGGCATTTTTCACAAGTGTAACACAGTGGGCTTTTAGCAGAGCTCTCTCCTGCTTCCTCATCATTTTAAATGGCAAGCATCACGCACAAGAGAAAAAGCTAATTACATTTGTGTTTAATCCATCCAACCACTCATTTGAAATAGGATGGATTGTTTCACATGTCTGGCTGAATTCAGCAAAAGAAGTGGGTTCCTTCATAAGTAACTGATACATCATGCACAGGATTGCTTGGACATTGATCCCTGCAATTTTTCCTCTGAACTTTTATATTTCAGACATGTGAACACTGATGGCTGAGATTCCCAGCTGCACTGCTCCTGGTTCACCTTGGGATCAGCTACACTTCTGATTATTCCTGCTGCTTCCAAAACCCATCTCTTGCTCCACAGCCAACACTGCAGTTCTGTCTCATGAAATGCTGTTCAGAGAAATCCCCAGATGTGGTTTAGAGCTGCTCTCTGCCACTCATGTGCCCTGGTGCTTTGCTGGCTGATGCTGGTTGACTGTACGTGCTCGCTCAGCGATAGTGGGACCATCCAAACCTCCTGGGGTTCCTCCGTCAACTTTTTCTAAATTGTTCCAGGAGCCTTTGACTGACTCACTGAAGCCCTGTTTAGTGAGTCTCTGCTTTACCTGGCATCTCCTTTCATTAAGTAATATTAATTTTTTCCTTAGTAATTTAATCAGAATTTTAAAAAGCCCGAAGTCAGTAATGCTTCTACTGATTTATGCCACCGGTTGTAACAAAGATCTGAATCAGACCTTTAATCTTTATTAGCCAGGTGATTAAGTACAAAACTACCTTCTGGGACTAAGAGCAGATGTCCAAGATACATTTACCAAAACTTAGGAAGAAAACACACTTGTGTTTTAAATGGCACCTCATATTATAAGTGGAAATTTACTAAAACATGTAACTGTACAACACTGAAATGATGGGGCCACCCTTTAATAAATAATGTGCAAAAAAAGGCCTTTTGTGAAGAGAAACTGCATTTGGGGCATATTCTTATTATTACTTAAACCTAAAGTCAACCAAAAGAGAAAACTCTCGCTGCCAACTGTGACAGACTGCAGCACTACACTAACAGGAAGGCTATTTTAGGTCTGAATTGGGAACTGGATTACTTATTCAAACAGTAGTTTTCAAAACTACAAGACTGTGTTCTTGTTCCCTTTGCAGCACGTTTCCAACTGTATCCTATTCAGTGCACAGTTTCAAAGGACTGTACCTTTGCTATATATACACACACACAGCACCTTGGGTTCTGAAATTAGTTTCCCCCAGTTTCTGGCTGGTTTGAACAACCATGACTTGTTTCCCATGCATTTATTTCAATAACATCTCAGCAGATGACAGCAGGCAGCTTGGACCAGGCTTCAGATCAGCCTTCGGAACAGCTGCCAGGAAAAGGACAATGTTTCTGAGCTACAGATGGGTACACTTAGCGTGGATGTCACAGTTAGGTTCATGCTACAGCACCATAGATACCTTTGGAGATTTCCATGAGCTTTGGGTTTCCTTCCTGGGTTTGCTGAAGTCACTGGGAGTTGTGCTACCAACTTCCTAATGATTGTATATATTGGATTACCAGTATAGACATTCCTCCTTTTGTGGGGGATGAAAGTATTTTGCTGCTGAAGAAAATACTTTTACTAAAGGATCTTTGTTTATTAATAAAAAAATGCAATAGGGCATAAAATAATCAACAGAGAGGTAATTTAGATGCTGCTTTACAAGGCAAATGTTAAAGGTGCTTTTGCCATCTGAGCTGCAGTTTGGAGCAGGATGAGGTAGTGAGACAGAGTCTTCTTTGAACCTCTTGGATGGCAAGGGCAGCCAGCCAGTTCCTCCCAGCTGCTGGAGAGGTATAGGTGCTTCCTCTCCATAGGGAGGATGTATTCTTCCACATCAGGAGAAATATGTTCATGTCCTTGAAGAGCAACAGAAAAAATTCCACTCACATAACACAACATACTCCGGTAAAGGCTGTTGCCACGTGTATTTCAGTGTCTCTAGAACAGTGGGCATTGAAGCTGGGCAGCCTTGGCATGATGGAAATTGTCTGAGAGGCTGTCTGTCCATGGCTGCAGATCCAAAGCCCTCCTTGGTCTTCCACTGCCCTGCCTTGCAAGGATAATCCTCGGGGGAAAGTTCTGCTGCACTTAAATGAAACTTGACTTGCACATTACTTGTTCAGACAAACTACAAGTACAAATGACTCATCATTTCCCTACTTTGTTTTGCCTGTTAGGCAGCCATCAGCATTTACATCACAATTGATCATAAAAGAGTAGAAGTGAAGTAGCAGTTCCAACTTTGCCCCTTGTGAGTTACTACAGGAAATTTGCAGTCCTCCCCCAAATTCTCCACCTTAATGTCCTCACTTTGAATATTCAAGGAGAAAATATTTTGAGAGATCTTCATTTCTAGTCATTTCTTGCCTGTGACTTTTTCTCTGTTCAATGGTATTCTTTGGCTTACCAGTCCTTATCCTCACAGTTTTGGGGGAATACCGAAAATGATGATGTGCTGTGATGGGCAGATTAGCACAAAAAAAAAAAAAAAGTTTATAAAACTTAAACCAGTGTAGACAGAAACCTCAATGCACAGACACAAATGCTCCTTCAACCTGACCCAAGAGCTCCAACTACAGCATCATTAGCAGCCAAGTGGCACCATGATACAAAGATGGCACAGAGGAGTGAGACAACAAATTAACTTTAATTACAGCAGTTCACCAAGGTCAGCTGTGCAACCTTGGCTGCATTTCACCTTGTTTTTGTCCTGTCTGCTAGAACCATCCTGTTCAATGAACTGCAGCCAAAGCACAACAAGACCACAGTAAGGCTGAGACATGGGAGCCAGTTCTGGGTTTGGCAGTGCCAGAGCTGGCGCTGCAGAACGCTCTGCCCTCCTTGCTGAGCACAGGCTGATGTAGCTCTCCCTCTTTTATTGGGAAAAGAAAATTCACTGGTGAACACAACCTAAACAATTTGGATGCTAACTCAGATTGGAGTGGCAGGAGGCAGGGGATGAGGGACTGATTTGCAACCTGCAGACACAAGGAACCCTGTAAGCATTTCATACTGTGCAGTACAAATGGTCTGAATGCAGCCCTCTTTGTAGAAGTCTTGCCTCATTTCTTTACCTCCCTATGTTTCTCAATACATTTTAAGATAAATTGTTATCATGCAAAGGGGTTTTTTTGTTTCATGTCTCAGAAGGACAAAAAACAAACAAACAAACAAAAAAAGGCTTCTTCCTGCGTTATAATCCTAAGGGCTCAAAGCATGATTTTCTTCAAAAGTTTCACTTGAGAGATTTTGTGTTAAGAGGACTACAGGATTTTAATGCAGGTACTGTACAGGAATTAAGTGCTGGTTATCCTGTGCAGATGCTCCTCAGCTTCCCCCCGTCACACAGCACACATGCATTAGTGATACCTGGATGGGTAAATACATGCACACCCACACCACTGGAGCACTGCACTTGATTTTTCTGAAGGCACCCAATTTGTCAAGAAACCCAGAAGAAGCTGACAGAAAGTGCCAGCATCTTGCCATAAACAGCAGCTGAGGAGGGAAAGAGAAACTCTGGTCAGGAATGAGAAATCCCAGCAGCAGCTTCACTTTCTGTTGACAGTGAGTTGGTGCCTTAAGAATATCCCTGTGCAGGGGAGGCACAGGAGAGAGATTAAAAGGGACAGAAGGCATCAGACCTGAAAGAAGAAAAGTAGATGTCACAGAAACTGGAGATGTCTGGAAATCATATGATTTATTAATGTTAAATAAAGCCAGGTCTAGAACAGGATTGAGTGGACTATGAGTCCCTGGTATGGACTGTGTCATAGTCCATGTCTTAAACTGTGACTTAGGACACCTTGTTTGGAGGCAGCTGTCTCAGCAGGTTCCTGCAGTCTTAGGAGTGTAAGACACAAGGATTAGATTGTTCTTAGGAGTTTAAGACACCATGATTAGATCCATCCCCACCTGCTTCCTCCTTCCATCTCACCTCAAGCCAGCATCCCTCCCTCCCAGTGGCAGGCTGGGAGGGTGTCCCCTGGGCTGACTCACTGCCATGTCTCTCCAGTGCTCTGGCAAAACCTTTTGGGAGCTACTGAACAAAACAGAAGTGCAAGTGAAACACCAGGAGCCTGTTCTTGACTTTAGTGACTGTGAGCAGTAAAATATGATAATGCTATCAGTATTCTGTGCATTTGCTACTGTAATTTGTCCTAATTAAACAAAACAAGTTAATTAAATGTGCAAAAAAAAAAAGGCATTTTACTCATTTTCCATCACAAATGATCATTGCTTGTACTGAATGGCCTTGGATAAAAGCCACTAAAGAAAAGGAAAAAATTGTGTGTGGGCAATGCTGTAATATTCCATCCATGGGTTTGCTTCCTCTCTTTTCTTATTTTCTTTTTCCTCTGAACAGCAAAAATTTTGCATTTTATTTTCTTTAAATAATCCTTCTTGCTGTTGGGACAACTCCCTTTTAAGGCCAGCTTTTTGCTCAGAGGGAATGTTGACTGCACTTATAAACACCCACTTCCTAGGGTTTAGAATAGCAACAGCAACATAACCTGAAGTATAGTTTCAGCAGCACGCAGCAAACACATTCAGGCTAAGGCTGGCCTACCAGCTTTTCAGAAAAGCTTCAGAAGTCTTGGCAATGCCACTGGGTTTTTATTTGCTATGCTCACAAATCCACATCTTTGAAAACCTCCTATCTTCCTCCTTTTTTCTTTGAAAGTGTAACCTTGTGGTTCTTCCAGCTCCTAAATACATAGTGAGAGTTATTGGATGGGGCAGTAAACACTGAGGCAGGAAAATGTTGCCCTCTTTATAACTCAGGAATTTTAGGTGGGTGCAAACTGTGATCATGAGGAAGATTTCCAAGAACTACACTGAGGACCAGATTTCACCATATGTGTATTCTTCCCAAAATAACCACTTTATCTCCAGGGAAGGTTGCAAAAAAACCTAATGACTTTTCAGCTGCTAGACTGTCATCCCCAGTGTAATTCACTGAAACCTGGTTAATTAGCCTTGTACTTTGGAAAAAGATCTGGTGCAACATCATAAAAAATAATTTCCCACTTCAATGTTTGACTGCAGTTAAAAAAAAGTCCAAGATCAGACATCAGAAGTACAACCTCCAGAAGTACCAGTGACTTCCAAATATACCCTGAGCTTATATGGCATTAACACTGAGCCAGGGAACAATACTGGTGTCTGATCTTTACTGGCCTCACAGGTTACTGCAGATACCTCAGCTTTCCAGTCATGCAGGTTTGGAATTGCTACCTGGTATTTAAGCTGTTGCCTGTGGATTTGTGCCACCTCTCAATATTTCACACCATGATTCCCCTTTGCCTGGAGCAAGATGTGTAATTCCAGTGCTGCACCAGCTGAGCAGATCCCAGGGGACTGATGCTGAACTTGCTCACGTGGTGATAAATTAGGAGCAACTCCACTGCTGGTGGTGACACGGAATCACACAAGCCTGGACTCGGGTTCTTCATACCTATTGCAGGGTTTGGTTTCTCAGTTCATGGCTGGAAGGCTAAATGTAAAATGATCCACCCTCACCCTCCTGAAAAAAAAAAAAAAACCCACAAAAATATTTTAAAAACCAAAACAAAACCTCAACACATGGAAACACATCAAATATGTGTAGGGATAGGGGGGAGGGGGAATCCTTGCTGAACACAAAACTATCTTGTGCCAAATGAGTTGTCATGGCTTTACTATAACATTCCCACAAAGAGGAACAGAATTTTCTTTATTGTGAAATCTTCGTTGTGAGTCTTGCTGCTCCTGGGAAAAGTCATATGTCAGAATAGAACAGTGTTTCCAAATATGACTAGTCTGAACAGATAAACAATGAATGTCAACACAGCACTCAAGGAAGTATCTAACTGTAGTTAAATCCCTTTCTGAGTTTATATTCCTGTTCTGAGAGTGTTACACATAATGAACACCCATAGAGGTGCTTGTCTTTGTACACCAGACTCTAATAAACTCCAGTTAGAGTTCCTGGAGTCCCAGTTATGGACAGCCAAAGCACCAGCTGTGTCTGAGAGCACCCTGCAGCATTATCTGCTGAGGTCTGAACTTTATATTCCATTTTCTTGAGACTGTGTGGTGTGCAAGAGTCGGATAAAATTAATACTGTTGTTCACTTAGGTTTTTTAATTGACTAAAAATCTGATGAATTTTCAGGTATAGTCTCTTGTACCTTCCACTTCGGCTGTTCTGGGGCAGGGAGTAAGTAGCAAAGTTCAGAGAACCACGAGAAAGCAGAAGAAAGATTCCAGTCCTGCGCCCTCTCCCATCACGAACACTGGGACCAAGTTCATCTTGTCCTTTAACGGGGGGTGAAAACAAAATGCACTGCTAAGAGGAGGTCCTTGAGAAGCAAAACAGTCCTGCTCCTAGGGCTGCTGCAGCCAGGAGCTCTTTAATCAACATTTAAGGAGCAGGTTTCCTACCTCAAGCCACCCTTTGTTTCAGTCCTGTCTGCTTTGACCACTAAATCACAACTGTGTTTCTACTCTTCAGGAGTATGAACTTCCACTTCTTTGAAGCAGAGCAATGTTACTTTATTAGGGGAATGCATCCCCCTGCTGCCCAGCAGTCTAAAAGTTAGGGGTCAGGACAATCCACAGGTAATAAACTTGGGTCTCCCACTTCCTTGGGTTATATTCATATTTATATAAACTGTGTCAGTAAAGACAAGAACTCTCTCTTCTGATCAGCATTCAAAGCCTTCCAAAACTCAGATCTTCTCCTCTGCCTTCCAACTTCTCCTAAATAAAGACAGCGATGACTTTCAGTTCTCTGCAGGTTTTTCCCTCAGGGCTGAGAAGCTAGTCAGGAGATGCAGCATTTTAGACTTCCATTCAAATCTGATTTTCACATGGAGAAGGGGGGAGAAAAAGACTGGCTTTTAATTTCACTATGCCCAAACTGTGCCTCTGAGAAACAGGGATGTTACAGGGCAGATGAAGATCTGACACACTTAAAACATGCATTCTGGACAGCAACTTTCTTTTGTGGTCCCACAACACAGCAAAAGTTTGAATCCAAGAGAACACATTAAATCACACTGTCCTTGTTGTTAGGGGAGAACTGAAGGGAGTTTGGCCACTGGAATGGTTTTGTTTTTCGTAACACTGCTAAACACAAAGAAACCCAGGATCTTGGCAGCCTATTCCACCATGTAAATCCATGTCTTTCTAAATTACCAGAAAGTTCACTTGAGGTCAAAATCCTCCATGAAAATTTGGCTTCTGAAATACCTCTTAACCAGTACCTCAAATCCTTCTTTTAGCATTATTCACCCCAGGTGAAGGAAAAAATGGGGACGGCTTTTGAGAAGAGCATAAAAGTTTCAGGGGACTGATGATGAGACCAATGTAGCAATAACTGAGAGCAGTTGAAACATCCATCAGCAGCCAAGTCACACCCGGGGTGGCTGTCACAGCCAGGAGGAATTGGGTGGCAGAAAGGATCAAGAACCTTCTGCAGAGCACTGCAGACTGGCCATTCAGCAACAGGTAGGGCTCACTCTCACATCTTTAGCCATCTAATCTGTCTGTAAGTAAATAGAGGGAGACATTAGGAAGGGTTTTTGCAATTCCTAATCCTACACCTCCTGAGTCAGTTCTGTAGTAACCATGACAAACGCTGCCACGGTGCTTTGCAGCAGTTGCTGGGCTCACAGAGGTTACAAAACACAGTGGCAGGTTTGTTTATTTTCAAATTCATTCATTTTTGGCTTATTTGTTGCTGCAGCTACACAGTTCTGGTAGTTTTGGCTGTGCTGCCAAGATTATAATGACTTTTATGTGGATGTCTTGCATGTAATTGCAGTTATCCAGAGTTCTCCAGGGAAGGGTACAAGACACTCTGCTGTGTGAAGTCCACGAAACAGAGAAGGTGTGCTCAAGGAAAGAATAGCAGCTCCTGGTCTCGGCATACACTGTGCCCTGTTCAAGTGTTGATATTCTTCTCAAAACAGGCTCAGCCCACCTGCTTAGACAATACAAGCAACCAGGGAACACTCTCAGGCAAACAGGAAGAAAAATACTTGAAGTGTCTGGTATAGCACATATGTCCAGTGGAACAGTATACTGAATTTCTAGAGGTGGGGAAAGAGAAAGTGCAGATCCAATCCTTCCTTCTACAAAACAGGTTAAAAGAAAGGGAACATTTCCTAAACTTTTCATCAACCCTTCCCTCACATCATTATGATGCCTGCCCCCTGTAAAATCCTCAGTACCTACCAAGTCAGTGGTCAGCCAGCCTTGGAACACAGGAAAATTACCTACCTAATGATTCAGTCCAGGTCCCTTCAGAACTCTGCACTCTAAAGAAAACTAAGCTTTAAATTATACGTTATCACCATAATGAACAAATTGATATTATAAGTGGGTCCCCTGCAATTCCCTTCTCTTTCTGGAATTAGTGTACAAGTATTTCAGAAGATACTGTTTCCTTGCAGCTAAAAGGAACTGGAGATTCACCCTATTAGTGATTTAGATGGGAGAATTAACACCTACAGCAGGCAACATGATTGACTTGCATCACATCACCACTACCTTTCAGGAGCTTGACAGACACTAATTTTGGAAAGGTGTTTTGCATGGAAGACTGGCATTCAGAGCACATGGAAAATTAAATACGTGCGGGTGTTACTTAGCAACCTACAGAACAAGACTTTCAGAGCAGATAGAAAAATTACCAACTTGAAAGGAAAAAGTTTGCTAACGTGTAGGAGCAGCAACTGCTCTACAAAGCCTTTGAACTAAAACTCACTGCTGTACAGCCAGTCAGAGCCACACCACTGCCTTAGAGCAGTCTCCTAAAACAATTCAGCATTTTCTGTGGGCTACAACTAAGAACTGTAAAGCCACACAGTAGGAGAAAAATGTCAGCATTAAACTGGATTCTCAAGGCCTTCCACAGTTTTGGTTAACTGCTTTTACGAGTAGCTGGCCAGCCAGGGACAGGACAGATTCAGAAATTGCAGGGCTCTCCAACACCAAGGACCACTTGAGCTAAACACCTCTTCAGCAGAGGCTCGTTTTGCAAACACCCACAAGCAAGGTCTCGTTTTCCAGTTTATTGTACAAAGCAACACATCACAGTACAAACCCCACAGGCAGACAGGCTCTGTAGCACTGCACACAAGGAGTTCTATGCCACAGGATTTGTGCTACAACCCTCTGTGAGAGGCCCAGAGGCATCTGATAAAGGAGCTTGCCTGAAACACCACTTCAGGAGACCAGTGGGAGATTTACAGAGTAAAAATGCACAAGCAACTCAGACACCAAAGCATGTTGTGAAGAGGGCACTTCTGGTGAGCAGTCCCAGGTGTGTTTACGCCTTTGGAAAATGCTGGCTCATGGTGAGGGAAAGAAAATGCACCCACTGGAAGGTCTCCAAAAGAGTGCTCTAAAACCCTCAACACCTTCCTTCTGCCCTGACCTTCCATAGGTAACTCCTCAGGGAATTCCTTCGTGCTGGGAAAGCAGCCACAGCCACACAGTCCCCAAAAGCAGCTGTGCACAGGACACAAAATCTGCTCAATTACCCAGGATTGCAATAGAAGTCCAAATTACAGGTTTCCATAGTTTAATTACAAGCCACCTATCCAACGGATGGAGCTCTCCCATTAGGAATGGCTCTTCACACTTTTGGGCAATTAAAGAAACCCAGTCATTATTCTGTCCTACAAAAATCATAGTTTTGAGTTTTAGTGTCCCTGTCTCAGGTTTAATATTAGTTATTGTCATTTCAGAAACTTAATGACTACAGGGTTGTTTGGATTTTTTCTTTTTTAAGAAACTTACAGAATGTATTTTTTGCTACCATGTACTGATATGGAAGGATATGCTGCAAGTACAGCAAGATTGGGCTAAATGTACCCTCTCAATCTTGATTTGCATAGAAAGAATAAACATAGCCAAGAAAACAAAGCTTAGAGTCTACAGAAGTATTTGTCACAGAATAGAGAAATAGTAGGCAGCGAGGCTTTCCTAGCAGTTATCTGGAGCCAGAAAGTAAAAATATTGTTCTTCCTGCTATTAAGATTTAAATAGATATTCAATTCTAAAAGCAAGTCAGAGGATGGGAAGAAATATCAGTGTGGGAAGATATTGCATAAACTGAGATGCAACTGAAAATAGAAAATTAGGAAAGTACTGTGATCCTCTTCAATCTACAGGTCAAACAGACCCAACTGCCACTATTATCTTAGTTCCCATTATTTGCTTGGGCAGGAAAGAGAGAACATTTGGGAGAAATCAAGTCTGAATGCCAAACTCCAAGCTCTGCATTTTGAAGGGATATAACCAAGATTTTTAGCAGTTGTGTTCTCACCATTTACTGCCTTAAATATCATCCTATTCCACCCCCTGCCATGGGCAGGGACACCTTCCACAATCCCAGGCTGCTCAGGGCTTTTTCCAACCTGGTTTTGAACGCTTCCAGGGATGGGGCACCCAAAACTTCTCTTGGCCACCTGTGCCAGGGCCTCACTCCCCTCACAGCATAGCCATGGGTGTTGTTGGGAGCACAAGCACAAAGAAAATGCAAACCCTGAGAACCTCCCTAAGGTTGGAACAGGTGGAAAATGTTATGTCACAGGATCCAGTTCCTTTCACTGAAGCTGAAGAAGGACTTGTGGCTGCAGTTAGCAGCAGTTTAACCAGGAGGAGAAAAGGCATCCTCAGCAAGGGAGAGGAAGGAAGAGTCATGCACTTATGTCAGTTTCACTGAAATCCATACAGAAGGAACAAAGAACTAAAAAAAGAAAAAAAAAATATCACAGTAGGAAGAGTAACCACTTTTACATGCTTCCATTAGCTATGCTAGACACTGAAAACAAAGTAAGAACCTCAGAGTAAGGTAACAATGTGTGTGGGGTTTTTTCCTTTTTTAATTTTTTTTTTTTTAATTATTTTGAAGGTGTCCATATACAAAACCAAGTAGCATGACAGAAAAATAAGAGGAACCAGAAGTACCTGCCCACAAAGGGGATTTCAACATGGTAAAGTTTAACTGAAACACAGTGGGGAAGTGAAACTGAATAGGAGAGGGGCTTGATGCTAAATATTAGGTTGATCTGCTCTTCAATTCTTTATGGTGTTTGTCATATACACAGTTGGGGCAGACATACCTTATTCTAACTCGAGTCCTTAAGGGTCCAGGTGAACAACCATAAACAGAGGAACGGAGCTATGCAATAAAAGCTGCTGATATCTTAATGCTGTTGAAGCTGAATGAGCCACAAAAACACTGCAGAGAGTAACTTATTACCACTTTTAGGAACACTGTGCATATGCTGGTCAGGACTTGGGAGGTTCTATGGAATGAAACATCACTAACACCTCTGAGAATGTGCCAGTTAATTTAAGAGACTCAAGTATATCAAAGTCCCTACCAATTCTGCAATATCAGAGACGCAGATGCCAACAGGCTGGCACTGAGGAAAACAACATAAAGCAAAGGATAAATAATTGTTCAGCCTTAACAAGCAATTTTCAAAGCTATCTAGACAATCCACAGTTATTTCAATAGGGAGTGATTAGTTGTGCCAACTACTGGGGCTGTTGGTAATTGCCTGTACATTTTTACGTAAGGTACAAATGCATAAGTGAATGTGTATTTTATGAGAACAGTCAGGCTGACAAGTATTGAGGGGCTGTCTACATCAGACATTGTAATGAACAGCTTTATAGTCCCTTTATAGATCCGAACAACCTGGTGAAAACATAAGTTTGATACAAAAAACAAGAAAAGACACACAGTTCTTTGCATGAGAAGTTTTATTCATTGTAACAAAATACACAGTTTTTAACAGGAACACTCACTCAGGAGCCCTTCGGCCCTCTGAGTATTGCCCTTCCAGAGGAAGGGTTCTGGATGCCTGCTGATCTAAAAATCTCATTTTGTAAAGTCCAGACAAGCTTAGCCAAACTATCCATTCCTTCACGCCAAGCAGCCATCACAACTCTCCTGATTTCCATGGGGAAATGGCCCAGAGCTCACCAGTGAAGGGTTAACAGCACAGCCATGTGATGTACAAGCTTCCCCATTTACTGCTGTGACTGCAGACCAGGTCTGGAAGGACAACAGTCCCCTGCTATTCCAGGCCTCATGTTCTCAAACTGAAACTGCCCTTTTCTCACTGGTGGTGGATATGATGCACAAGTAAAGCATATTAGGTTTGGTACCACTAAATGACAAGAGATCCAGCTGGAATCAGCACTCAAGACATTATCTTATTCCTCCCCAATTATTTCTAGGCACTTTCTGTATATAAGTCACACTATACACAGCATACTTTCAAAAAAAAAAGTCAGACCTATAAATAGCTCCCCACTACTCCCTTCTCCAAAAAGAATTCCATAACTGCACCACGCACACATATCGAGCTTTCCATCTGAAGATTTTTGAAAGAAAAAAAAAGCAAAGTACCATTACCAAGGGAAGCTAATGGATACTCAGAAAGCAGGCATTAGCTTCTGCCTGACATCTACTCATGCTCAGGTGTCTCCACACTTCAATTCCTTGAAGTTTTATCCTCTTAACTAGTTTCAGCTCTACCCTGTCTCCAAACTCTAGCTGACACCAGCTGGATCCCTTGTGTGAGAAGAGAGGGGGATGCAGCAACTGGACATGAATTGCACTGGCTTCCTCAGAGACATAAGGGAGGTAACTTGACCAAAAAAAAAAAAAAAAAAAAAAATTGTAGATAACCCTCCACTTTGTATTTCCAGGCAGCTGGAAACCCAGCAGACAATGTAGCTGTTGCTTAACAAACACAGAAATCTACATTGTATGCCAGGTTCATGCCCCAAACCTGGACAGTCTTCACACAGACCTGATAAAAACCAGCTGTGCACACCCAGTTCACAGTACAGTTTCCTCCCCTAACACACTGGAGGTATGCAATCAGCAAAGGCTTTTCAATACCTTCCCTTTGCATGAGAGGCTAAAGATCCTCCACTGAAAAAAGTTAAGTCCACCTATCTTCTTAGCTCAAATTTGCAAATATTCTCATGGGTTTTGACTACTGTAAACCCCAGGACTAGGCTACAGAAAAGGCTGTTGCTTTCCAAGCCACAACATCCAGGTATTTAATCTGATTCCCACTGTGAAGCAGATCCAACAGATATCCAATCCTTTATTTGGGGCCACACCTCAGGCGTTAACTTGTTTGCACTGTGAACTTGTTCTGCACCCAGGAGAGAAGACAAATCCAACAAAAAGTCTAGACAGGAGATAGGAGATGTCATCAGAGACCCAGTAGCCAGATGTAGCTGCTGATTGTAAAGACAGAATCTACACTGACTACTGAGCGACTGATGGGCAGCTACAAGTTCTGGGTTGATTGATCCACAGCATTAATCCAAAACGACCTGCAGAAACAATCAGGAAAAAAAATTAAAATCAGTATGTGAAAGAGTTCTGTAAATTAGCCTTTGTAAATAAATTTTGTAAATAAATTTTCCACCATTGGTATCACACAGATTTCACAAACAGAAAAGCGTTCTGCCAGAACAGTCACCTCAGGTATGCAGTCATCAGCTTTTAAACAGTACTCCCAGTGTTCCTGCATCTTTATTCTGAAATAAACTGTTTCATCCCCATGTATTGCTAAAGACCTGGCCCCAAAACATCAATAATAAGAACTGCTCACAAACGTGAAGTAGAATTATAGCAGACTCAAACTCACGTTAAGTTTCCTCTTAATCCTCCAACAATATTGTACAAAATGACATGAAAAAACCCATGAATTATGCAAAACCAGGCTGTTCTTACTCTGTCAGAAAGGGCATTCAGTAAATAAAAGTAAATTTATAGGCATAAAGGCAAACATATCCCACATTGCAGTGGGGAAACAAGTAACAACTCCTGTGTAATTTAGCAGAGATAAGGAAAGACTCTTAGAATCTATTTCTATTAGAAATCAGTCCAGCACATCAAGCCTTTGCATAAAAAAATCTCCCATTCATGGTGGTTGGAAATTCTGCTATCTCTGTTGTTAAATGAAGAAATCCTGGCTCCTCTCTGCCAGCTCAGGAACTGCCCCAGCACAGTGCAGCACATCTGAGAAAAACCCCAGTGGATTCATGCCCAGCTTGGCCTCTCGGTGGTGGCTGAAACATACTCCAGGTAACTCCTTGAACTCTTGCACGTGCTAAGATTTTCATTGCAAGAAATGTCATTATTGGTAAAAAACAAACAAAAATGCCCATCAAATTAGAACTGTTTGTTAAATATTTCAAGTATTTGTTTAAATAAAATGTTTATCTGGGAACTGGGAAGACTTGCAACTTCAATGACAGAGTATTTTAATAGCCATCAGTCTGTCAAGTGGGTTTTTTTCCCTTCTTTTTAAACACAGAACCAAAACTGTGTTTAAAGTCAGTCAGTCTTACTGACTGTAAGAACTTTTATGTATTTTTAATAATTTTTTGAGCACTTTTATCACTAATGTTTGATTATATTATAGCAATAGCAGCAGTGATTCAAGACTGGTTAATTGCAAAGGAAGTGAGAGAACAGCTTGTTGTCAGATACTTCTGGAAAAGTGTGGTAGTCACTATGCCCCCATTGTAATACAACCATGCAGGCACTGCTGAACCTTTTTCCACAACAGGGTTTCACAAATAGCATTTATTAATGATGAACAAACATTATTTAGCCATATGTACCTATGCCAACCTCTGGAGCTTGCAGAACAGGGAGGTTTCCCAGGAACAGGTACCAGAGGCACGAGAGCAGTGGCACTGAAGCTGGGAATTGGACACTTCCCTGCTGGAGCAGAGATTTGCACAACTCATTCACTGCAACCTGTCCACTTCTCCCTCTTTCTGTAGGCAATAATCTCACCCTTCCCTGGCTTCAATCCTCCTCAAGACGAGCCAACATAACCCACTGCAGTATTGCCACCGTGCTGCAGCTTAGAGCTAAAGCCATTTCCAACCTCGGAGCACAACACCCCCAGCTTCCCTCTCAGCCAAGGCCTGTCAGTATTCAGGAGGCAAAGGATCATCCCTCCTGAAAACAAGGAAACAGAGCTTTTCCACCACAGGCACTTTGGGCTTGGGGCCACTCAGAGGAAATATCTCCCCTTCCATCCTCAGTCAAGCAGGTTCTGGAACAAGCCAGAGACAGCACAGTCACTGGGTCTTCAAGGAGAGGCCAAGAGGCTCAGACAGCAACTTTATGAGACTTTTGGTGGTACAAGTGTTATTTTTAAATTAGAAATTTTTATTTTAATGAAAAAGCTTTATTTGTTACATTATCAACTATTCTGTCATTTGTGAGCTTTAGCCCTGCAACTGTAAGAGGAAAAGTAAGGTGAGGGGATGAGCAGAGCAGTGAACCCAGATATCACCCTCTGTTTTAAGGCAGGTGATGCTGAGGGGCAGCTGTTGAGTAGTTCAGTAAGGACCCCCCAGACTTCTAAGGGTGGGCATTGCACTCAACTTTATCCCAGCCCTAAGCAGGCCAGCAGGAAAAAGTCCAAATCCCACAGATGACAAAAGGTTGGGCCACTTCAAATTCAGACCTCCTGCAGGAAGGGAAAGGGAAGAGGTTTGTGAACACCTCAGAGATGCAGGAGCTCTTTGCACATATGTAACCTGAAGCCTCAAGCTGTACCATAATCCTGAGCAGTGCCTGGGTTTGGTATTTGTGCAGACAGAAGTCTCACTGCTTCATGAAAGCAAAAAATACCAAGTTACTGAAAAAAGCCCACCATCTGTTATCATCTAAATCCAACAGGCAAAGCTTTGACACTGGTGAATTGTTTTAATATAAAGGGTTATTGCCAAAAAAAGCAAGATGCAACTGAGCCCATCACCATATTATGCTAAAATTAGAAAAAAAAAACAACTGCATGTGTGTTGTGCATTAAATACAAAGGCAGGTGATCAGAAAACTTGTGAATCACCTCCTAACAGACTCACACCTTTACTTGCTGAATCCAGGTATGCTTAATATGACTGAATGATCTTCAAGTGCATCAGTCAGGGCTGGAAATACAACAGAGGCATAGGCCACCATTGTTTTTCTGGTTTGGATTAAACATATAATTTAAAATCAAAGGTCTAGATGTGGAATTGATAGGAAAGGGAACAATCAGGTTCTCATCAAATAGCTCTGCTGGGAGAGTCACATCATGGGCTAATACATTCTAAGCATAGGGATGGCACTGACAAGCATTAAAATCTGTAATGAAGCAGGGGAAAGATATTCAGTACAAATATTTTGGTGGGTGGGGAAAGGAAGAAGGGAAATACCAATTACTTGTGTTTGGATAATAGCTCTTCCCATGAAGCTACTGAATCTGGTAAAATGTTTTTGTCCTGGGCAGCACAGCCACTGGTGTCAAGTGAACTGAACACAAAGAAATAGGTGCCATTTTACTGGTTTGTTTAGAATCCATACTGTGATATTTACAAGTGGGGAAGCTGGATACTTTTCATAAAAATAATTTTTAAAAAATCATTACCTGGATGCCAGCTTCAGTAACTTCCCAAATAAAAGCAAGCCAGCATCCCTGCAAGTCCAGAGCTGACGGTTTTGCTGAGATTTAATAAAGCCATCACCAAGGACAGCCAAAACACATAATTTAGTGCACTGGCACTGCAGTTGAAGAAATATTTCCCCATGCCTAATGCACAACACAATGGAATTTCAGCATTTACCAAGCATGCCAAGAACTTCTAATTACCTAATATGAACTTAGGCAAAGAGCCATTCTGTCTTAAGTTCTGAATTCAGTAAAACAGATCAGTGCATTGTTTCAAGCGAGTAGGCACAGAGTTTATAAAGAAAATTCACAATCGTGGAGTTCAGCTCTGCACTGCAATACACACCACTTAACAAAATGGGAAAGTTAATCAAGGCAGTAACTTTTCTTTCTTAAGAGCCCACAGTAATGACACAGAAGGTGAAACATTAAATACAGGTGTCCAATTAAAACTCATTCTCACACACATGAATTCCTCTGCAGTTACATAATTACGCCAGAGCCAGGATATCTCTGCAGCAAAGCATGTTTTCAGTGACCCCAGCTCCTGCATACCTCAGACCCTGTGACTGTAGTGGTCAAACCCATTCAGACCAGCTGATGGTCACTTGACTCTCCGCACTATTTATACATTGCTCTATTAAGTGAAGCCTCTGATTGGGCTGAATAGATTTATGAAAATCCTGCCCAAGACATTTCTTAAATTGCTTTGCCAGAGAGTGCTAGTATGAGCAAGTCTAGGGAGGTACAGAGTTGGCACAGCCTACTAAAACAATTTCCTAAAGGCAAAACTACTCTCATTCTCAAAGGCCAACTAACTAACTTGTTTTTAAAATTTGATTGCTGATAAATGCAAACACAGTTACCTTTGACCAGGACTTACTTTTACATTGACCTCACAGACATGGTCTTTGAAGGATTTGATAGAGGTAAGAAACTGACTTAGCTGCAAAAATCCATAAAGGATGCTGTAAATAATTACTTATTTGAGCATGCAAAAAAATACCAAGCCAAGCTGCAGCCTAATTCAACATACATTTTACAGCCACAATAAAATAGGTTTCATAAGGAGTTAAGAAAACTGTTCATGAAATTGATGGAATAATGAAGCCTGCAGCTTTGAAGAGTGGCAGAAAATTTCCATGGAAGGGTATAAGCATGAGTTAAGATCCCTCAGCTAGGGGCTTCTGTATGCTAGGAAGTAATGAACTAAATTTCTATAATGCCTACATTAGGACCACACTGTTCTGCAAGTGAGTAACATTCAGTTGTCAGCTATTGTTAGTGCATGCTCATACCCCAGTGTATTGTAACTGTCCTCTGGATGGTAATAGAATGTGAGAAACTGAATTAACTTATTCATCAAATCACGATTTTATGAGCAGTAAGGTAGAATTTTATATAAAGGCAGCAAACAGTGCCAGTGAAGTTTCTGTTTAGGCACATGGTGTTAAACAAACACCTTGGCAAAGGATTCCAGCTCTGTTTCTCACAAGACATATGGAAGGGAGTGCTGTGCACACGAAAGGTATTAGAGAAACACCCACAGCCAGACCTGCCTGCATGGACACAAACCAAACATTTCGAAGCATGAGGCAGGGCAGTGCAGGAGGCTGCCAAAGCACAGAAAGGTGAAAAAAGAGAGTGAAAAAACCTGTGTGTCCTGGGTTCCTCTCAGCAGTCACAGCCCCTGTGCCACTGCAATAGGTTTGCCACACTCTCTGCCAGGAGCATTTTGGGAACACATCAGAGTGTAGAACATGTGCAGAACAGACCCACCCAGCCATTCAAGAAGTAAATAGCTGGTGCTCACAGCATATCAATATTGTTGTAGTAGAGATGTTAAGGATTCAACAGCCATCAAAGAATTATTTTATCAGTTTCTTAGCTAGCTTAATTCTCTTTTTCTAAACAGCATGCATGCACCTTGCAACAGCACACCCCCAGCATGCCAAATATCAACAATTTGACTAGCAATGCAGCTGAAACATGAGCAGAACCTAAATGGGTAATCACAAAAGACTGTATTTTAGTGCAGATATGATTCAGCTGAAGTTAAGACTAAATATTAATAAATGCTGATTCTAGGTGAAATTACTCAGGCAAGCCTCTCTCAATACACCTACAGCACATAATTTTTGATGGCTAGGCTCTGAAAACCCTGCTATGTCCTTGCCGTGCAATTCAATTCAAGCTATCACATAGTTCCACCCTCTATAGTACCCGGTCTGTGTGGAAAACAGGGGCCCTCATCTTTAGTAACACTTATTCATGCTAGATACTTAACGTGCAGAAAATATCAGGGAAAGAAAATGCCAGCATGAAATGGCAAGTACCTAGTAAACAAGTGAAAGCACACCAGGGATGAGACCAGTTTGATCCAGAAGTTGGGTAACAAGCCACATGCCAACAATTTCTAAGACTAACTCGCAGCACTGACAGTGTGATCCTTCTTTATCCTTCTCAAGGACCTACTTTAAAGATAATTACTCTTCTAAGTGCAGTTAGTACTTACTTCAGAGGAGAACAGCATTTGTGTTAACTTCACAAAATAAGGCACTTGATTAGTCAATTATGGAGGTGATGTTGCAAAGCTACCTGATCCTGTATCACACCCTAATATGCAACAGGAGGGTGGTGAATAAAAATTTTACCCACCATCTCCTACTTGTCTTCCTGTGAATTCACCTGGGGGAGGTAAACACACCCTCCCCCCTCCCTTTCAGCCAAGTGCAATATGAAAATATCTATACTGAAAACTTAATGTTTCTGATCACCTGCCTGTGCTATAGGGAAAGTAACTCTGGTCCCCAAGCAGACCTGGGCAAGTGGGGAAAGAAAATAAAGTAACTACCTAGGTAGGTGTTTTAAACTAATTAATCCTGTAGGATTATGAATCTGGACTACAAGCATGGTTTGGGCATTTTTGTGCCTTAAGAATCAGAGACATTCAATTTATCCCTCCAAGCCATGGAGTCTAGATGACAGACACCTTTCTCCCCTGGTAGGTGCTAGAACCAGCCCAAAAGCCAGAGCAAGTCCACACAAGGTATCACAGTTATCTTACACAGCAACAATCTTTACCCTGGAAACAAAAAGGGGGCAAGTTGCAAATGCGTCAAAGAAAATGCAGAGTCTATGGCTTCAACAAAAACACACATATAGTCTTAAGGTGGATGCCAAAAAAAAAATCATCAGGGGACATTAAAGCACTCAGAAGTCTGGAAATCTGAACATAATGCCCAGACCACAGTGGAGATGCAGTTAAGGTCTTCAAAAAATTTGAAATTAAACCAGAATTGGTGTTTTAGATAAGTCTTCTGCAAATTACTTTGACAATGAAGCACCTTTCAACAACCAAAAATAAAGTTTGCAATTCTTCAAGTGTTAAGAAAGCTTTGCAAGAGACATCTGAAAGCCAAGGGCACATTTTATCTTGCCTGAAGATTATCACATGACAACAGCATGCTACTGGTGCCACAGAGACCTAAATGTGTGTGTTTATCCCACAGCTCACATGACTTTGCTTCCTTTAGACCATAAACAGTGAAGAGAAATACGTTTAGCAGAAAAGCAACAGGTACAATGTACTAAGAAGTTTCCTAAAATAGGCATCTATTCTGCAGAACTCAGAGTAATATTTACTGGTATTAAATTTGCATAAAGTAATAGTCACCAGCAAGTCACACACAGGTTACAAACACCAATTCATGCAGCTCTAGATAGGCAATATTCTATATTTAACTGAGGAGAAAACAGGAATAGTGATGTGTAAGGGACAGTGGCATCAACGCTTTCAAAGTTAGTAAGATTCTTATTCCAAATTGGTACTCCCAGGAACACTGTGGAAGAAGTCACACAGCTCTAGCTTTAAAGTACACAGAGAGTTAAGGATCCCTAGGGAAAAAAGAAGATTGTGTTTTACTGAAACAACCATTTCAATGAAGATCCCCTGCTCCTTCCACATAAATCCACACACACTTCACTGGAGTGATCAGGTAAATAAGGACAAAACAAGTGCCTTGGCAGGGGAGATGGATGGCTGTCAGTAGTGCTTTACCTCCTTTAAGCATTTCAGCAGAAAGGCCTGTTTGGACCTGGGACTGTATGACATGGGCCACCAGCTGAGTTGTGTCATAAGGCCACTAAATAACTGAGTGACACGTGTAAGCCAGAGCCAGGTGCCCTCTCATGCTTGACATCATACAGATAATTAAGAGGGAGCCAAAACATGGGGCTGCATCCATCAGTGCAAAAGCAGTTTGTACACAGGGATTGCTAATCACTAAACTTCTAGAAAGTGTCACAGTAATTTATGCTAAAAAGGCACAGAGGTCTGGGGTAAGTCTCAAATGGGATCCTGAAGAAAAATCACAAACCCACAATCTTAGTAGGTCAAAAAATTCATCTGAACACATTATGATATTAAAATTTAACTTTGACTTTAGCACTTTTTTCAAAAGGGGAAATACAGAACCTGGAAGAGAAGACAGAACTTACAGAAATATTTTGTGCAAGTGATACAAGTCCCATAAAACAAAATAGGGGAGGCACCAGCTGGAGAAGCATCTTCTCTCATGGTAGATACAATTTCTAGGCTGTTTTACCCACTCAGAATCTTGCCAAGATTATCTTTTAGTTTTTCCATAACATGGACTGTTTTTAGACCATCTCCAAGAAAAAGGCAAAAATTAGCCCAGGACTGTTGTGTAAGATGTGACTGGAAAGAACAGAAAAGTAACTCACTTAAGTATCCAATTAATTGGGATACCTCAAGAATCTCAAGAATACTCAAAAATGCAAAAGTATATCCAGGACAAACAGGAAGAAATATTGTCCTTCACCAAGGTGACCTTAAAATGAAGAAGGCAAATTTATTCAGGGCAAGCAGTGACTATGGTGACAGGAATTCTCAATACTGACAAGAATAAGCACAAGAATACCAGTGGGTTTGAACAAGGCCTCTTGAAGGGAAATCCTGGATAGTATGGAATACCAGTAATATCTAATCTTGTATGGATTGCTAATAGGTTCAGGCTATGACAAAACAGCAGATCACAGCCATCATAAGGTGGTCTCACTTTTGAGCCGTGTATTAAACAGTATCTGCTACCAAAGCTTTGAGATTAACACCCCACTACAACAGTGTGTAGCAGTGGACAGTGATTAAACTCATTCTGCAATTTGAGAAGGTCTCTTGGAGAGTTATGAACACTGTGTTACAACAGCAGATTTAACTGGAGCTTCTCATGACATTCCTGATGTGGCCTGAACAAGCACTGCTTCAGGAGTGTGTGACTACAGGTTCCAAGTGGAGAACTCCACTGAAAAGCCATTATTCCTGGTTCCCAACACATGCTTAAAACAGCAGCTCAAAGCAGACCCAGCTATACCTGCCCTATTTCACCCAGTTTGATTTACTGCAATGCCCACTCATTAGCCATTGTCAAATTCAGCTACTTAATAGGACATCTATTCTAAACACAAGCATTATCTATTCTTACTCCTAGAAAAACCTTTGCAGAGCAGGAGCAAGTCCTGGTTATTCCTCTGAGAAGTTTTAAGGGTTCTGTGGGATTGTTTGCTTTTTTTATTCCAAGTAATTTTAAGGTATTCAAGTACTAAATTAGCCACAGTACACTAAAATAAACAACAGAGCACTTTTGAATCAGATCTACTCCAACTCAACAACCTTTTGCCCAAAAGGGCTTTTTCATAATCAGAGATGCAGCATGAACAGATGACAGCAGAATATTCTATTAAAGGTAGGGCTTTAAAGACCAGGACAGCAAGGATGATCAAGCAACCTAAAGACTTAGGGTACATCAGAACACTACAAGCATTTCAAAAGGGCAAAACTCAAAGCCAACTTAAGTATGAATCAGCAAGCAGAGGATACAAACCAACCATTTCAGGTGTGTTTGCATCAGTATTGTAAATGAGGACTGCACTGCAGAAAGATTTGTTTCACAAGTGAAGTGGTCTCCATCTCTCTACAGCTGCAAGACACACTGACATAAGTGTGTCACTACATGTTTTGTTGGTCTAAAAAGAGAAATATCAGTAGCAATCTCTGCAATAAGTACAGAAGTGCTGAGTTCTACATTCAGGCACAGTACTTTATCTAAATGCAAGGTTACCTGGACAAGGAAAGTAACATTCACTGCAAAATACTGTGCAACAGTCAGGAATGTGTCAGATGCATTGCTGCAATTAAATTTAATCTTTGAAGCAAAGCCTTTAGAACTAGATTCCTATTACAGGTCAAGATGACACTGAGAAAACTTAAATTTAACAGAACTGAAATGTGGCCATATCAAATTCAGATCACACACTGAATACTTTTATTCTTAATATCAAATGAAGGAAATATTGCCTTTGTAGCATAACAGCTGTTAAAATTCTAAATATTATCAAAACATTTTAAAAACACCAGGTAAATTTATACTGATAAATCATTAGGTGAAGTCTAGTTAAGCCTGACAGCTTGTAATGCATAGCAGTAACACAAGAACTACTATCAAAAAGCCAGTCTCACTCCTTTCTAAAGATGAGTGGGGAAACCCAAACAAAAACACATGCATGAGTATTTCTGATAGGCAGCAAGGATGACAGGCACTCTTGACTCTCCATTCTGTGTCTGCTAATGGCATGATCAGCTTCAGAGTAAGTCTTCTTTTAATCTCTCTGCCCATAAGAGATTCACAACTACTGATGTGAACACAAAGTAATGCAACAAAGTTCCTTTTTCCTGTCAAATGTAAGGAAGGCTCAATGCTTTACTAATAAAGCAGAGTCACTCACAGGCTTTAGAGTTATGGATAACACAGCTTTTCCACTCTAATTGTTTTGCACCTATACAGCACAGTCAGCACTGTAAATAATGCACAGATTTCCAGAGAAGAGACCTGACAATTCTGCCCTCCAACACAGGTTCAAAGCATTTTTCCATCATCTGGTAGCAGCATTTTCCTCTAAGTGAAGAGTATGTTCCCATTTGGAGACTTGCTTTGCTATTCCACTGAGCAGCCTTCCAAAGTCTCCCAGGGGAAGCATCTCCCTACTCTTGGCAGAATGCCCCACACAGCATCACTGGATAGCTGGGAAATCCAGTGCAGTGCAAGAACACAAGCATCAGCACAAGATGACAATTAGATGGCAGAGCTACACTTACCAGTAAAGTAAAGGAAGTATGTTAAAACAGTAATTTTGGAGATAATGCCATTCAGAGCCTAGATCCTGGTGCATAAACACAAACATTATATGCAAAAAAAAAAAAAAAGTCCATGGTATAAAACAGGACAACTCTGGTGAAGTTGTTTAAAAATAAGTCATTCTAAATAGACAGAGATTCATAGTACAAGGCAGACATTTTCAGTGAAAGTAATCCCTCCAACATCTCAAAAAAGAGACTCTTAATAATTGATGCCTTCAAGAGAACTTACTTAGATGAAGCTATATAATAAACCCCAGGAGATTCAGTACAAGTGTTTTTCACCACATTCTGCCTTAAGAACTAAGAAATAACACTACAGGTTCTAATGGCTTTAACTGCTTTCAGTACTAAAATGAGTGAAGAACTGAATATGACCCAAAGTTTGTCAGAAGCTGTTTCTAACTATGTGTGTAGTACCACCAGTGATCAGTCATACACAGACACGCTATAGGAAATTCTCCTGAAGAATAAGCAGGCACTTAATCTAAATGGCAAGAAGGGCAAATTGTGAGGGAAGATGTAGATGGAAGCAAACCAGCCTTCCCATCCAGCACTGCCTGAGCTCTGACAGTGGCAGGACAGAGGAGTTAAAAGGTCACTTTCACAGTTGATGTGGGTTTCCTTTAAGATGCCTGGAAAATGACTGTGTTGACCACATCCACATTCTGAAATACTTTTTTGAGAACTCCTAACGAAGCTCCAGCCAAAGGAACAGGAACTGACTCATTTGTACAGTACCCATGCACTGCACAGTCACACTCAGATGCGAGCCCGAGGTGCACATGGGCAGGGATAAAGCAGGCAAAGTTCACATTGAATTTGAGAGACTCCAGACTGGAATTCTGCCCTGACACACCGGTGCTCAGCATGAATGTGTGCTCACACACATCTTTATCACTGCAGCCTGCCACTCACTGTCAGCCTCAGCTCTACTATTCCTGCTTCTGAACACAAATTTATGCACAGAACTGAAGACTGCAAGCTGAGCTCCAGACCGTGAGCTGTCCTCAGTATTTTACTATTTGCAACTCAAACTAGCCATGAACAAAGAGATAAAGATAAATAAGCTGTTATGCTATTACAGCCTGTGTGTAGAGTGGGGGGAAAAAAAAGCCCTAAACCAAGTGTACCTTTTAAAACTGATTTGGCTGCATATACTGCGTGTGAATCAACACAACCCTAGCTATGTTTTACTGCAAGATAAAACAGTTCTGAAAGCAAAACTTGAAGGATCCAACAAATCATTCCAAGATTTCCAATTCACTCAGCAGTCTTCATTGCATGGGAAAATAGAATGCAGTGAGAGGAGCTCTGTACAGGACATAGATACTACCGAGTATCACCTTGCAGCTGTTAGCTATGTATAGACTTGCAGAAAACAGGCATCCCATTTAAAACTCTGCTTTCTACAAAATAGGTGTGCCACTAGGCCATTGTTTAAACCCACTGAAACTGCACTGAATCATTTCCCTGAATAGCATCACAATGAAGTGGGTGTGTTGTTTTTAAATCAAGGTGTCTGCTAAGCAAGTTCTTTTAACAATTTTTGATTATCAGCACATCCCAGAAGCATAAGACCCATCTCTGAAATTCCATAGAAATTACACTTTCAAGCATAAGATGCCAAAGAATTAACTCTGCACCAAATATTTCAGGGAAAGTAAAAGGGGGATTCCAGGTGGTAGAAAACACCTTTGGTCTAACTACAGAACTATGCTGCTCTGGATATCCATCAGAACCTTCACTGCTCCCACCTCACTGGGCTACTGAATGCAACCCTTTAAAAGCAGATTTACCTGACATCCGAGGAATAGTTTTCCCCATGGGTTTGGCTCTCCAGGCTATCACAAAGAAGCAATTTTATCTACAACATACAAACTTTTTGTTTGGGGTTTTCCCCCCTCCCCTAAATGAATATTTGACTAAGCGCCTTTGCCCATATCTAGGCACCTTTTAATTGATGTGTACTTCTGTGGTATTGAATTGCATACTGTTCCTCCACCACAGCATTTCTTTTAACCTCAGCCACAGAATAAGAAAGTCACAGTAGGCAAATTTATCAGGCAGCAAAAGCATGTTGGAAGTGTTCAGAGCAAACAAGTCAGTCCCTGAAGTTACAAATTATTGAGGGGCATTCTGGCTACAACATGCAACCCTCTGGGCAGAAAATCCTGGGGAAAATACAGCACTCATCTTGCTAATGCAGCATTTTTTCCTCCCTCTCCCTACCAGATCAGGTAACCAAGCAGATGAATCCTGACAGGAGAGCAAGACATGCCATGGTATTTCACACTTAAGAGGCAATTAGAGACTTCTGATTCAAATACATTTCCACCTTCTGTACTCATTTTCTGGAGTATGATCCACATATGTTTTCAGGGGAATTTTAGTTATATAATAATGGTACTAAATGGTACTAAAACACATCATTGACAAGAAAGAGACACCTAGATAGGATAACAGTCATAAGAGCTTTCTTTTGTGGTGTAAGAAGCAAGCGGTACATTCCAGTTTCTTCTTACATAAACGTTTCTCCTACCTTGCTGCTATTACTGACACACCTAGTGGAAGACATCACCTTCCACATTCAGGAAAAAGCCTTTCCTCCCCATCATTCAGCTGACTGAAAACAGCTGAACAAAACCAATAAGGCAGTTGCAAGCTGGAGCATCACCCTGACACCAGCAGACTTTCAGAGCTTCATTTTTCCTACAGCCATAAGCCAGTTGGGAGGAAAGCACTTTGATTTTCTGAATGTGACAGGAGATTTTTGCCTTCTCCAGCTGCTGTGCTAAAGAAGGCTTTAGTGAGATCTGCCTGATATAGCTCAACAGTTTCTGAGCAGCTCCAGACAGACAGGTGATCTCCCAGGTAAAGTGGTGTCACAAGTGAGAGACAAGCTCACACTACTCCTGCCTGACAAAGGGCAGCATTTTTATGTTCTGTATGTGAAGATTTGGTATCATCAGTCATTTCAACTTCTCAGCCATCTGAGCAGCATGGAGCAGAGCCACACTCCTGTAGCTGACAACAGTGGACCATTACAGCACTCAAGTGAGCAACTCCTTTAGAAGACACATAAATCACAGACAGCTTCCACCAAAAGATTGCCCAGGCTAAGCAGCAGAGTGTAAACAAAGCAGCCACTCAACTTCCAGTTCCTCTCCCCAGCCACAAGGCACATCCTCCTGTCTGCTTGCACCAACAGATGCTCCCAAGACAGTGCACTGCAGCTCAGTTCAGCTGGCACCTACTAAAGGAAGGCAAAAAATCTTCTAAGGATGCTCAGAATCTCTTAAGCAAGGATCAGTTCCCTGATAAAGCAGCTTAATACCTTCACAGTCCATACTGTGGCTGTTCCTGAGAACACAGAGTTTCTAACACCTCACTCTCCTCGTGCCCGACTCAGGCCTTCCCTATCACAACTGCAAACACTATTATGCAATGTACATGAGTGCTACATTTCCTATAGTTTCCGGGAGAAAGAATAAACATTGGATTTCATCCTCATTCCACAGCTGCTTGTGGGGAGGGAGGCCTCCCGTCCACTCCTTCCTCCCCTGAGGAATTTCGGAGGAGGCACGGAGCTCTCCCAGCCAGGGCTCCAGCTCAGCCCCTGGCTCAGGGGCACCCTGGCACTTCATCCCTGGGCCACTGCACAGGGCAAAATACCTGTCTGCTCAGGGAGCTGGCACCCTGGAGGCTGGTTTTGCTGTTCGAGGTGAGTTGGAAGCACTAATTGTTGATGATCTAATTTTTTTCAGTCACTAGGGACTATGTCAAGAGGAGGCTCCCAAAAAGAAGTCTATTTGTAAGTCCAGTGCAAATTGATTACTATGAGCACACATAGAAACACATCCAACAGAACACTTTTACCCTCATTTACTTACTGAGAAGTCAGTGCTGTATCAGGCACCTAAACATGCTCAAGCTTTACAAGAGACACACTAAACTGATTTAAAAAGACTTGTGCACTGACAAGTGATTAGTGATGCTACAAACATAGCCATTAATGATGAATATTAACATATTCATTAATTCATCCAGAGGCTTAACCAAAGCCATAGGTCTGAGGAATTAAATATTTGCTGATGCTACATGAGGATCTCCTCCATTCAAAGGCTGTCCTCTTACTAATTAGTGAATTTGGATACAACTTGCAAGATTTGCCTGAAAGTTGACTCTTCCCACATGTTAAATGAATCAAGGAAATAGTTCAAAACTCATCAAATTTTCAAGTCTTTTAATTTCCACAGATTCCTCCTGAAACATTCAGAGTGGTCAACTCTCACCTCCCTCATATTCCAAATTTTTTCACCCTTTTTTCCCTAACTTGCTAGTACACAAGCTTCCCCTTTGTATCTGCAGGTAGATACGGGGAAATACTTCCAGTTTTACACAGAACCAAGAATATCACATGATCACATTCACGTGACCATCTCCCATTCAAATAATTCAAATCCCATTCAGTAAAGCACACCTCCAAACAAGCCTGCTTGCACCTTCCTTATCACAGTAACAGCCTTCCTTATCACAATATCATCATTTTAAACTAAGCTTGAAATTTAAAGTAGTATTGGGCATAAGCATTATAAAAGTCTGTTCTTTTAAATGTTGTTATTCAGGGTTTTAATATCTGTTCCCTCCGCCCCAAATATAACTTAAAAGAACAAAGCAAATTGGGCCTCTCAAATGAACAAATACTCCAAGTATTTGCAATGAAGGTAGAGAATAGAAACTGTTGCCAATAGAAATAATTTCAGGTGTATTGCCCAACCCCACATTTGTTAGCTAGACAAGGGCACCAAAAGACTAGTAAAATACAAATACTTAATTATTCACAAATCATCCAGACCTGTGATGTTTTCCTTAAGGTGTGAACAGTTGGCTACAAAATTTAGACCAGATGTTGTTCTTAAAATGAGCACTGATTTATAAACATGCATTTTCACCATGACCAAGACAGCTACAAAACTGTACAGCATTATGCATCTATTTATAGGAGATATTTCTGATGGTGAAGAAAAGTGAAACATCTGGTTCAAGACGATTATGAAACAGACAAATCTCATCACATAATAACTACAGAGCATAACTTTTCAAGAGCACAAACTGATGTGCAAAAGGAGCCCAAGATTTTGCAGAAAGGTACTTGCACGTGGAATAGGCAGAGTTATTGTAAAGATGGAGTGTAGAGTGACCATTAGAAGGCCAACATAATTTTTTTTCAGGATGTTGACTTTGATATCTCATTATGCAGGGAATAACTCCAGTCTGCAGATTAACTAGGAAGGTTGCATCACTGCCTAGTACTAAAAGCAAGCATGCACTATTGTAACACAAGTAAGAGCTGACATATTCAAAAGGAAGGGGATTTTGTGCTCCCTCTACAAAAATCTTTGGGGACAACCAGAAATTTTCAACATGGACATAGCCACAAGTAAGAGCTTGGCATAGAAAGCTTACTTCTTGATGGCCGAGATGTTCCAGAGTTCACTTGTACTCTCACAGAGAAATAAAGCACATTTTAGAAGTAGGGAAGAATCTGAACAGGGCTATACAAAAAGTCAGTGAGTATTTCCATTTGAGAAACATGTTGCTTGCACAGTGCTTCTAGGCAATAATTCTGTCAGATCATTAGTTTCCCTGGCTCAATACTTCATCTTATAATACATAGTATGAGCTGTGCCAATATAGTATATTTTTTTTAGAAGAACAGCTACAGCTTCTTCCCTAAACTTGGATGCTTACAACAGCATATCTGACTGTTGTATATTATAGTCAAAGACAGAAGTTTTCACCTTTATAAAGAAATCAGACTAAAAAAAAATAATTTCTAGGAGAGCATATTCTCCTGTGTTCCACACCCAGTCCCACCTTTTCAAATCTGTTTAGGCAACAGGATGATCTGACTTTTGAGACATTGTGGGGATATAATAGTTCACAAACTTGAAAAGGAGGTTTAAACTGTTCTTCTTGGACAAATAGTTTCAGTTCAAATTTATCACTAGGAATAGTCAGATTCAGCAGCATCTGTATTGTTAGGCAAGCCTAGACAAGGCAAAGCTTTGCTGGGAGTTGCACAACAGGGCCGTGTCAGTTATCTCTGAGAACAAGTCAGAAACACAACCATCAGGATCTGCTTAAAAACCGTCAGCCTAACCATTTGGGCAGGATGATGGTCCAGAGAATCTCCTATGTGCCAGACAGAAGGTGTGAAAGTGAAAGAACAATTTGTAGGTCATCACTCCATCATCGACTTCAAAGCCATCCAGCAACTCCATAAGGTTGCTTGAGTCAATTCATTCTTGAACTTTACATCATCCAGCTGAACTATAAAAGCAGATTTTCTGTCCTGGGACTGTTGAACTTTTAAGATACTGCTATTTGTACCAGTAAATCACTTATTTAAATCTCTATTGCTCATCAGCCTTTATGAGCAACACTAGATCTTCACAGAAATGAGTTGATGATGATGCTCTGGCATTATGAACTGAAACCAATGATAAATCATATTTATCATATGTAGGAGACAGGAGAATTTAGATATGCATTCCACCTCTGTCTGTCCATGCAGGAGCTTAGGTTTAAGTTATTTTTATTGGTGTTGAGGATTTTCAACAAGACATTTAAAGAAATATTAACAGCCTATCACAAGCCTATAAAATTGCTACATCTCTTATACATGGCTTTTTAAAGATGTCTCATCTTTCTCACAAATCCCAAGCAAGTAAGTAATACCAGCTCAACTTTTCAGCTGTGTCAAGTAATTCGTAAGAACAAATCAAACATAATAACCCCTAAAGAAAACTACTTCAATCATGTTTCACTGCATTTCTAACAAGTATAGGGACAGAAGAACTATCTGCAGTATTAATATTACAGATAGATGAACAAATCTGTATCTGTATTAGTAGAGAACAGATTCCACATAAAGAAACCAGTTTTCAAACCCCAATACAACTAGAATATAAAGGGGGAAATTTGCTCAAAGAACTGCAGTGAAGAAAAGTAATATAAAGGGCAACTCCTTCTTCCTTTGCCACGTAATAAATGTAACATATCTTCAGGGACTGGAAACAAGCATCCTTGCCTATTAAAATCTTCCCCTAAGTTAAGGCTAGCTAGAAATGCAGCATCTAACCCAGCTCTCAATTCCTGGGCAGGGGAAAGAGTAATGTCTACGAGACAGGGAACCATGGTGCAGCCAGAAGCAATCCCTCACTGCCACACTTGGGAGTGTGCATGTGTGTTATTCAGACACTGAAATGACCTATGGAAGACAACCCGTTCAAGATGCTACAGGGTGAGGGTGGTACACACCACACATTTGAAGTTTCCATGGCTCAGTGTAGCTATTATAACAATTTCTGATCTCTCACTCAAAAAAAACCCATTTAGTCACAAAAAGTTATTGATATCCAGGAGGTTGGGGTGTGTTATGCTGAGAGAGGAGAGGAATGTGACCTGCACCAGCACATGGTTGTCTAAGAACATCCAAATTAATGAGTCTGGAACTTGCTGCTAGCTGACAATTCTGGGTGTCACCATGCAGTGCTGCTCTATCACACGTGTAGGTATCTCCACATTGTCTTGCTGTCCACACAATGAAAATATTTTACAGAATCCACACACAGCCAAACAACTGAATAAATCAGGAACAGAGGTGAACCAGCCATGTAACCCTTTCAGCATCTAAGCTGACACAGAACGACAACAATCCCTCCCTCTGAAAAAAGCTAATTTTATGCATTCCTCATGTTTCCCATATTTGCCCCTTCTCTACATCAGTCAGGCAACACCACTAGCAATAATCAGTAAGAACTGTTATTATGACACATAACAAAATTTACTTGTTGCAGTTAAAATTTCAGATTCCCCCAAAGCATTTTGTAATTCCAGGCATTTGCTTTTTTAAAACAAATATTTTCATTACATATGCTCTCAGAAATCAGACAGCAAAAACTTACTAACAGAATGAGAGTAAAATGTGGTTTTGCATGAGATCATATACGACAAAACATAAGGGGTTTTTTTAATGAATAAACTGGAACAGTCAACAGTATGACACAAACCAAAGTACAAGTAACAGACATGATCTAAACAGAATTTGACTGGAACATGTTTATTTAATTCTCAAAATTTCAGTTTATGCTTAAATCAGTCAGCCCTCACCTCATACAAGTATTTCAAAATAGGTGAGCAAAACCCCGTGGGAGGGGACTGATCATTTTAATAATGGACAACAAATTGACTACAGTTAAATTTTTTTCAAGCACTGACTACTTAAACAGAGTAGTATGTGCTTTTTATTTTTGGGAGAGTGGGGGGAAGGGAGCAGGGGGACCTCTGGGAAGAATGCTAACCTTATGAATTCTTCCTCTGGAATTTTAATTGGTAAATCTATAAGTAAAAACGTACCCAGCTGCAGGGAGCTGCTCCCCAGCCCCACCACAATCACAGAACCTCAGAGCCGTGTGTTCAAGCCTGAAAACAGAATATTTCCCTCAGATGGTGCCCAGCCACACCTGAGCTAAGGAGGAGACTCCGACAGCACAAGCTGGATTATGCTCTTCTCGAATGGTGAAGCCACAGTGCCCCTGGAAGATACTCTTATCTCACCATCTATTCTTTTTATTGCTGCTCTTATTAGACATTTCCTACTCGTTTTTGCAATAAATTTAGCTACACAACAACCTTGAGATCTATTTTTATACACAGCATTGTTCAAAGAGCTTCCGAAAATTGTATTAGGAAAGAGAGAAAGGCCTTTGAACAACCAAGAAAAGCTTCATAACAGAAATGTAATCTCAACACGAGCTAGTTTCTTTTTTCCCTTTTTGGAAAAATCTTCACATAGGAATCTCAGACAGATGAAAGCAAGAGATTTAAAAATAAGAAGCAGCGTTTTAAAAATAAGAACCAACAGAGAAGACCATACTCTGCATGACACCTTTTAACCTGTAACCAAAGATCTTTCCAAGTGCATGTTGAATAAGTTACAGCTCAAAAAGAAAGTAAAAATAAAGCTTACAAAGTTGAACAGCAAAATTGAAACACAGGTTACAATTTCCACATAATATATCCATTCTTTACTTATTGACCAAACGGAAGGTCTACAATGTATTACAGGCATTACTATTTCCCATCTGACTTGCAGGCAGTTTTCAACGTAGCAATTAATGTACAGTATTTAAAAATAATTTAAAGAAAGGGTTTTTTTATATGCACTCACACGGTAACGTGGTTTTTAGGATCACACTATATTCGTAAGTCTTGTAAAAACCAATATTCTGAATATCTATATATATTTATATACCACGCTATCTCTGCTTTGAACAGAATTGTGTCTCTGAAGAACATTACTGGTTTTTTTTTTTTCTAAACACTGGGAGGATATTAAGTAACAGGCACGTGGGAAGTTATATCTAGTTTTAACACGCAGAACGCAAAGCGATCACGCTTAGCTCGTGATTTAAAGTCACTTCAGTTTCCACACACGAAACACAATGGCAAAGCAAACTTCCAGCGCCTGCAGCCCCAGCCTCCCCCTCCGGCAGGACCCCCGCACACCGGGGACGCTCCCTTCGCCCACCGCCACCCGCACCTGAACGCCGCGGTCCAGCTCCCACCCCCGGCGAAGGAGAAAGGAGCTTCCCCGCGACAAGGAAGTCGCAGACACACGTGCTAGGGGTGCTTTTATCCAGACGGGGTTCCGAGAAACCTCCGAGGAACTTCCCCCTCGGCCACACGAGGAGGGGGCAGCCGGCAGCACCCGCGCAGCGCTCCCCCCGCGCCCCACAGGTGCGCCCCCTTCCTCGCCCAGCGCCGCGCACGGGGCAGAGCGCGGCTCCGCGGGCCGCGCGCTCCCACGGGCTGCGCTCCGCACTCACCCGAGCCCGGCGGCGCTCCCCGCTGACAGGCGGCTCCCGGCAGCCCCGGGCCGGGCCGGCGGTGAGGTTCGGGCGGCCCCCGCGCGGGGCCCGGCGGACGGCGAGGCCGCGGGAGCGGCGCGGGGCAGCGCCCGCCGCCGCCGCGCTCCGCTCTTATAGCGACCCGCCAATTAAGGGCGGCCAATCGGCGGGCGGCGGCCACGTGACGGGGCAGTTCCAATTACGGCGGAGAATTTTCTGAATTAGCGGGGTTACACAAAGGACACTCATTGAGGGGAAGGAAAAAAAGGGCAGCGAGCGGGAGCGGGAACGCCCAGCCGGAGCCTGCTCGGTGATTTAAAGCAGGAAACTCCCTCGCCTCACACAGACACGGCCGCATTCAGCACCGGCCAGCATCTCCGCGGGAGGAATGTCTGGCGCACATTACGCTAATCCTCGCCCCCGAGCTGGGGTTTACACAGCCACCGCGGCCATCGCCTCGCCCGCTTCCCCCTCGCCGAGGGCAGAGGCGCAAAGCGGCGCCTCCCGCCTCACCGCCAAAGAAGCCCTGTTACCTATATATACACACACACACATATACAGATATATTTTCGAGTATAAGCTGGAAGCGGCTCGCAAAGCTAAGGCTGATGGTGAGCGATGTGCGGCACTGCCCTGAAAAAAACTTCTGCGCGCGGCGGATGACACGAGTCAATAAAAATACGGAATTATTGAAAGGCATTATTGAGCGATTAGCAATGAACAGCCCCCGTGCCTTAAAAGGCTCCTGCAAGAAAAAACGCGCCTGTGCTAATTAATGCTTTACGTTTTAATTGTGAGGAATTGCTGCGAGAAGAGACGAACAGTGTATAAAAGCAGGCTCGCTCAAAAGCAATGCTGAAAACCTCACCTGCCCACAAACCCGTACAGAACACAGGCCAACACCTCCTAGCGACTGCCTGAGATGCCACCGAGCCACGCTGCATCCTGGTTTTCCTGCCCTGAAGAAACACGTGTGGCCGCGAACATCACACAGGGGCGCAGCAAACGCCGTCCGAGGCACAGCCGGAACAAGGGCCAGGCTGCCGGCCACTGACAAACCCTGCCAATCCCAATTTATGGGCAGGAAACGTATGCCAGGACAAACCAGCCGAGATGACTCAAGTCGCCTCTCCCCCACCCTCCTGTTCCACAGAACAACAGCCCTCTTTAGCAGCGGGGAGTAGGATCTCTTAGAGGAATGACTCAAAGTTGCTCTCAGGGGTAGGGGAAAAACCCCCACAGAACAGAAAACACCCAGTTCCCTCCCCACCCCCTCCTCTTTTTCACATTGTATTAATTAAACCCACAACAACTGTCTTGAGGTAATAAATACACTGAAGCGAAATCTAGTTGGACCACAAGATAAGTTTACTGAGGTCAAACCCAAGGGAAAATTAATCTAACCACATTTTCAAATTTTTGGACTATTCCATAGACCAGTAAAACCATAAAATGACAAAAACATCCTATCCTAGAATAGCATGTGGATAACAAAAAATGTTATGTTTAATTAAAGGCAGATGACTTAATAAAAAATTCACACTGTGTACATACAAAACTCAGTATAATTTTTTCATCTACTGTAATTTTTTTAAAGGAAATGATCACATGTTTTAAGCTTTTGAGGGTACTTTTTATCTTCGATTTAAAGTTATTTGACTAGAATAAAGAGATCAGAATACTTTATAAATCTTGTCTATGAACATTACACCAGTAAGTGATTTTAAATAATGGACAGATTAGTTTACGGAGAATAACATCTTCCATCTTAGCAGACAGTGCATAAATCTCTCTTAAAATATCCATGGGTTTTCTATTAACATAAAAAATGGGAGAAGCACTGTCCACCTTCATTGGAACTTCAGTGATAGGTCGCAGCATTGAATATGAGACCTAAGATAACAGGTGGAGCTGCAGAAATTAGGAACTGGAGGGCAAATCAGCCAACACCTCCCTGAGGACTCTATAAATGTGACTGCATCCCCACCTTGAAAAAAGTTCCAGCTTCCTCACACCTCCTGCAATTGAAAGGTTGTTCCAGAAGTCACTTCTGATGGTTTGGACCTTCATTTTTTTTTTTCAAAATTTCCATCTTAAGCTTATTCAGGGACAGCTGCTGGCACAACATGAAGTGATCTGCATTGTCCTCTCTTTGCTAGAACAGTGCTTTTCCTTTTCCTGTGCTGTACCACAAATGCCCCCATTCTTCCATTCTGCAGCTTGCTGGTAGGCAGCAATCATATCTGCCTTTGACTCTGATGAGATATTTTATGCTAACAATTTTATCATGCTCCATCTCTGAGTTCTCCCCAAAGCATTTATTATGAGGTTCTTCATGAAAATAATTTAGATTGAAACAATCAGTTCCTTTTGAATGGAAACCGTGACTCAGATGAGCCAAACACAGAATATTCCACCAAAGTATTCTATGTATAGCATTTGTGTGAATTCGTGTGGCTGAAGCCAGCCAAATAACATAAGTACTCCATAATGGAAAAGCTGATTAACCATTATAAATACTTCAGAAGTACATTTTAAGGTAAATCCTCATAATATCCCTGTGAAATGGTAGTCTTTAGTCTCCTTTAGAAAATGAGAGGCCAGGAAAACTTAAAATGTCTTGACCAACATCACAGAAGTTTCCATCAGGAAGTGAGCTGCACCTAAGGAGCTCTTGGCTCCCTGTGCCATGCCACATCTCCTGGAGCACACTGTGCATCTCATTCCAACCTAGTGCTGAGCTGGATCACCTACAGTCACCTTCTATGTGGCAAAAACAGAATATTGAAAAATTATAGCAGCTGGTTGCTAATGGGGTAAGAAGTGCTTTCATCATTGTCCTCATTGTTGAGAAATATTCTTTTTGGTAAAGTTAGTATAGCTGGTGGTGGTGGTATTTTTGGTTGGTTTTTTTTGGTTGTTTTTTTTTTTTTTTTTTGAGGGTCAGAGGCTGAGACTTTTATCCTACTGCAGAATGAGAATGCAGAAAGGTACATCACTGAATTGCTGACAGTGATAGTCTAATTTCAGCAGCTTGGCCATTCAGACATGACTGAAGTTCATCTGGATTCCCTCTGTGGTGTTCTCTGAGTGCTTTAACACAGAAACCCAACTAGAGCAGAGAATAAGAAAAGTGCAAGGGAAGGCATTGTTTTCTTCACCCTGCTCTGTGCACCCTCACAGACAAAATCTCCCACCTATTCTCCCTCTTCTGACCATTTCCTCAGGAGACCTGTTTCTCTTTCTTGTTTGAGCAGTGACTGTTTCCTACTGTAGTTAGCAATTGTCCTCTCCCAAATATTTTTCTCTTCTGACTTTCTCGCCTTTGTGTCTTGGTCCAAACATGACAAATAAATTGCCTGATTGCTTTTGAGACACTTGGTGCTGGACACAGGGACAGGACAGCACTGGTACTGGACACTGGTCACTGGTATTGGTCACAGGGGCCATCCAGCTGACAACATGGGTGAAAGGGACTGATCCTGTCAAGATTTCAGCACTCCACAGTGCTGCCAAAAGCCACCACCCACCACTCCTCAGGGACTCCTGTTCCCCAGGGAAGTTAGACAGCCCAAGCTAGACAGTTCCCATCTCACATAAAGCCATGAGGCAGGAGAGGGAGAGGAAAAGGCGGCACAGAGACCACATGTGCAAGACCACTTGTCACTCTTGGTCAGGATTATTTACAGCAGTATTTTGTGACCAGAGCTGAAGATGTGGAAGATCTGAAGATCTCAGGACTGGGGAAAAAGCAGACTCTGGTGTTTCCCCGAGGAAGGGAGTGAGCTCCCCGGTAAAGTGACACCACCCTCAATGCTAATCGCACTGAAGGCCCTCCTCTGCCGGAGGGGAAGAGCCCAACCCACGGGGAAGCTCCCATCACCACTGGGACGTGTGAACCAGGAAAAGTCACAGACCATGGACGCGTGTGAATGTATGTATCATTTTCTTATAGCATGATGCAGAATCAGAGGATGTTAGGAAGAGGAGGAAGAAATGAATTTTCTCTTTTCTTCTATAAAGATCCCCTTCCCTGTCGATACTATTGAAAAACTAAAGCTTGTAAGCACAGATATAAATAAACATGCATCATTTAACTAGAAAGTGAGCAAGTCCATGTTTGTTTATTTTTCTTCTAGGTGATCTAGGCTCTGAGAAACTTTTTATTAAAAAAAGCCGAACAAAACAAACAAACAAACCCTTAAAATTGAATCCTCTTTGATATTTATTCTTCAGGTATCCCCTATTTGTCTGTTTTAGTGAAAGTGGAAGGGCTGTTTTAGCATGCTTGGCTGAAAATGCACTTTTTCCCACCAGCTTATGCAAGTTATGGTACCTGCTGTGACTGATTCACAGCATCAGTGTGCAGGAAGTCCCTCCGTGCTCAGTGTTATATACATAACACACGTCAGTTTCCAGAGGCACTGAGCTGCTCCTAATTTCCACTGGGATTGTTGGACTGCATCACCTCTACATTCCAGCTCTCTGTAAACATCTCTTTTTCATGTATAAAACATCTCCTTTGAATGCTCTCAGTGTCTGATCACAGAACCTGAGCTGTGCTCAGCATTCAGCTCTTAGGGAACAGGGCTTGTCAGGTACAATGATGGGCAGAACTGTAACATTTGTGTTTCCAGCGGTGGGTGAAGACAGGAGCTTTCCACCACCCATCCACAGCGGAATCTGGCACAGGCTTGTAGGAAACGTGGCACGCTGCTACACATTTGTGTAATGAAAGAACTGCAGCTTTTATCTCTTCTTGGGGAAAAGCTTGTTAAGGATACAAAATTAAGATTAATTAAGGAACAAATAATATTAAAGTAAGGTCTTCTGGTGTTCCACTTCAACAAAAAAAATCCCTATATATGGTCTTCTCAATTTTTTTTTTCAAAGATAGACTCACAAATACAAAAACTTGACCAATTTTAGCATCACTTGCTGCAGCCTCTGCTGAGCTGCTAAAAGCAAACACGACTCAAGACCAATGCAGTGCTGCTGTCTGCTAGTAACAAGAAAACCAGACTACTGCTGCTGCCTCTATGGCATTTGTGCAAAGGAAGTCTTGTTAGACTTTTATCAACATAAGTAAAACAGCAGCTTAAAGAAGGATTTCATTTGCTCCATTTCTAAATCAACTTTTTCAGACTACAGTGACATAAATATACAGTGGGTGAGGGTGGGGGAGGTTTGGGTGGGAGAAGGGGAGGATGGAGGAGGACAGAGTTTTATGCCAAGAGCTGAATCATAACCATGTGAGTAATTTTGGTGGTTTTTTTTTTGGTTTTTTTTTTTTTTTTTCATAAGGGTATGAATCAAATTAAATTTGTTTTGCTGTGGGTGAAGGAAGAGAGAATATAATAGCATGAATCAGAGCTATCATCAAATATGTGGCACAGACTAAAAATTAATTACAATTACTGCCTTCTTGTAAAAAGTTTCTGCTATAAGATGCAGCAATATTGTTAATCGATAAAATCCATTTAAAAATTCACAGGAATTAAAACCGTTCAATTACTTTACTCTTCTTTTTAATTTTTTCCCCATTATAACAAGGAAAAGATGAGCATCTTTGAACAAAATCTTTCTTTGTCTGTTAGATGCACTTTTGCTCCAGTGGTAAAAAGACTGCTGCTAATGATGAAAATTAGATATTAGACCACATGTAGTTGCTTCAGTCAGGACTAGCTCAAGGATGCAAGTCCAGGAAATACATGATTTACCACCTTAGCACAGATGCTTTATTAGGCATCCTAATAAAGACAAGTTATTTAGTGAATAAGCCAAACAGAAAAACACTCAATATCCCTTTGTCTTTTCCTATAAGAGTGAGATAATGTCATGGAAAAATGAGTGTTGAACACTGGCTTTTTTACACTTTGGAACAGCCATTTAGCTATGAAACACCGGGGTAAGCACAAAGGGCTTAGACCATAATACCTCTTTTAAAGAGGCCAACATAAATACTGGGGAACAAACCCATGCATTATTAATTACTAGTTACATAGATAACTAATGATATATGTATTTTTGTACTAGTAAGGAAAATCCTGCTAGTAGGATTTTGATAACTAAAAAGTCTGCCTCCAAGCTTCTAGAATGGAGAAAATATTATTTAATTCCCTGTCTGAAAAACACAATAAAGCCTCAGCAAGGCATCATTTGGAATCAATTCCTCCCCCTAAACAACTCCAGATCTTTCCCATAGTAATTCTCTTGCACGTGCCCAGTAAAACTCTCTGTATAAAGGACGGGTGTACAGCATGTTCAGGAATTCAGCTGAACCACGAGCCTTAAGGACGCGATTCCCAGACAGACAGAAAACTTCTGTCGAGCCCACTGCAGCTGCTGTGACTTTCCAGTGCTGTGTGTGGGGGAAGGAAGAAAATGGAAGACAATTCCCTCGGCCATTCTGGAAAACCCCCTTTGACCATCTCAAACACAAAGTTGCTGGCCCAACAACCTCCTTGCTACCTCGTGGAAGGTGTTCCTCCTTTTTTACCAGCATCACTCAGTACCCAGGTTCACCCAAGCCTCTGCCAGGTAGGACAAAAGCCCAGACAACTTTGAGTGCTTGGCGAGAGGCAGATTCAAAACATCCCATGTGGATTATCCCAGCCTTACAGCATCTCACAATCTCACCTCACATGCAGGATGTGTGAGGGGGAACAAAATAACTCAGAAGATGTCTTTGGCATAACCACCCAGGACTGAAGGATTACTGGACAACTGCACAGGCTGGAATCACTCTCTAAAACACAGCAACTGAAACTCTCCAACAATCCTAAAAAATCCCTCAAAACACAGCAATAGAAATTCTCCTGCAAGGAGATCAGTGCCACAGTGGCAACCAGTATTATCATGGTATAATATGAATATACAATTTTTTTCCTTTATATTCACAAACTCAAAGAAGGCCAATTTCCCCTCACTTGCCTCAAGACAAAAATCACTGATATTCCCTAATTTTACTTGCAATGAAGAATAAGCTCCAAGTAGAAATAAAATGCAAGTTGCCAGAAGTTAACCAGAGAAGATGCTTAATATCTCTTCCTGAAGAATAAATCAGCATTTTTACCATAGCTGTGGTCATCTTTATTTATTACACAATAGATTACCACAGGCCGTGGGTTGTTGGGCTTTTTACATTTCTGGTTAAATTATTTCTCAACTACTGTGTAGAAACCAAACTTCTCAAATGTCCATCCTCGTTATTTTGGCATACAATGCCAGAGCTTAGTCAGGACTTTTAACTGCCCTAGAGATGATATACACCACTTGGTAAAGTTAATTCCCAGCTTTCCGTGGCAAATAGCTGCCATTTCTTGCAGGTGTTAGAAAGGTACAGAAAGGAAAAGAACATTTTTCTTTGGCAAAAAATGACTGTATACAAATATTGATCAGAGCAGTAACATTCTCAGCCACTAAACAGAAAAGCTCTTACACTTCAGTCCCAGATATTAATCATGTTTTAAATATTATTACTATATACAATATAATTTTGTATATTTTAGCTATGAGGTTTTTAAGTAGCTGCTAGAACATTTCTACCAGCTCTTCTCAACCATCTCAGTGATGAATTTCAAAGACAGCCTTCTATCTAGACACTTGGCTACAAAACCATATTAAGGATAGAGAGTAATTTTTATCCAAGTATAGAAAATAATATACTTATGCACTTAGCAAAATCATTAGGGATTTATCTAAACACTACAGATTTTTGTAGAAAACCTCCTATAAATGCAATGGCTTTAAATTAGTACACATATTGTTACCATTTATATACTTTAATGGCTTAAGAAATATTTCTGAGAGCAGCCTTTGAAAACTGAAATTTTGTTTTGGTTTCAAAAAAGTCCACACATCCTTCACATTTTCAGAATTGCTGGAACAGTTCAAGAAAAAGACGATGGGAAATTCCATTTGAAAATGACAACACTTGCAAATACAATTTGAAGCATGGGATGGGAACACGATCAAGAACGAAGAACAAATATTTCTCCACAATTACACATTTTGTTTCTCCAATCCTATGAAGAAAAGCTATAGGAAGGGGGAGTGTGTGGGGATGTGAGGAAATCACAATTGTTGTCAGGAACATAACACACCGCTCATAATAAAATATAGAACTTCTTTCTTTCAAAACTCATAGGCACAGGGTGGCCATGGGTACAAACTATTGCTTGCCCTCCAGTGCATTTTTTATTCCTGCCCTGTCAAATTTAAAAGGCAGTCCAGGATTATGAGTTTTGGTGACTTCATAATGGATGCACATGTGAGCTTTTAAATTAGCCTGCGATTCCTGAAACCCATTATCTGAAATTTGTTTCAAGGCAGGCTTCAGGAGAGAGAAGTCTTAGCACAGACAATCCTGATCTGGCACCTCTTACAGAGCTAACAGGAGGCATTTGATTTGCATGGATTAGTGAAGGCTGATTCATGTGCCTACAACAGCTTCTGCACCCCAGAACTGCATCCAGAGGAGGGTCACAATACTAATAAACACAAAATTAATTTCACACCTCCTAAATTACAAGGCAAGTCTTATCAGTGCTAGACTGTGAGCTTCTAGGGGCAGAGACAGCCTTGTCTGTCTCTCTTGCAGAGCATTAATCATGCTGTGGGTGCTCACGGCTAATAAGGCACACATAAATCTATTCTGATGTGGTTTTTTGCCACTTCAGACTCAAGGAGAGTCACACACACACACAGAGACATAATCTTACCTCTCTACCTAATGATACACTAATGCGCCTAATTGAAAAAACAAGTCTTGATAGGAACAGAAAGGCTTTGTTTTTGTTTATGCCACCCAGACAGAGTCTGTGGCTATACAATGCAAATAGTTGGCAAAACCTAAACCGCAAGTATGCAGCAGCGCTGTGAGTAATAAAGATAATGTTTGTATTTTGTTTATGAAGAGCCCTAACCAAACACTAAAGCAAGCATACCGAAACCAAACAACACTCAGATCTTTAGAAAGACTTCAGAGGATCCAAATAATATAATTTAATCACTTTGTTCTTTAACAATCTAAACATCACTTAAAATTTACAAGCAGTAATTCTGTGTAAGTTCTCTGAGCTGAAAAATGGGATGTAGCCAGTTGCCTTTTTCTACCCTAACTATTAAAGTTCAAACAAATCAAGCCCTATTACTGAGGGTAAAAAAAAAAAAACAAAAAAAAAAAAAAAAAAAAAAAAAAAAAAAAAACAAAAAAACAAAAAAAACAACAAACCTTGCCCCTAAGGTTGAGAAATGCTGTATTGCTCAGCCAGCCTGGAATTCCTCTATCTCTGGAATCATGTGAAAGTATGCTGCAGTTACTTAACTGTGCTGAATAATCTACATAAAACTTTGGCAACACACCTGTACTTCTGTGTGGAGTGCACATAAGAAATGTATAAGAATGGATAAGAAACGTATTCTATACTTTAAAAAAAAAAAAATAAAAAGAGAGGCTGAGGTAAGACTTCTTGCTAAAAGATAAAAGACAGATGGAAAACCTAACATCCAGCTGGTTCCTCCTCCCCACAGGGTGCACCAGAGGCAACCTGGACACCTGAGCATGACTGTCCCTGAAAGATGTTGAGCAAAACTGCCAACACATACCTTAAAAAGCAGAATCTGGTCTGTCATGTCACTCTTTCCAACCCCTGTGTGTGACATTAGTGATCAAAAGAGCCAGCACAATCAACCCTGCAAGGAGCTGCCTGACAAAACATGGGGAGCCTGGCTTGGAGAAGTCCCAGTAAGACTTCACCTAGAATTGAGATGTAGAACAAAGCAAGAGTCAGCTCCTCCCACAGGGAGGAGACTCTTCACTTCCTAGCCCATGGTTCTGAGCACAGAGCTGAGACACTTCACTTCCTAATCCACGGTTCTGAGCTTCCACAGGCAGCCCCAGACCCCTCTGCAGATGCTGCCAAGCAAGATTCAAAACCAGGGTTGACAGGTGACCCAGACCTGCTCAGCAATCAGGTGCTTAAGCAGGGACAATGCTGACCTCCTGTTACCTGCCTGAATGGCCAGGTATGGGTACATCACCCCATTTTATGGTAAATGCTTTTTGCATTTACCTTGGCTCCTATGACATGACTGGGGCCAAGTCTGCTTGGGCAGAACCTTTTCTCTAGCAAAAAATGACCACAAATGACATCTTGAAGAACTACTCCGCACACATGTGGAGAAGATCAACAGAAACATTCTCTTCTGAACAAAAAGCACTCCAGCAATACTAAATCTTCTACTCTAAGCTGGCTATCTTGTCCTAAGGAAAATCTTCTGGTGATCTGGTGAGGTAGGACTTGGAGAAAGAGCAGAGATTGCCTTATCCTCATGTTATTCACCCTGAAATCACCACTGTGTGAGAGGCTGTGTTGGCTGAGTCTTTGCTTACAGGGTTTCTCAGGGAGAGCCTTGGTAAATATGGCACTGGGAGATAATATCCCTTGTCTGATTATCACCCTCACATATTTAGGGACAATTGTGAAACACTCCTGTGGAAATCCCATCAACCTGTAGCTGGAGAGGAAAGACCAGCATGGCATGTGTATGTGTGTATGTAGGAGGGATCATCAACAGCAGAGCAGAGCAAACCCACTCCCAAAAAAAAGAGAAAGCTCTAGGATTAGTTGACAGGTTCACAAGGATGATTTCCCTCCTTCTATACTCCTAACATTTCCTTTCTCTTATGCACCCACCTGCTTTGTAAAGGGAGTCGCATCACAGCCATTACTACAATTAAATGGGCAAACTGGGAGCTCTGCACAATCTTTTCAGTGTTTGTCTGGCCAATACTCCCAAAACTGGTACCTTGGTAATTCCTCACCAAAGCTCTTTAAGCTTCCTGTTTGCTTAACAGCCTAAAGATCCCATTCATAGATCTCTGCTGGTAAAACACATGCCAGCAGCTACTAAAACCCTCCAAGAGCAGACAAAAAGTGATCAGCACATCTTCCTTCCTTCATGTCACAGACACCATCAGCTCTGTTATTGAATGTCCCTTTCCCCAACACCCAAATTGCTCCATTTCACAAGGAGAATCCTTTGGTTAAACCCTTCCCAAAGCCAAAGTGTCCCTGCACATGGAGTATCAGCACTCCCAGGGCACTCTGGCTGCATATGCAGAATCTACACATAAGGGAAGGTGGCACATTTATGCATTCCTGGATTTCTGCTTGCACCTTCCTGCCCTACAGCAGCCCTCCTGTGAGACAGATGCAGCAAAGTTTGGCAGGATTATTATACCCCATGCCCAGGAATCTTCTGATTTCCTGCAGGCTCTGAGTGTCCTGCGCTTAAGTCCAGGACAGCTAACCACTTAGACGCCTCCACAATTAAATGTTCTGGGAAGCAGGTTAGATTAAAAATACACTGTAACAAACATCTTAAAATATGTCTGCTCAGTCGAGCCTGAAAGGCAAGTGGTGCTGTAACATTAAAGTATTCCTGTTCACAGGGTAGCTTAAAAATATCTGATTTATTGCTCTTTGGCTACATTGTGTCTAGAGATAATCAACCACTCTGACCTCTCCTACACTGAATAGACTGCACAATATCATTCTCAGGGAAATACTGTTTCACTTTTAGATATCTTGTTCAAAGTATGAATGGTTAGGTTATTTTCTCCTCTTAATAAATGATGTAAAACCTCCGGACATATGGTAGCATTTGTATGCTTTTAGGCAAGCAGTGATAACTTTCAAATGTTACTTCCCCTCCTCCTCCTCCACTACACGAAACAAATATACTGGAACCCATTTAAATCTTAGTGACAAACACATTTAAAAGAGACTAATTTCAGTTAAAGTTTCCAAATGTCAGATGAACATGTTAAATAATTACACCAAAAAAATGAAGAGCAGATGAATTCTCATTCTCATCATTGAAGTTGAAAAAGTGCCTGTATATTTCCAATAAGGATTGCACAACTTTATGAGACAATGCTTGTGCCTAAATTAGCAAGGAACAAACAAGTGTCAGCTCATACTTACAGGGACATCTGACAAGTATCATTCATGCTAACTCAGCACTACCAGATTAGAGGATTGCTGCTGTCTCATTCAGTTTTTGAGTATCAATCCACAACTGCTTCACTTTTTCTAGTTTAAGATCCATAGCAGAGCTCATTTCTGAATAATGCCTACAAACTGTCCGTGGACTAAGGCTTGGATTTCTCAGAAAGCCACGAAATTCATAAATGAAGGTATGGCATCACACGTCAAGGAACTTAATTAGGAGGAGAAGTCATCTCCAGGAAGAACATGGACCTGTTGTAGCAAGTCCAGAGATGGGCATGAAGATGATTATGAGGGTGGAGCACCTCTCCTGTGAAGGATAGTGGAGAAAATTTGGATTGCTCAGCCTGGAAAAGAGAAGACTTTGAGGTGACCCAGTTTTGGCATTCCAGTACCTGAGGGGAGCTACAAGAAAGATGGAGAGGGACTATTCACAAGGACCTGGCGTGACAGGAGAAGGTGGAATGGATTCAGACTGAAAGAGCGGAGGGTTAGATCCAATAGTAGGAAGAAATTCTTGACTGTAAGGGTGGTGAGGCCCTCACACAGGTCATCCAGAAAAGTTGTGGATGCCCTGGAGGTATTCAAAGCCAGGCTGGACAGGGCTCTGAGCAACCTGGTCTAGTGGAAGGTATCCCTGCCCATAGCAGGGGATGTTGGAACTAGATGATCTTTAAGGTCCCTTCCAATCAAACCCTTTCTATGGTTCTGTGATTTTAAGCCTTTGCCTGCTGTGTTCTTTGAAAAAACAAAGCTGCATTTCCCCAGCAGCTTTTTGCATTTACCAGATTCTCTCCTATTACTGAGAAACACACATGCCCTCCCCAAAGCACATAGCAGAGTCACACTGGAGTGGTTCAGGCATCCTCTCTGACTGAACGCTGTACTGTCATCCACTATTACTCAAGGCCACTCATAACATGCATTAACATTTATAAAGTTGGAATCTATTCAGCCTGTCCACCCAATAGCTGACTAACTGGATGTTATTACTTGAAAAATAAATCTCACAAAAAGGGAAAACAAAATAACCTGGGTACACAGAATAACTCACTCTATGCCTGTATTTTCTCTAACACAAGCATTACTAATACTGAATAAATGGACAAGTATTTAATCTATAATAGCTTCTAAGCTTCTCACAGAACAAGAAGAGTGAAGACTACACAACTAATATTATTTTGCACTTTCATAACTGAGATCAAAACTAAATAGGCAAATATTTTCTACTAGTTAGGGGTTAACTTGTTAACTAGTCAACTAATTGCTACTCCTTTATATCAAAAAAGGTGCTGTGTGCTTCAGGGGGAAACTGACACCAGTAGCAACAGGCTGTTCAGCACTTTTGTGCTCACAAGAATCCTGAACACTGAACACATCCAGAGCTGCAACAAGTCAGGCTCAGGAAACCTAAAGGTGGAAGAAGCACGTCTTTCACCACCTTGACCGAAATTAAAAAGAGTAAACCTTACCCCAAAATGTTGCTTACAAGGGCTTTGCTTGCAGCAGATATAATGTAAATTTGCTTGAAGTTAATTGGAAACCACTCCTGCACGGGAGCTGGGCAATGTCGGGTTAATGCGCAGAACCTTTAGGCGCTGCCCAGAATTATTCCTGCTCCTGGAGCTCGGCGGGCTCCGCACGCCGTGTCCCGGGCTGTGTCTTTAAAAGGTGTCGGAGGAAGCGCGGCCGGGACCCCGCAATCCCCACCCGCCCCCGGAGCGCGGCTGCGGCTGCCCCGGGAGCCGCCCCCGCCAACCCGCCCCATCCCATCCCATCCCATCCCATCCATCCATCCCATCCCATCCCATCCCATCCCATCCCATCCCATCCCATCCCAACCCGTCCCGTCCCGTCCCGTCGCTCCCCCGCCGCCACCCCCGCTCCCTCCCGGCGCGACCCCGCTCGGTACTCGAGGTCCTTCCCGTGGGTTTCGTGCACAGGCAGGGTTTGCGTTAACACCTCTTCCAGTTAAAGCCTTGAACCAAATAACCCCCAAAAGCACACAGCAGCCACCGCCGCCCCCAGGCAGTAAATCCCCATCCTGACTTGCTGGGCTGAACTCTCTCTCCAGACAGAGAGGTTTTTTTGAGGGGGATTCCCCCCCGTTCTCAGGAAACATTTAGATCAGTGTCTACAAAGCATTCTTCAGAGACTGATGAGAAGTTCTAAAAAGGGCTTTGTCTTCAATTACGAAGAACATTCAGCTTTAGCTCGTAATGTATGTCCCATATCAGCCAACGCTTTGCACAAGTGACCACAGAACAAAATGTTCAGTGAAAAAGTTTTAACTCTATGGCTTGTTTTTCTTCAGAGGAATTTGGTGTGGTGATGAACAGGTTGGGCTATGGGAAAGGCTCATTACATTACATTACATTCTCACAACGGTTAAGATTTCTAATCTCACAACAGTGAGACTTTAATTTTAGTGAATCCCAGCAATTATTTTCTTCAATATTCTTTTTAAACATACACTGTCCTATATATTTTTCAGATGGAGTGGTTAATAAGAGATCCCACATAGCCATTGCTCAGAACCACTGGTACAATTTGAGCATGCACAGATTAAAATACAATTAAAACCATAGTTGCCTCTTTGCAAGATTTATTGCAACACTTCAGATCTGGCCACTCCTCAGGAGCAAACTTCCTGAGAATGTTATACCCTGCTCCAAAAAGCAGCAATTCCCACCCAGTAGGAAGCAGTGGGCAGTCTTGGAAAAAAACAATGAATTTGTATCACAGATTAAATGTAGAGATTAAAGGATTAAAATTTTCTATCATGTAGTGCACACTTGGGTATTGAATAATTACATAAATGAGGAGAAAACAGTTGGAAAAGCAGGTCTTGAACTTTATTGTTATGACAGACAAGATGTGCCATTAAAATAGGTCTCTAATTTTAAGGGAAAAAATTATAATGAGAACAACACCTTGAGCAGTGGCACTGTGCAGTAGAAACAACATTAACTTGTCATAATATGTTGCTACTGTTGGCATGATTTTCTATTGAATACCAAAATAAATATGAGCTTCAGAATACACAGTATTACTGAAGTGCTTGGAATGCAACACTTGGGGAGCACCCCTAATGTGGATTTTCTGATTCCTCCTGTTAAGATGTAAATGATTGCCAGCCTCAGTTGCAGGTCACTATTTTGGGGTTTACCCACATTCTTGTCTTACAAATGACAAATCATGCCACTGCTTTTAAAAGTGCACACTCACAAATAAATTCCTCAGAAAAGGTGAGGCTTCAGCATAAAGCCAGCTGTGATCTGAATGAATGGGGGGAAAAAAACCTAAAACCCCCAAAACTTATTAAGATGCCATTTGCTACATTTAAATTGCAGTCCCTTTCTTCTTCTTCTTCATTTCAGTCATACTCTGCTTTCTGTGAGCAGGTACTGAGTCCTGATTTTGCTGAAGAATTTTGGACATCATTAGCATCACTGACTAACTCTTTTCATACTTCCTCGCCTTTTGCCATTTTTATAGTATGGGACATTTACGATGCTTGCTATGGCACTTTCTCTGTTCAGGCTCACAAAAATCGTTCTCAGCAGCTTCCACAGAGTGAAATCTTCTGTTGCTGGTCCAACAGTGCATGTGGTGGCAGGGGAGAGAAAAGATGGCAAAAGCTGACAGGGACAAATCCTGTGCAAGCATCTCCACATGCCTGGTCCTTCCATCTCTCTGAGCATCCCCTTTATTCTAAAGATGCTCCAAAAGTACAGAGACATTTTCAGATCAAGGATGGTTCCTTGTCTGTGCCTTTTCCTTAGTGAACTGACTGGATACTGAGTTTGTGGAACTGAGGTTTAGAGTACATGGTGCAGTGACAGCTCTCAAATGAAATGCGTGTTGTGGTAGGACTTTCGCTTCTGAATAATCATTCATCACAAAGAGTGATTAAGTGTCAGAGCTCATGACTCTTTTAGAAGCTTATTACTACTATCAGTGCATATAGCAGTGAAGGAATGTTTTCTTTTTTTCTTTTCTTCTCAACTCCTAAGAGTGAAAGCAAAATTGATTTGGGAAGTAGTTCATGTATATTGATATTAAATATTAACATGAAACACTTGATTTAGAAAGCTTTGGGTATTTCCAACATTATGTTACAGTCTTTGTTACTTTTGCTACAAAGTTCACAAACAGCCTTTCCAAGTGATCCAGTCATGTAAAAAATCATTCTGCTTTTGCAGTAAGGCTAAATCTGCTTTGCTAACTTCAATGTCACATTTCAGTAAACAGACTTCTTTTTTTATTGTTTCAGCATATTATCAATTTTCATTGAGGTGAGTGTTTTTAGTATATCTCTCCAGAGTATTAATCACCATTTACAATGTATTCTATCACACAACCTGCACCAATGCAGAAAAAAATGCATAAAACCATAGAATCATAGAATGGCCTTGGCTGGAAGGGGCCTTAAAGACCATATAATTCCAACACCCTGCCATGAACAGGGACACCTTCCACTAGACCAGGTTGCTCAGAGCCTCACCCAACCATACCTTGAACACCTCTGGGGATGCAGCAGCCACAGCTTCCCTGGGCAGCCTGTGCCAGTGCCTCACCACCTTCACAGTAAAGAATTTCTTCCTAATACCTAATCCAAACTCTCTTTCGGTTGGAATCCATTCCCCCTTCTCCTGTCTCTACACGCCCTTGTAAAAAGTCCCTCTCCATCATATCAGGGAAAAGCGAGAAACATTGAACTTGCTGGAGCTGCCTCTAACAGTCCGGTTTTTTTCATTTTCTGAGGGTGAGAAGATAAAGAAGGCAGGGAAGTGATGGAGTTCATCGCTTGTTTCTCCAGCCGCGATTCCCCCAAGCCAGCGGAGCGGCGCGGGCGGTGCAGTACCGCATCCTGCCGCAGGAGGGCGACAGCCGCACTGCCCCGCCCGTTCCCAGGCTGCGAGCGCAAACCCTCTGTTCAACTTCGGAGCCAAAAACAGCCCCCAAAACCACCAAAAACCACCAAAAACCCCTCTGAGAGCGCCCCAAAGGCACCAGGAGGATTCCGCCATGCCACAGTGAAACCTCGCGGGCTTGTCCAAGCGTTAGTATGCAAGTGGAGCCCTAAGAGATTCGTGTGAATAATACCAAAAAGGTCTAAGCCTCTTAGTGCTGCAGGAGTGGAAAATCCCATTTCAGACGTTTGTGCTCATAACTAGGAAAGAGGGGAATGAAGGGTTTTGGTTTTAAGCAGCCAAAGCGCCGTCCAACTGCAAGACAAGTGGGATGTAGCACTTAAGTAATGACTGTTTCGGTGTCAAGTTAAGTCCTAAAATGTACAGAGCTTTTTAATAAATTAGTAACATCGGGGTCTGCCCCATACCTAGCAAAAAAAAAAAGAGTGAAACAAAACAAAAAAGCATTTTCTAAAGTTAATAATAATAATCTATGATAAAATGTATAGTGAAACAATTCATAATAATAAATATTCCATTAAAATAATTGTGATTCAACTTTCTTGAGGTTTTTTTGGCCATTCTTAGACCAATTTTATTTATGAAAGTAAGAATCTCTGTATTTAAAGGTGTTAAGAGCTCATGTTCTTGCAAGTTTACTCAGTACAGCTGTTGAACTCTTAATTCTTCTTCTACTGCTCTAAGGAAAATTAAATGCTGCAGATGTTATCCTTTATAATGCCATATACACAGAATCAGTTCCTTATTTGCAGGGCAAGTTATTTATTTTTTCCTACTGATCTTCAGGGCAATCATGATCATTAGGCATTGCCAGGGTTAAATAAGCATGACCTAAAGTGATCACAATGAGAAGTTATGTGAAAGAGATATTCTCATGTCAATAAGTGGAAATCTAGGAACTGCACTTGAAATATTTCAAAAAAATCCCTCCCTTCAGATGCAAACATATTAAGAATACGAATGAAAAGGCAGAAATAGACCTGAAACCAAAACATTTCCTGTCTCTGAGATATATTTGAACTAGACAGTCTACATTATTAAAGATGCTAGTGGTCACAGATAATCAATAGGTTAAACATCATAAAATAAAGGAAGCAAAACCCAAAAACCAAAACGGCAACAAGACAAAAAAAACCCAAAAAACAAAAAAACCCAACCAACCAACCAAGCAAACAAAAAAAAAAAAAAAAAAAACAAACAAAAAAAAAAATGAATACTCTTATACTCTCTGAAAGTTTTACCCATTCCAGTTCCACGTGTCTGACCCTCTTCCACTCCACAGCAACAGCCCTGAGTGAGGACATGAACCCCTGGTGTGCCCTGGCAGCATTTCTGCAGCTGCAGCCTGGACAAGCCCACCTGCCAGGAATTCCCCTAAGGACAACTGCAAGGAGCTTAAGAAGATTTGCATCCATTCATAAAAGATCACTTTGCTTAAGATGAAGCCAATGTGTAAGGCTTGCAGGAACTTGGGATGATTTTAGGGCTATTGCCTGATTTTCTGGACTCCCAAGCCCATGCAATTCCCAGTTCTTATGGGGAAGGGGGGCACTGAACACCAAGTGCCTCATTGTTGGCCCTCATGGCAAGCAGAGGAGCCACTTCAGAGCAGTCCCTGCTTTCCAGAACCATTATTGCCTGACATTGTTTCACTCCACCAAGCTTTCCTCACCTCATGAAACCTCTCCTCCTCCCATCCCACAGAAAGGGAAAAGCACGACTCGAAAACCTTCAGTGGAGAACTATTGCCAAGGATTATTTGAAACTGAAGAGCGCTCTCTGTGCCATGATAAGTGCAAAATCCAACTTCATATCTCTTATCCCGTGCTGTAAATCCACTGTTACCCTCAACCTCTCTGATGCTTCCCATGCTTTTATAATTACCCTCTCAGATTTCCACTCAAACATGGGTTTTTCCTCAAACCTGCACACAATAAAGGTCCATGAAGCCAACAGAATGCTCCTCCAACTATCCCACAACCCCATTCCAGGGTCTCCTCCAGATCAAATTTCAGGATATCTGAGCATCTAAGAAGCAGTTGTTGTTACAAGACAATACCAACATCCCACAGCCAGCTTGTCACAAGCAGAGACTTTTTAACAATGAGAAAAAGAGAAACATCATGAAATTAAACAAAGAATTGGAATGTCACCCATCTTTATTATTCTTGTGTATAGCACCAGCCTCTTAGAAAAAGGTATGGCTCAAATAGATTTTATTTAAATACTGCAAATTAGAGAGCAGGAGCAATGCCACCAGTAAAATGTGGAAATTTGTATGACACATTTTGAAAATAAAGTTTTCAACCCTAGACCTCAAGGAGTTTTTCAGAGCTGCAGGTGGGAGCTGGGAACACTTGCCTACCTTTTTCATCTTAAAAAACTCTGAACACATCTTTAAACAGGAATAATTCAGAACTTCAGAGAGTATCTGAGCTCTTCTAGTAAGGAAAAACAACAGTAAGGAAGAAAATTTTGCCCAGTTATGTTTAAAGAGAAGAGAGTGTGGCACAGTAGCCACACATAAAACCAGTTAAACCCCACTTTTATCTGTCACACCCACCAGGCATTTTTATTCTGTACTCTTTCATTTATAGTAAGTGCACTTATTACTGGTTTTCAGTCTGTTTTCTTGCTAAGACATTATGTAACAGGAATTAAGGAGCCAGAGCTCTTTGAAGCATCCTCTGCACATAAGAAGACTCATTCACCAGGTTGTTAGACACAATGAAAGAACAGATGCATGAAACCAAGAGCACAATTCTCCTCCCCAGTCATCTGTTTCATCTCTCCCACCCATTTTTTGGTTATGGTCAGCAGAGTTTAAAGAGCTTCAGCTTTGTGAATCTTTGGGGTTTTTTTGAAGACATATTTTACTACCAATGTGTACAAAAGCAGCCACCCAAGGCAGAACGGAGTTTTTATTCTGAACTGTTGTACTGGTCCTTTAACTTTTTGTGACTCATAGCTCAAGTATTTGGGAATTCCCCTCTAAATATGAGTTTGACACACTTGCATTATTGAAAGTTATTTTATTCAAAAAGTAACAAAATGCAATATTCATGCAATACCCAGGTCTATATTTAACACCACACAATTGGATTTTTTTTTTCAATAAAGCTTCTAATTAAAGACAGATTAAAAAAATCGAGAACAAGGCTGAATAGCAGAAGTAGCAGCACTGAAAGAGACAATCACAGTGTTACACATCCAAGCAAGTGAGATTTTTTTTAACTATTCAAACAGTTTTAGAGCTGTTTACCTTCTTCCCCGGACCCCCCAGTTGCATGTAAGAGTACACAGCTTCTCTCTTACCTGTGTGCTCAAGTCCCTTCTTGGTGGGCTGGCTACTCATCAGGGATCACCTGACTAAAGCCTGGAAAGAAATTAAAATATAATCAGCTGACCACCCTTGCTCACTGGCTTCCAGCTTTAATGCTCCTCTCCACAGCACTTTGTCATGTGAGGCAGGACAGAACCAGCTGTCATTGCTTCAGAAAAAAGGGAAATGGGCCCCTCTGTTTCCACCTCCTTCCTTCCTCCTCACTCACTCTTTCCTATCTGTCCCTGCCTCCGACCTCCTCCCTTTCTCATTCTTCCACTTTGCTCATTCACTGCCCGCCTGGCTGGGGTCTCCCAGGGGAAGCCGCATTCCACAACGCACAAGCATTTCCCCTGCATCCCGAGGTTTCTCAACAGGCTGCCTACACATTTGTACTGGAGGGGAAAAAAAAAAAAAAAAAAAAAAAAAAAAAAAAAAAGGAAGAAAAAAATAAATCAGAGAAAAACGGAGAAAAGGCACCACATTCCACAACCCTCAGTCAGCCCTGGCAGACTACGAGACATTTTCAGTCACACAGCACAAAATGCATTAGTCAGAGCTGAAAGACCACACACTTTGTACCACTACCATGCTAACAGAGAATGGTCTGAGCACAGCTACAGGAAAAAGGAAAGGAGGGGTTCCTATTGGTGCTTCCATTTTACATGGGGTGGTCACCTAAATGTATGAAAAATCCGCAGGAAAAGGCCCAAAGTTGGCATTCCCAGCAGGAACAATGTGGACGTGGGCAGCGGGGAAAGCTCTCCGCTCACGCAGCCCGACCCTTGCCAAAAGGACTCCCCCTCCAGCAGGATGTGTTATCCCAAAGACTGCAAGACATTATCTAAATCAGAACTTCTATCTCCCCAATGGTTTGTTCGTAGGAAATACAAGCCTAGAAAAAGTGAAAGTAATACTGCATGATTCAGATTCCCCGAAACCACATACACTTTCAGTTCAGACTTCTCTCTTCTTCGCTGCTCCTTAACAGCTCTGCAGCTTTATCCATCTATGGAGTTTTGTTTCCTCTACTTACGCAGTTTCAGCCCTCCGTGTTCGCAGGGAATCTGATCAGCAAGAAACGAGAAGGGAGCTCGGCGTAAAAAAACCCCCTCCGTTCTCATCCCAATGACCTAATCACTCATCTATCTGCTCACTGCTTCCGTCCCCCACACGCACTTATCTCTCGCTTGAAGGCATTTTAGGAGCGAGGACACGGCTTGGGAGAAAACAGCGCTTCTAAAATCACATCAGAGAGGGACAGCGCTGCGAGGAGCACGCGTTTGTGTCCACTGGGAACAGCACCACGGAGCCCCCAGCCTCAAATTCCCTGCTCCCAGCCCCGAATTCCCTGCTCCCAGCCCCGAATTCCCTGCTCTCAGCTCCAAATTCCCGGCTCTCAGCCCCGAATTCCCTGCTCCCAGCCCCGAATTCCCTGCTCCCAGCCCCAAATTCCCTGCTCCTCATGGGACTATCCCTAACACACCCTGCCAAGACCCAGGGGCTTAACCCAGAGTCAGGGAAGTGTAGGGAGGCGGGGGGAAGATGGGGAGAGCCCTCAAGCGCCTGCACTGGAATTTCTCTTCAGGAAAGTCCATGCTTTAATGAAAGACTGATACTAGATACCACAAAGAAACTTTTATTTCTCTACACACATGACTCAGATGCATTTTCTATGTGGGTTGTGTGGTTGTGTTATGTTTCATCTTAAAAAACTGTTTCAAAGAGACCTTTAAACATTAGTTTTAAGAAAAACTCGATGTGTTTATGTACAGTGAGGGTTTTTAAACTGCCTTTTATTGCACAATGCTGTATAAAGCAGAGACACTAATGTCTGTTTTCATTATAGACATAATTTTAATCTAATACTAAACACAATAATCTGTAAAAATATTTATTTTAAGTTACATCCCTAAATAGTTCCCAGAAAAGTAAACAAACCGAACCCTTCAGCAAAACAGATCCCCTTAGTTACAATATTGCTATCTGTCCTCTTTTCTCATGTTCTCGATTTTGAAAATACATTTACTCACTGTATTATTGACTTAGATGCATTAGTTTATAAAATAAATGGTAGCTGCTGCTGTGCAGTATTTCAGCAGAGGAATGCTGTCCAGAACTGCCTCAGAGACTGAACACTGTCGCCATTATAACAAAAGCATTAAAATGAATAATTCATGAGCAAAGGAAGTACCCTACCATTAAAAGGCACCGAGTATTTAATGAATTGTCCAAAAGCTACCCCTTTTACTGCCCAGTTCCTCTTACTACTTAATTATGCTACATTTTTCTAAAATGGCATCAAGTAGTAATCAGCAGAAACATGCAGATCACTTGTAGGAGACTTTCCTGAGGAGTAAGAAATAAAAGCTAAAAATTGAGCCAGAGAGAGGGGGGGGGGGAAAAAGTGTTTATGTTGGATGATGGATATATTAAGGAAATGAGACTTCAGACTTGAAGGCTTTTCCAAATTGTGCTTTTGAATCTCGAAAAGGAAGAACATTGACAAATATTCTCTGCAAAAATAAAGGCAATCAGTTCTTTGCCTTTATCTGGTACCTTCCTTTTCAGGATCCCAAGGCATCATGAAAATGCTCAGGAATTAAAAATCCCCATTACTGAGGACTTTCAGAACTTTCCTCCTGTTTATAAGGCCTCAAGAAGACTAAATTATTTTCTCCAGGTCACACAGGAAGGCTTGGAGACTGAGGCAAGAATAGAGCTTCATCTCCTGGTTACCAGTCCTGTGCCCACTGAAAAGAGCAACTTCCTTGCTTTATGCTAACAAGCATCAAAAAGTTCAACAGTCCTGCAGGTTTTAACCTAATCAAATGAACAGTGGTGCACAGGCATTTTCTGCAGGGATAGAGGAAAATTCTGAACCACTAACCCCACAATACACCAGAATTATGTGCAAACTTAAGTTTTGAATAACATAGTTAAAGGAATTTGGCCTAGAGTAGCATCTGCTTATGTTTCCTTTATCTGCTGCACGAAACACACGTAGAGTGCATGGAAAGAGATTTATTTCTAACATACACTTTCAAACTTTCCAAGATATTCAAAATTGGTACACTAACATTAATAAGCTTCTCAGATTTCATTTGAACCAACATCCAGTTCTCAAAATTGAAGAAATTGCATCTCTAAGACATTTTGCCAATGGGACAGCATTCCATCATGCCGAGCAAAAGCCATCCTAAATATCTTTACTTACATGGGTCACTTTCTAGGTGTCCTACTCTCTCACACTATTGGGAAGAACTCAAACACAATTCTTATTCCAAGGCTCTCATTGCAACAAGTTCACCAATTATGTGGCAGCAAGCCCATTAATACTGAGATACAAAAACATGGCCCCAAGGCATCGTGGATGGAACGAAAACATGAAGTGTTACATTGCAAAATCAGACACTGTCACTGGTCAACACTAATGCTCCTGGGCTTTTTATTTTAAACCAGTTGGCTTCTTTGCAGAGCATTGGTAAGCAATGCTTTGATTGTGACTTTCCAATTTCTAGGGTTTTTTTCACTTTTTAAAAAATTTCAATAGCATCTATTTGAGAGAGATGCTCTTTTGATCCTGTATTAGATGGATGACTTTCATTCTGCCAAAAAAATTTGCCCTTCAGTCAACTCAGAGCTGCTCCCACAGCAAGTCCTTACAGGAATAAGGAAATGCTCTTTAACAGCTAGAACAATCTGTACAGTTAAACATATTTTTAGTCTTCAGTCCCCAAGGAACTGTGAGTAGAACTGAACTGCAAAACAAATATTAAAAACTCCCATAATTTGTTGTTAGATATAATTAATATAGCCCAGCTCACAGCAAGCAGGTTTATTGTAACTGATAGACTATTTCAGTACAAATGACCATTAAAGGTTTGATAACTTGTAGCAGGAAGAAAGAGGAGGAAATCCCACAAAATGTTTATGATAACTCTTCCAAAGATGGAAGAAGTTGTCTCTTTAAAAATTGCACCAAAAAAACCCAAGAAACCAATTAAAGAAAGAAATGCTATGAACACTTCAAGTTTATCTCCTTCAAAATATTTATCTTGAGTCAACATTACAGGAGAAATTCTGTGTTGACATAAACCAGTATGAGTGTGTCCACCAAACCAGCAACCTCCACCAGGGCATGCAGACTACTGAGTCACTACCTAAACACAAGTGTTCCAGAGAACAAATAGCATCAAATAAATTACTTCAGAGAAAACAATGAGAAAGATCACCACTACTTCTACTTGGAAGTAGGTGGGGAAAAAAAAAAAAAAAAGGAAGAAAAGAAAACAAAAAGTCATCATGTCTGTAATCAGAGAAAATTTCCAAGTGAAAGGAACTGAATCAGCATTTTGCTAATTGGACAGGAGGGAGAGGGAATGGAAAGAGACAGGAGAGACTTGTAGAGTAGTAACAATCAGATTGGTGCGTTGTTCAGTATGAACAACTGTCTCAAAACTACATTATGGCTGCAAGCAAGAATGAATGGAATTACATATATCAGTGTAATGATAAGGTGACAATCATGTACAAAAGAAAAAATAATATGAAATCACAGGTGAAAGAAGTGTTCAGCTATTTAAGAATAACCCATCTGATCTCAGTATGCCAGAAGTGTGGTCAGATAATGTAGACAAATTTATATCTAGGAGCTTAGATATGTTTAGAGAGTTTTGATATTTGTTTTACCTCCAGTGAGTGAATTTATGTTCCACATTACCACACTGTTGTTTCCTTGTATCAGCAGTGAACTACTCACAGACCTTTCAGTGCTACAGAGGAGCAGAACTTATTACCTAAGCCTTCTAAAATAAAAAAACCCATTTTTTAGGCATTAGTATAAATAAATTTTATAAATCAAAAAACAACTTTTAGAGAACATTTTGAGGGCTAAATAAACAGATGCAGATGGAAGACTAGTGAAGGTAATTTCCACCTTCTTTATGGTAAAGAAATACCTTGAAGGAGGCATGTCAGCACATCTACAAGATCACAAAAGAGTTTAGGTTGGAAAAAACCTCTGGAGGTCATCTGGTCCAACCCCTGTGCTCAAACAGGGGCACCTACAGACCATTGCCCAGGGCCACCTTCAGAGACCTTTTGAACACCTCCAAGGACAGAGACTCTACAACCTCTCTGGGCAACCTGTGCCAGCGCTCTGCCACCCTCACAGTGAAAAAGTGATTCCTAATGTTCAGATGGAGCCTCCTGTGCCTCAGCTTGGGGCCAGTGTCTCTGTTCCTGTCACTGTGCAACGCTGAGAAGAGCCTGGCTCTGTCTGCTTTGCAATGCCCCTTCAGGTATTTGAACACGTTTATGCTCCTCCCTCAAAGCCTTCTTTTCTCCAGGCACAACAGTCCCAGCTCTCTCAGCCTTTGCTCACAGGTGAGATGCTCCAGACCTTTCATCATTTCTGTGTCCCTTCAAGGGAAGTCCCTAGTAGCTCCATCTCTCCCTTACTGGAGAGTCCAAAACAGGACCCAACACTGCAGATCATCAGGGCTGAGCAGAGAGGAAGGATCACCTCAGGATCACCCAGGGATCCTCTTCCTTCACCTGCTGGGCAGCACTCCTCCTAACACAGCCCAGGGTGCAATCAGTCCTTTTCAAGGCAAGGGCACACTGCTGGCTTCTGCTCAGCTTGGTGTCCACCAGTCCCCCTGGGCCTTTTCTGGAGAGCTGCTTTCCAGCTGGTTATCCCTGGATGGCACAGGACTGTTCCTGCCCAGGGGCAGGATTTGTGCTTACCTCTGTAGGTCCTCCAGGAAAGGAAAAGTTGCATATTTGGACTAAGGTGCACACTGCTTTCATTGACACCATTATTTCTGTACTTTCAGATACAGGCTGGGCTTCCTGAAACAGGTTTTGTTTTCCTTCCCTTCCCTCCCCTGCCTGACAAGGAATCCTTCAGCCTCACTATTCTTTTCCTTTCTCTCAAATACCAGGTATTCCCTGGAGTAAAAAAGGTAAGATTTTAGTGACAGTTCATTTCTGTTACCTTGACATTTTCTGCCTCTTCCACAGTTTTCCAGCATTTTGAGAGAGTGGGCTTAGAACAGAAAACTTAGAAAGGAAATATATGTAAAACATTTCCATAATTAAAAGTAGTAAAGTTGCTGAGGTATTTGTTTGCAGGATGTTCTCATGGTGTTTTCCAACAGAACTAAAGCAGCAAAAGCTCTCTGAATTTGATGAACTGGTAGAGTCCCACTGCAGTCTCTGAAATGTCAAACTGTCATAGGAAGGACAGCAGAAAATGTTTTCTTTTGGGGCTTCTTATCAGACAATCTATTGCCAAAGGGGTAGCTACCAAACAAACAGCTTGTCTGACACAAACACAGTAACCACAAATTCTCTTCAGATTTCACAGGTGCAATTCAGTTCTTCCAGTCCAGTTTTCTGGTGCCATCTCTCCCGTGACCTCCTGCAGCCAGCTCTCCAAACTCCAGAGGGCTCAGGATCTGCCCCAGGGCTGCACACCCCATGCAAAGGCCTGGGACTCACTGCAGCACCTCAAAGAGCACTGAACAATGATGTGTAGGCACCAAAAGCCACCCTAAGCACCCCAAATTACAACGTGACTCCTTTTCATGTTCATATTTGAATCCTTTGAGCAAGATGTGTGTCCAAGACCCTAAATCTCTTTATCACATAAATGTATACGTTGCCTGTCCCAAAGTAAGAGCAATTATGCTCAGACATAAACCAGAAACTAAATATAATTCAACAAGACACAGAGGCAAATCTAGGCCACCTTACCACAGCATAAAAAGGGAAACAAACTGGTTTGTTTCCAAAATAGGAGAGCAAGTGATTTTTCTTACAGCACAAAGTTCACTGAGAACCCCTCAGACATTGGCAGCACAAAAAAAAAAAAAAAAAAAAAAAAAAAAAAAAAAAAACAGGCAAAACAGAACAGACACTGCCTCATATTCCCAATGAAATTTCATACATTCTGTCCCACAAAAATCATCACTTTGCCAGGGCTTGGATTTTCCTCACATCTTTTCCGGTGACTTCCATATTTCCAAATCCAGTTTTATACTCTGAAATATTTACAGACCCATGATCTTTCTAATTTAGGAAAAAAAAAAAGAAAAAAAAAGGAAAAACATCTTAAAATATTTCTTCTTTGCTATTAATACACTTCTGAAAACAATTAAAAGCCTCTCCAGAACATTTCTAAGAAAAATATGAACTCAATCACTTGGCTCAGAAAGGTGCAGGGCTATTGTAGCTCTGAAGTGGCTCCTCAGGGACCAGCACCACTTTAAGAATATTGACATTTATTCAGCTTCCTTAGAGAGGCCAATAAAGCACCAATAATTACTCTCATTTCTGCTGCAGTATTTTCAGGTGCTGCAGTTTCAGGCTTTGGTGCTGACATCTTTTGTTCGATACACGATATTAATTTGGGGATTTCGCTGTGAATGGACACCTTTAAAACCCCCTTTTGGGACTCAACGGCTACAATGTGACATGCTGTGAATAATCTCACTGTGCTGGATGTAGGCACACAAACAAGAGGACTGTAACAGCTCTCTCATACCTGGACTGCTCCTGTACAAGTGAATTTTTGTCCCATGTACACAAAACCAAGAAGAATATTTATTGCATGTGTCTATAGAAACATCTGCTTAGTATTTTTCAGCATACTTGTATCTTGTTACATCATCTCAAGCAATGATTACACTCAAAATGAAGAGTCCTGCAGTGATTCCTAGTAGAAAGGAAGGAGGAAAATTTCAAGGCCTCCCATTCATTGTTATTTATATCAGCACAAACAGGACTGATGATCAGTGATCAGCAGCCTGGTCTCTGTTTTGTTCTACCAAGCTGTTTTATAGACAATTAGTGCTATAGTTAATAAGCAGTGACATTCATCAACAAGAACTGCACTTGCTTTCACTGATGATGTATCAAAAAGTTTAAGTATGCTACATAATATCAAAAAAGGTTAAGTTTGGTTTGGTTTTTTTTAAATTTTAAATAGAGAAGAAATGAGAGTTGAAGTTCTCTGGTCTCTGAGAAACTGTCATTATTTTCTTCCAGTTTAAAAAGTTTCAACAGCTTATTTCAAAAATTTATCCTGTACAAATGTGAAGTATTAATTAAAATTCAAATAGCTTACTCCCAGTTTTTATGGCTAGAAGCCTAATTCTTTTCTACAGCATGTCATTATTTAAATCAAGTCTTATTTAATTTGAGAACCATGGGAAAACAAAAGAAAGGAGGAGACCTTGGCAAACTGAATGAATGTCAGATTTCAAGGAAGAGTGGAGAGCAAGAACAGGACAGTGAGAAAGAAGAGGAGTTTTCAAGTCCTAAGGAATGTTAAATTTGCTTTTGCAAGTACTTAAATATAATGTCCATTGCACCTAAACAATAGGACTGAAAGCCGTGATTTTGAAAGAAATTATCTCAATGAGTTTCTGAATTTCTGTCTTTCAGGTTGTGAGCCAGATGGAGGCACATGTGGGCTTGCCAAGTGACCAGCTTTTTAGAACTCTTCTTAACTACTTATCTTTGGAAAACTTTATTGCTGAATTAGTATTCCCGGCTCCTTAATGCTTTTACAGAAACATTAAGGAGGTAAAAAGGCACACAGATCTGTAAAGCATTAGTGCTTCTAAAGATGTATGATGCACAAAAAGGTATCTTAAACAGTGTGAAGTTGAGCAAAAGGCAGATGGGGCCAGACTGAAGGACCCTTGAGCACCTGTAAATCCATCTTTCTTTGTGTGTGCACACATCACAATAAAAATCCTCAGTTATTATTCAAAACCTAGATTTCTTTTTTTTTTTTCTTGAACATCCCAGTCAGTGCACAAGATCATTGGCTGTTTGCTCAACAAGCAAAGGTATATTCCAGTTCACTCTGCCATTCAGCAGATGGCCACAGACTTTCCTGCCATCTCCTATTTAACTCCAGCTTTGAGACTGCAAATTTCTTCATTGGTTTATCACCACCATATGGATACTGGGAAAATGAATTCCATAATATTTGTAAGCACCACCTACCTATGAAAAAAAGGGAGAAGAACTATTTTAATTTCACACCTGGGGAATTGAGGTGTAAAGAGAGCAAGGCTTGGATGACTGTGGTCATCCAGGTTAAGCTATAGCAAAGAAAATGAGAAATGGTGCCAGGTGACCACCACAGGCTGAGCTGTACTGAAATGGTTCAGCTGCTTCCAAAGTACCCCAGCCATGCCCACAGCCAAACCCTGCCATAGATCTGGGCTGGGGGCAACCATGTCTGAGTAAGGTGTCTCCAGCCAGGAGCCAGAGACCTTCAGAACACAGCTGTCACTGACCTCACAGATGGACAGGAGGCTGTTCAGCAATGCCAACAATCAAGCAGTCAGATGCTCTGAAAATGGGATAAAGGAGTAGGGAGAACAGCTTTCCAGCAGTGGTGAGGGACTGGACTGTCTCACAGACCTCTGGGAGAGTCCCTGGGCAGCCCTCAGCTGTCCTTAAGGGAGTTGTCCTTGCTTTGCAAACCTCTCTCCTTCACAACACATCTTTCAGAATCCATAGCTGTCAAATTTTGATGTACCCCCATGCAAATTCACCTGAGCTAGTGAGTGCAAGAAGGAAGTCCTGTAGAATAAACATCATGTGAACACATAATTAGAGCCTCTAACATGGCTAAATAATCAGACCTACAGTGAGCTAAGACAGCATAGGAAAAATTAATTCCAACTTTGGATAATCTTTAGCACCTACCTTATTATTTTACTACCTTATTATGCAATGTGTTTTTATTCAGTATATTTTTTTAAACCCCAGGGAAAAAATGTAGAACAAATGCTCACAGGGAAATGGCCCAATGTGGAACAGCTGAATCCACACTACATTTGTCTCTGTCATTTGTACTAATGGAGGGAATAATTACAGCACTGAAATGCTCTCATCCATGCAAGCCACCTTTTTGACAGTGGGTCAGCTACACAAGACATCTAGGAAAAGAAAGGAAGCTCTGCTCAGAAATCTTTGGCTCTACACTGCAAGGAGCAGTGCACCTGAGTTGCACACAACTTTTGACCTATTTCCTCAGCCTTGACATTTTCTGCTCCTATACTCATCATTTTTTTCCTTCCAGGACTTCATCCACTCTAAATCTTCCAAGCACTGGCCCTCATCGTTATCCTGCTTTCCCACTGGTCCCAGCTTCTCATTTCCAGCATCTAGTCTAGTTCTCCTTTCTCTCTTACAATTTCTTTCTTAAATTCCCTGTTTTCCTGACAAAATGGCCATTCCCCATCTCCCCTGCTGACCTTATTTCCCTTGCTTCTCCCCCATCTCAGATCTTTGTTCTGGACTTGTCAGAACCCTTGTCTCAGTGTTTTTATACAGAAGAAGTCCAGTCCTGGTATAATCAGTCCCCAACAGGACTATTCCTGCCCTGCTCTGTACTCTACAGTCTGTCTTATGTGTCCACTGCAAAAAAGCCAAGAATTTGCTGGAAAAAGCTACAAAATTAACTTGAAGAGGGTCTTTGATCTCAGTTTTAATAGCCAGGGTCTGCACTGCTATGTACAGCAGGTTATTTCCATGTTTAATTCCACTTGTCAAGAGCAAAGTAAAAGGCTGTTGCCTCACCTCCAAGTCACAAATCCCTATCCACAGTACAGGCAAAACGGCACTGAAACAACACAAAACAGTCACAAACAGCTGAACATATTTCAACTGACAATTTAATTCCTCCTCCTCAACTTCAACAAATTGTGCCCAAGGCAGAGATGTGATGAACAATTGATGTGGTGTGGTGGAGTCATGCTCTGAAGGAGAGCAGGCTCTCGAGCACAGAGAAATTGTCCATTTATTCTCTTTCCATCCTTTACTCCCCAGCACGATAAATTCTCCTCCATGTCCCTGGACAAGGAATTAGGTTGACACATTAGCCATGGTCGGGTGCAGACCTTCAGCACAGTTACACAGCTCAGGAGCTGCATCTGGTTCCATCAACCACACCCCAGTGAACTGCCGTGGTGGCCTCAAAGAGCAGCTGGACAAGGCAGCATTCCAAGGCATGGATGTCAGAGTGAAGGATAAACACTGCACAGTAGCCACAGGAAACAAACAAACAAAAAAAAACCCCTCCACTTCTTACATTTTCCCTTTTCCTGGTCCTGGAGCACAGATCTGTCCTGTCCCTCCCACCAGGCTGCTCATGAAGCCACTGGTGAGCGATTCTTCCCTGTCCTTAACTCATGAGCCTTGCTTTAAAATTTCTCTCCCCTGTCCAGTCGAGGAGGGGAGTGAGAGAGTGGCTCTGGTGGCCACCTGGAATCCAGCCCGGGTCACCCCACCCCAGCCCCACCTTTCCCAGCAGAGCACTCATGGGCACCATGAGGTGGGGATGGCCCAGCCCACACCATCAGACACAGCCCTGAGCTGCACAGTGGTCCTCTACTGCCTCATTTTCAGGCTCAAACCCACAGAGGTGATCACAATGAAATCCTGCAGGACACCTACAAATGAAATCAGGATGCTTCCCAGATGATTTTTTTAGTTCAGATTTACAGCACCACTTAAAGTGGGCTTTTATAACTTATTGTAATTTTTATTGTATTTTGCAGCCACTTTATATCACATCTTTTGCAAAACTCAGTTCTTCCATATTTTTTAATGTTCTGAAAGCCTATCTTAAAAGTTTATATGAACCAAATTATTTGTGTATAATTACACTTTTATTATTTTTAAAAGAAGTCTTAATCTCCTTGACAAAAAAAAAAAAAGCAAGGTATTGTGCTGGCATTTCACTTTTAAAAATTAAAAGCTAAGGATACTTTTCTAACAAAGCTTTCACAAATTATTTCTATTTTAATTAAATCCCTCTTTGCTGGAAACTAACAAAATGCCATTAAGAGCAGAAGACAGTTATTATCTTTCAGTCATTTTCCTTTTGTATAATACATTATTACCTAAGTTTCAGTGATTCTTGCTGCGTTATCCACCTCTCCTTTAAAGAAAATACTCTGTAACCATAGCAATACTTTCCCACCCTGGTATTATTTCCCACTGGTTTGTTCTAGGCTTTTTGCACATAGCAACCACATCAATCCTTGGTCCAAGCTGTCAACTTCTTCTTGGCAACTCTTAGCAAAATTGGTAGATCTCTAAACTACCAAATATGTAGCTTTATGTTTTCAAAACAAGATCAGCACCTATCTTCTAAATAAACTGAATCTTTAAAATCCTAACTCTACTTTGTATGGTATTTCTGGTGCCACAAATCTGTGATTTTGATATTCTAGATGCTGTCTTCTAGTTCTGTCACTTCTGCAGAGCAATGCAGCAAACCCTCCTTAGGCAAGGTTGTGACATCTCACTGTAATTCATTGAACTTGCAACAAAACTTTAGGGTCCTGCTTCAAACCTGCCCCATTTTTCACTGAATTCACATAGGGGAACACCAGGTGTGCCACCTACACCTCACCAGCTGGCTTCAGGTTCACAAAGGCAGCACCACTTCTGCAAGGCCTGAGACACAAATACTTTGAATCCAACATTTAAGCACTCAGAAGTCACAGAACAGAGGGCAGATCTTGGCCATGTGCATAAATGTTTAACCAATTCCTTATATTATTTCACTACTCATCATGCAATGCCATTAAGGTTCTCAAGTCTTAGCAGACTATCAATGTACTTCTTGATCTCACTGAAGAGATCACTCTTGATCTGAACTGAAGAGAAATTATTTTTTTCCTCTACAGAAGTAAAAAGCACGAGAGAAAAAAGTGTTAAGAAAACCCACTTTAAACTAACCAAGCTCGAATTTGTTCAACACCTTTTTAACAGTATTTTAAGTTGCTGCCTAAAAAGGACAACAAAAGCACTAGTGAATTTTGAGATTTAGCTGAGTTTTGCTACTAGTTGAGTTAGTTTTCATAAACTGCATAGTGAACTGTGAACTGTGGTGAAGCAGCACAAACTATGTTTGGGAACAGCAGTAATTTAAACCATTGGTGTTTTACTGTGAATCCTCTCATCCCACTGGAGTCAACAGGGCTTTTGTCATTAACTTCTCTATCAAAATCTTACCCCCACTCATGATTTTTTCCTATGAATCACCCAGGGATATTCCCTTCATATGCTCTCTAGAGGGGGAGTTCCAGAAGTGGAACTAGATGTGCAGGACAGCTTCATTTACAAATCACCAACTGAGAGAGGTAACTTTCTTCCTTTGAAGAAAAAAAAAACCCATTTGTCTCAATCACAATAATAGAAACAACCAAAGGAAGTTGGATAGGTATTAAATTAAAATATGTGTGTCTATATATATATATGCATACATCCCCATTTATTTTTATTTATGTATATGTACAGCCTGTATTTTTTATATATATACAAACCCCTCCCATATTTTTATCTATATCTATATCTATATAAAACAGAAGGGATATATATCAAACAAAAATTCAAACATTTGTGAGAGCTAACAAAAAATAGAAATAAAAAAAGAAACTCACTAAGGCCGTATCAGCTAGCTAGGTTGGTTTGGATTTTTTTTTAAGAATCTAAAATGCTACAGAAGAAAACTATGGTAAAAAAGAATTTATAGAATAATTATCCCAGGAGGGAGAGGAAAGACTACAGATTACCCTAGTGTTTTAAATGTGCTGGGTTAAAGCACAGTCTTGTTTATATTCTAATTTATGGGTGCATCAGATATCCATACACACAAAATTCCTCTACAACCATGACCCAGCTGGGGCTACACACCAGAGAAATATACACTACCCAGATGGGCCAAAATAGTAATATAGAAACACGTTCCTGATTAAAAAAAAATTAAATCTTTACATCACTGTTGCCTGTGGTTTATTCATTTGGGCGTTTTTGTTGTTTTGTAAATTGGAGTTAGACCTTTGTGCATGCAGAAGGAGAACAAGAGCCCAGATGTGGAAATAGAAAAGAAACAAAGCTATGTCATAACTTTCCAGTAAGATCTGGACAAAAAAATATATTATGCTATTTTGGTATTTTGCTTAGAAGAGATACATAATTATGAGTAACTTACATTAAATTTACTAAGGTTTTCTTTTTAAAGAAAAGAGTGGAAATTTGAAATTAGGAGTTCCTATGATTTAGCTGTGTTCACTGAAAAAGTAGCATAAATACAGAAAACAGAAGTAATTTTGTCACCAGAGCACTTCAAAATTAAGACTTAAAACCAGCAAAGTGCCCTATCATTGTACACTAAAACAGTATTTTGTATTTTATCAGCTGTTACACTCAATTTGTAAGAGAATTTCCAGACAATCTTTCAACTGATGATCACAAATAACAACAACAACAACAAAAAAGACAACATTTTCTTTTTCCCTAAATGAAGGTGGTAACAGTTTTATTAAATTCTAATTCAAATAATGTCATTTTAACATGTTGATCAAATGCATCATGAAAACCAAACATTATTTGCTTCGTTTAGTTTTATGAGGGTACAATGGGAAATGCCATTCTCTCCAATCACAGCTTTTCTGAATGTATCCACTTCACTGGTCTCTTAACAACAAATGCAATTACATTTTACTGTAAAATAATCAAATATTCACATCCTTGCACATAACAGCTATTTTGTTTTGGATGTAAACACTTCGGTTAAATTTTCTATTATCTAAAAGATGCTATTTTCTAGAAGCCAGCATTCTCATTTAGAAAACTGTGGCATTTTCCTACTCTTGATTTGATTTACAGAGAAACCTAAAGGAAATGGAATCACTGAGAATTATTTTGAATTTCAAATTATAACTCAATCCACAATGCTAAAGAACATGTACTTTTAAAAAATCTGTTATTATTTCCTATACACTAATGAAGGATTTATGACATTTTAAATAACATTTTGCCAAGGTGCTCTTGCCCCAAGTCACAGGAAATAATTTTGAAAACCTTTTCAGGAATTAAATACAAAATGAAGTCAATATTTTTTCAATTAATTGTCAGGTTAAAACAATGTGTCTTTTAATTTAATTTCTGTTTATACTGGTTCAGATTGACATGACTTTAACAAGACTTCGGAAATCTGCTTAATGTTTTAGGTACATCTTGTGCCTCTTACATAGACAGGTCCTTGATTGCATTCCTTATTCCTTGCAAGAAGTTTACTTTTCTTGTTCTTACTTAATGTGTTTTGGAGACTTTTAATATTTATCCCTTCTCTTAAGAAGATAACTGTCCAAAATTCTACCTTCTGGAAGTTGTGAAAGTCTTAGCCTTAATGTTTTTGTGGTTTTGTTTGGTTTTGTGTTTGGGTTTTTTTACCTAGCAAATAGTGTCTTTTTTTAAATTGTAAAGTTCTCATTACAGTGACCTTCCAGACACAATTTACATATTTATCCATAAATTAAGATTAAGCATTATTTTAATGCTGGTCTACTTAAAGAATATTTGTTTTTTTCCCTTCCTGTTTCCTGAAGTCTCAGAACCCTCTTTCAGAAAACCTTCTGTAACTGGATCTCATACAGGGACATCAAATGATCCAATACCCACCAGAAAAGTAAATAAGTGTTAAAGGAATCAAAGCGGGAGTGAGGTCTGTGACAGACAGCAGATATTTAGGGAAGTTAAAGAATATCCTTTGCTTATAAATCCATCACTTCAAAGGAAACAAAAAATCATTTTTATCCCATTCTTACTGGAAAAGTGTGAAGCAAACCCACAAATTAACCAGCTTTAAATTGCAGCCCTGAATCTGAGCAGAGGAAGAGCACAGCCCTGTTTGGGACATACACATTAACCATTGTGGATGCAGTGCTCCTGTTAGAATATATTATCACACAGTATCCAAGTTTATCAATGCTGGCCTCAGTTCAAATATGCCGTTAGATGCCTTACTAAGTGCTTTACTAAACTGAGCCTTTAATGCTATTTAAAACTAACTTAATATAGAAAAGAGCTATAGATTAACTGACACATCTATTGCCTTTTTTGTTCCAATCGCTTCTGTTTAAGTGCACTGCACTCTGGGGAACATAAAAACTTGGCGGGGGGGAGGAGGGGAACCCCAGCAAGTTATGTTTGACCTGGAATTGAAAATTCAAACACCAGACCATTCCAGACCTCAGGCTGTCTGATTCTTCCAGTCTCACGTAATCTATTCAATAGTTAAGCCTCACTCCCTATTACTTCTTAATAGTGGTTGTGCCTTTTATTGAATTCCTCAGAGCAAATCATCTAAAACTGCCTTTGAATGACCACGTGGCTCCTGGAGTTGATTTGGAAATCCAGAAAACAAGACACGTACCAGTATTTGAGCAGCTGGCCACAGAATGACAGCCTCAGGCAGGAGTTCTGTGGTACAGGCAGCAATGCCAGAATCCAGCTCCCTCTCACACCACCTGATGCCTCAGCCAGGAGACCCTTCTCTGTCCTTGTGCCTTGTCAGTCACACTTTCCCACTCTTGTGACAAGGAGAGATTCAGAGATGAGATGTTCTCCGAGTACGGCGCACGCACCATTAGTGGGATGTTGGCTACTTCAAAACTGTAAATGAAGGCTGCCTGCAGAGCCCAGCAGCTCCTCTGGACAAGGGTTCAAAGCAAGGAACCCCCTCCCTCCAGGGGTTTGCAGCAAGTCCCAGAGGCTGCTGCTGCCACGAGTAAGAGGGGAGTTGCATACAGAGGCAGGTGGCAGGAACCCCTGGGAAGAGAAGATTGCCAAGGGCAAATGGCTGTTACAGCTTTGTGCAGAAAAATTCATCTCAGAAATATCTGTGAACATCTCATTACCTGCCTATCTCTAATTCATCCCATAAACACCACAGTTTTATTACAGGTGTGTTTCTCCCAGAAAACAAACAAACAAAACCAACAAACAAACAAAAACCCCAAACAAACAAAAACCACAAAACAAACAAAAAAACCCCAACAACAATAACCAAACCTCCAGTTGTTACCATTTATTTAGATTTTGCTACAGCACAAACATCCATGAAAACAGAATTAAAGTAACATGTGCAACTTTGATTTCATCATTTCCCAGTTCTGGTAGCCAAGCTTTGTCACCTTAGCAAGTTTTTAAAAGTGCATGGTGTGCATGCAAAGTTTCCTCAGACTTAGGGGAGAGAAAAAAGTAATCAAACCAGGCAAGCTTCTTTTTTTTTTCTTTTGGGTCACTTTGTTGGCAGTTGCACACCTGAGAGACAGGGTGACAGCATTAACACCCAGTGCTGTTGCTTGAGTCAACCAAGAAGCCAAAACCAGACTCTATCTTACTTTGCAATGCCCCAGGCTAGGAGAGAAAGCAGAACCCAGAAATCTTGTGTTTCAGACAGCGTTCTGGGGAGCAGCAGCATCCAAGCTTCCCGTGGTTACCCCTCATCTTCTTCCATCTTGCCCTCATTACCAGTCTGACTTAATATTTCCCTTTCCTGTGCTCGCAGCAAGTCTGGCCCTGTTTCTTGCCTGTTTTGCAGCTTCTATTGCACATGAATCAGAACTGCTTCCCACCTTCATTCACCATCTTCCTCTGCTTTGGAGCTTTGGAGGCTTGGTCTGCCTTATCCATCTATCCCATCCTCCAACTGAATCAAATGAATGGGACACGAGGCTGCACTGGAGGTAAGATGTGCTAATACACAGAAGTATCCCAAATACATTGGCATACCCAGTCCTTCTTCAGCCTCGTGTTTTTCTACCTCTCAAGAGGCATAACTGCCTTCTTTTTACCCTATTTTCTGCCCCTCTCTGCCAATCAGAAGACATTTTCACAATTCATATTCCCCAACATACAGCCTGGGGTTTGTTTTGAGGCAGAACAAAAGAAATAACTTCTTCCAAGTGGTGCACAGTGCAGTTCTGGAGTCAAGGCAATTAGGCCTAAAACTGTCTAAAGAAAATAACTTCACATCCCAACTGAAGAGAGCATATGGAACAAAATGTAATGGAAGAATGACACAGCTGAAAACAAAACAAAGACGTGCCATATTTCATAACAATGCAGATGTTGAGATATTGAAAATATTTTTAGCATGTACCAGGGAACACAAAAAAGAAAAAACCCATTGGGAATAAGAGTTCAGATCTACATTGTTCCCCTGTTTTCATGACGTTTACAATAGTATTATTCCCTCCCACCCGCCACGAATTTAAACAGCTCCAAAACAAGCTCTTCATTTTGCCAAAAAAACATCAACATGTTCATTATTTTTAAGTCTATTCTAGTGAATGTTACCTGAAGCAATCCATTCAACTCTCTGCAGCTGGTTTTCTGCCTTCAGAGACCTTAATTTTCTCTACATGGACCTCACCTTAGTCACAACCACGTTGGACCTTTCATCTCCCACTCCATTTTTAGTTTTGAGTTCTAAAAGTTTTGGGACTTAAGTCCCAGAAACTCAAAGTAACTTAACTCAAAGGGCATATATTTTATTTCAAAGTCAATTTAACACTGCAGGAGTTGCTCATGTACACTCACTCCGCTGTGTCTTATCATCCTTTTCCATTGCCCTCTCTTCTAGAAATTCAATTTTTTCTTCAGCTGGGTAACCTACACATCCTTCAGCTGCTGGGAAAGGTAATTTCTCCTTTTCTTTTGCTCATGACCTGCCCTTCTGCAGGCACACAGATAAATCCCACGATAAGAGGGAGACCCAGCACACCATGACAGAACTGCTGTGGTCCCCAGCTACATCAGGTTACCTTTAGTGTCACTCTGGACTGTCTCACCTGAACGTCCCTGCACGATGCTCTGCTGGCCATTGGTCCTTGTGCCTCCCCAGCTTCCAGCTACAAGACCAGTTCTTTGCTTGGCCATTCTGCTGCCTTTCTCCAAAGGGTGAAAAAGCACAAATGCTGGTGTGGGGGTTCTGAATTCCCCCACCCACCCAAAAAATGGTTTTACAGGGGTAGGCAACTTGATGTCACAGGGGGACAGAGAAGGGAGTCAGGGTATTCTCACTATAATTCGAATCTCCAGTTGCCAAGAACCAGCATTCATGGTGACTTCACAAACTGGACCAGCTGAGGAGCAAAAACTCCAGCCCCTCAAAGCTCCACACCCAAAAAGATGCCAAACACCAAGAGGTTACAGCTCCTTTCTCAGCCTCATGTACATCTTGTGAGATGTGCAACACCCTTCATTTGCACTGTGGGCTCTCCATATCCCAGGAGCACAAATTCCATAAGAACAACACAGCCAGTGCAAATCCTGGATGATTTCTCAAAGCTTTAGACTTTCTGAACTTACACAGTCTGAATCCTCACCTGCCCTTTGGGATGGGAATTCAATGTCCAGCAATGGGTAATTACTGCCTGGATAATTCACTCCACTCAAAAGCAGCCTCAGGTATCCCCCAGCAACAACTTGGACAAGGAAGGGACCCACACAAACTGAATTATGCTGGTGGTGACAACCCATGTGCAGCCACAGTGCTTTCAGAGGAAAATACAGAGAGTGACACCAGAGGGACTGCAGGGAAAACAGCAGCAGTTAACAGGGTGATAATTCCATGTCCAGGGTCTGCACTGGAGAAGCCTTTGGGTAAGACCACATATGGATTTCAGCAGCTGAGCAGCCCAAGTCTAGTTTATATGGGACAGGAATAGAGAGTATGTTTTGAAAAAAGTTTTCAGGCTGAAGCTCCACAGTGCTTTTCCTGGCAGCTCACCTTGTTACAGGGAACCACCACACACCAGGAATTCTTGGTGGTTGGCAAAGATGACCATTACTGAAACACACAAATGGACAAAAAAGCTCATGTGAAGGCAGCCAAACAGCTCTGTGATGATCTTCACTTGTTGCCCAAAACAGACCAATAGTTCCAACTTTATTCATGGAAAAGCCAACATTTCACTTCATTGTCAAGAAAGAAATGCTGCTTGTTCTCCCCTCCCAAATTTCTCAGGCAGCTCTGCTACAACTTTAGGGACATTGCACGGTTAAGAGTCCCCAGGACCTATTTACCTGCCACTGCCACCATCCACGACACTGAGTCAGAGGGTCACACTAGACTATTTATACAAGAGGAGCAGCTTTGGAAAGCCTGGTTTAGTCTGCCTGTCTTTAGCTACAAACTACCAGACACAGGTTTCAGAAAGATCTGCCAAGAAAGTAAAATCTAACTTGTCAGAAAGGCAGAAACAGATTGCAGAAGGGCAAGCTGGAAACAGGGGAGTTCCCAAGAGGTCTTAGAGTTTGTTGAAAAAAAAAAAAGTAATTTTTTTCTAGTTTTTCCCTATATAAGAGGAAAGTACAGTTTGACTTAATTGCAAAGCATAATGATAAACCAGCGTATGTACATGACTCATCTTCAAATAATTACAAAATGCAAGGAGATATAGAAGACACAATTTAGGACTCTTCTTACTCTTAAGACTCAAACAGTAGAATCAGATCTACAGTAGTGTTACAAGACTCAGACAACCTATATAAGCAGATTTATCCCCAGTTAGGCCTGGTATTTCCCCAGAATCCCATCTGCAGACACCAATTACACAGAGGGAAGGCAAACTCTAAGGCTAATGCAAGGCCATGCTCCTCTGAGAGCACACAAAGTTGGGGCATGTCTGAAACCTGGGACCACAGCCCGGACTGACGCCGCTCTCCTGGAGGTGCAGGATCACTGAACAAATCTCTCAACACGTGCCTGGCAGGCAGTGCTGTGGAAAAGAAGGATTAGGGCAGTCCTCAGACACCCAACAGATGCAAGCTCACCAATCTTGCTCTTTCTCTGCATGGCGAGATCAATACTAGAATGCACAGACATTGGAACTGTATGCAGAAGGTGCTAAATAGAAGTGGAGAAGAAATAGAAGAAGTCTCAGGTGATTTAAGGGATAAAACCAAAGTGTCTTCACATGAGACTTAAGGATTTAAGTCTATATGAATTATCAGCAAGGATAATATGTTTGAACAGAGGAGCAGGCTAAGTGATGGATTCTCTGTCATCCCCTTAAGTTTTTGCAAGACACTGAACACAGCAGAATCATTGCAGAATATATTTCTGTGTCCTTTGGCATGCAGGATGTTTTAAAAGACAGCATGAGGATCTTTCTGACCTTGAAAACAAAAATCTGAGGGCTGTGCTAAAGCTGAAGACAGCAATCTAAAGAAAATATTTCATGCTTTAAACAAATAATGTGTTTCTTATTTAAATAAAACCACTTTCAGACAGTAAGCATTACGAGTGGGGAAAGCACAAGCATTTACAAATGCCAAGTCAGCTTGACAGAAATTTTAAGAAATAATTTAATTTCTATGAAATATTTTCTGTTCATTCTCTAATTGAGGAAAATTCATGCGAATGTCAGTCTTGCCTCCTACCAATTATGACCAAAATATTGCCTTCTACTTCCCATCAGTGACACACCAAGTACTGGCATTTTTATTTCAAAATTTGTATGTAAGGACAAAGTTAACATATCAGTAAAAGGCTGTGGTTAGTTAGGTAAACTCCCCGTGGTAAATTTAGTTATTTCCTGATGTCACAACTTAGTAAGACAGGAAAGTCTTCTGCCAGTCTTCTCGACATAGAGCAACTCATTTCAAACCAAGAGGAGATACAAAAATCTCCCCTTTTGCAATAAAGCAATTAATCACTGCTAACTTTCTTTCCTGCCTTTGAGCCACTTTTTAAAGGAATTCCCCACATTCTTCTTCCAAATGTAGATTTTAGGTATAGTATTAAGTAAGTTATTAACATCAAATAAACAATTTCAGTCTATGTCTCACAAGGCCATGGTTCTTTGCACATCATCACATCCTTTTGTCACCCTCAATCCCCTCCCAGTAGTTGTAGAAAATGAAAACATAAAAAAAAAAAAGAAAAAAAAAAGAAAAAAAGAAAATACATTTAGAACTGTGGCAAAAAAAAAATATGTAAAGGAAGTGCAAGGTCAAGAAGTGCAAATATTAAACCCATTACATTAAAAACTGAGAAATGCAATTAAGTTAATCATTCAGGTTTCCTCAATGGGTTTCTACTTGAATTACCTGAGGTACAAGTAAATATTACAAATCTGAGTTTGGAATTTAGCTTAAAATACACAAGTTATGCCTTTGAGGCAAACTTTCTGAATGATATTAGACAGTGAATATGATGAGAAAGAGAAAATAATGAATTAAGAGAAAGCAAAAGAATACACAGCAAAAATTTGTCTGTTGTCCAGTGCCTTTCTTATTCTACAAAAAGCTGCCCGAGACCAGAGAGGCCCTTTACTTCTAAAGGTCCCAAAATCCATGCATTATGAAGCATCATGGATATCCTCAGTAGTAAACATTAACTTTTGATTTAATATAGTCTGGAACCACCCAAAGGGATGAGGAGTAAGGCCTCCAAGGTCTCAAAGCCAGCTCTGTCTCCATAGAAGTCTCATTTTTTTTCCAGAACAGGAACAGAGGGACACACTACAAGAACTGAAATTCTTGAGTTGTAATTAATTCATTAGTGACAACTTTGTAAAAGCATCACATAATATTTTAACCATGTATCAGCCTCAAAAAGCTCTTCAAGTCAGGCGAGATAAAAAGCACAGTTTTATTCATGGCAGAACAGGACAAGTTCTACAGAACTGTGATGAAAATTAATGACTATATTATGAAGCAAATAATACCAGCCACCAAATATTCGCAGCTCAACTAAATGAGAGGCACCCTGAGAAAATTCCAGCTAAGCTGTTTGGATTCTGCACTTTCCAAAAGCCACTAAAAGTGGAAACACAGCTCAAGCACTGAAATACTTGTAGGGTACATTTTGTACCAAGTGTGCACAGTTTAAGCCAACCTGTAACATAACAAAAAGGTGCAATTCCCAATCAATTATCTTATTTTTCCTTTCCAGATACACTGAGCTCCCTTGGGCAGGGAGATGCAGCTCCTCACCAATGACCATCAAACGTAGCCCTGCTGCAGCTGGAGGGGTCAGTGGACTTCTCTGGAGGGAAATTCAGAAAAAAAACCCAACTTGGAAACTCAGAATTGCCCTGGAAAACCCAATCATTTTCCACTAGCCAGGGAGGAAACACAGTCAGTGCTCCCTCTAGACTAAGGACAGCCTTTGTGAATGCCCCACCGAAGTCATCAAAGCTAATGTCCTTAAGGTAACACTCCAGCAGAAAATAATGCTGCCTAAAAGAGGGGCAGAGGGAGGGAAAGCCTTGCCTGACAAAGCAGGAGCATAATATGGATTTATCAGAGTGGGAGGAAAAGGGTGATAATGAAGAGCATTTCAGTGAGACCAGCTTGAGAGAGAGTAACATTCAGTGTTAAAAAAAAAAAAATCACAGTAAAGTACTGCCTTGGGAGAGAAAAAAGTGCTAGATCTTCAAGGTGCCATGCCAGCCACATGTCTTTACCAGCAGAGCTGGTGGAAAACCCAAGTGACTAAAAGGTAACTGCAATCAGCTTGTAAAATGAGAGAAGCTTCTTCATAAGGGTCTTAGACTAAAACAGTGTGGAGATAGCAAAAGTAAAAGAACATTTGAGATAATTAGAGCAGGCAACAAAACCATCTATGAACTTTAACAAGAAGGCAGAAGTATTTCTTTCCCCGTATAACCAAAAAAACACACAGCTGCCACTCAAGGAAAGTCCTGTGCTATTTCAGAAACATTTGGTCTAAGAGATGAAACTTTATTATCTTCAGATACACTTCTGCATAAAATACCAAATGTAAGGGTTGACGATCTATAACATTTTCAGAATAAAATATTCCCCAGTTCAAATGTGGAAAATTAGATGAACTTATTTTTAACACTTATTTTGAATACACTGAGGAATAACAGGAAAATAATCTTCAGTAAGCAAGTAGCAGTCAAAATTCAGATGTAAAACCAGAATCATGGAACAAGACATTTGACAAAATTATTTTTAAATGCACTTTTTTATTAAGACTTGTTTAGTTACTCAGCCATTGCATCTTTTGCCTGGCCTTGTGTTTGGTTCTTTATTCCCTCAACCTTTTGGTTCTTTATTCCCTAAATTTAATAAATTTTTGTCCTAACCTCTGACTGCATTAATGTAAAGAGCCTGATGGACATGAAATCTAGGCATACATTCCTCTTTTCCACTGAGAAATTTCAACTCTTGCTGCTAATTACAAAATTCTTGCTTGAGCGCCACTGCTCACTAAATTACTTAATTCTGTGCTTTTTAGAACAGCTACATATTTTTCTAAAACTTCATTTTTTACAACATACTACTCCCCTAAAACCTCACAGATAAGTTTGATTTAATTCTAACTACCTAAGAATTTTCTGTCTTCCCAGGTTCATATAATCCATGGGTTTGATCACCTCTTCACTATGTTCCAAGACATTAATTAATGAGACATAAAACACAAGGAAATTTCTGTGGGACAAAACTTTCTTCTATCTTGAATCATTAAAATGAAATAAAGCCTAAAGTAATTGTTGAACCAGTCATAAATCAGCAATCCATTTAATTAAGTAATCCACCTGGCTTCAAATTCTTATGAGTTTTCTAGGTTTTGCTGAATCAAAGGAGCTACAGCAGACTTCTTGGAAGGACTGCTATCTTCTAAGGGTTACAAAAGTCATTACAAGCACTATTTCCACTCTCCTCCATTCCCCAGCCTCAGAATTACAAAGCAACTCTATTTCAGGCTGAGATTTCTAGGTCTGTTTACAGAGGAGCGAGGTGGGGAGGGGGGGAAATGTTTCCTTTGTTAAATAAAAGATTCACAAGATACTTTTGCAAGAAATTAATTGCATAGAATTGTTTAGGCTGGAAAAACCCTTAAGGCTATCAAGTACAACCATTAACCCAGCACTGCCAATCCACCACTCAAATATGTCCCCTGTGTCTTAAATATCTGCAGGGACAGTGACTCCATCACTTCCCTGGGCAGCCTGTTCCAGTGTCTGACCACTCTTCCCATGACATTTTTTTTCTAATATCCAATCTAAACCTCCCCTGTGCACCTTGAGGCCATTTCCTCTTGTCACTGTTACCTGGGAGAAGAGACCAACCCCACCTGGCTACAACCTCCCTTTCAGGGGGTTGTAGAAAGCATTAAGGTCCCCTTGGCCTTCCTTTTCTTTGAGAGTTAAAATTAAGAAAATTAGGGTTGATGAAGAAGGATGAGGAAACATTGCCCCAGAGCAGCTGCTGAGTCTGGATGCTGCAGGTCCTTGAAATTCCACAAACCATCCAACAGAACCCTCCTGTTCAAAAGCATCTTCATCACAGTCAACAAAACCTTACACCTTTACAGATGGAAAAATTTAACAGGCAAATGCTTGCATGGGAAATCATTTGAGAAAACAGAGTTTAAAATGTTGTCAGTTCTTGGCTGGTCTCTGTAAAGGATCATATGAATGTTTATCTGGTAAGGAAACATATATTAAATTGAATAACCCTCTCAAGGCATTTGCCACACAGCACACCATCACTTAGGGTAGCCCAGCTTGCTCTGACTGAACAAGCAAAACAAAAACTTCTTTAAACTTCATAAAATCACCCAGTCTGGGTCAATGGAGATAGCACTGTTATGTCTATGTGTTTGATATGCTGTTAAATATTCATTCCAATTAGAAATTACTTGTGCATGGGGTAAAGCAACCACAGAGATTATGTTTACATATGCTAGGAAGCACCAAGATGGATCAAAATTAAAAAAACACTCCACCTATAAATCTGGTGATTAAAGGTAAAACTGCTGTGAAGCAAAGAAAAAGCAAACAGAAAAACAAAATGAGAAAAGAAGGCATATCTAAAAGTTGAAAAAGTAAATTGGCAATGCTTTCAGGGTCTGAAATTAGAGGACCTGGAATTTCTGTGCATTCTCAGGAGCCAGCAGGATGCAAGGCTGTGGGAGGTGATGTCAGAAGTGCGTCTGTGCCTCGCCACTGGGCTCAGGAGAGACCTGATAAGCAGATTTCTGGTTTGCTTTGGGCCCTGGCTTCCATTTTATCAAAGGTTTCATAAGAGTTTACAACTTTCTTTGTGAGCAACACAGACTTCATACAACCAAAATCTGAATCAAAGGCAGCATGTGACTTTCATTTTGACTTTGGAATTATTATTATTTTCATTATATAGTACACAACCTCCTCAATTATCAGGAACACTGAGAACCATCCAGATAAAAACTAACAAATACAATCAACTATTTGTAAGGCATCAGAGAATAATTATAGTGCCTGATATCCTCCCCCCAAAAAATGAAAAATACAAGTGTAGTTGATGATAAAAAGGAAAATTTAAAAAAAAGGTATGTATGCACAAGCTTTATAATACTGAAATAAACAACCTGTTTTCTCAGATGATCTTGTATTAGAAAAATATAACTGAAATAGTTTCCAAATAACTGATTCCACTCAATTAAAAAAAAAAAAAGCAGCATACAGCAGTGTCCACTTTCTAAGATAACACTGGAATAAATAATTGCTTGGGAAATATGTTATGGCTGGTGCATCCCCTTAACCACTTAAGACCACACACTACAGTTTAAAGCATGATTTTAAATAGATATGAAAGCCTAACTCTCTATGTTACTAGTGAAGTTCAGTTCCACAGTGGTAACAAATTCTTTTTAGAGAACAACCAAACCTTGCTGTTATCCTGTGCTGACCCAAATCTCCTTTAGTGTCTGACTGCCAGTGGTTCAGCTTCATTGCCTCACTATATCAATTAGTGGATAAAGAGAAAACCAAGATTTTTTCCTATAGTTTTTCTTTCCTTTAGGATAACATTCCATGTTAGACAAATAAACTCAAGAAATTACTCTAAGAAGCCTGTTTTGCTATTGTTGAACAAATGGGAAGACTGAAGACCATTCAAAGGAATCATCAAAATAACTGAGCTAATGACAGGACTGATTCTTCTCCCATTCTTGAGAGAGATGAGTGTCTTAGGTGGTAAATAATTAACCCTTTCTTTCAAACAGGCTCTACTGTCTTAATTTTGTAATTTACAAAAACTCCATATAATCTTTTTGCACAATTCTTCATTTTATTTCAGAAAAATCTCTGATTTTACGTTTTTTTTTTTTTCATTAAACAGAAGAATATTTTAGTCTCATGTTTTAATATGGCTCTCAGCTTAATAAGCAACTATGGAAAACTTTGTGGGACAATCTGAACTTTAGTAGGAAACAGACACTTCCCCATGAAACTCTTAAAAATGGGTTTAGCTGGTATTGTCTTTTCATGTATTTTTATCTTAGTACCACTGCGGAAAAAAAAAAAGTGACCTACAAAAACCTCTAGAAAAAATCAGATCTGACAGTAACATATAGAATGGGTATATTCAAAGGCCAGCCTGCTTTGTTTCCCTTGTCAGTCTGTAGCCAGTGTGGACAGACTAAACCTCCTCCAGCAGGTAATTCAGAGCAGAAACCAGCTTGGGGTGCTCCTCATCACCCACTGGGGAAGCTGAATTATTGTTCCAAGCCCAGGAACCCAAGGAGACAAATATTCCTGGGTTAGATTAACCTTTGTGTTACACTGTCCACTCCTGTGACTCCTTGTAGGGTGCAGCACGGTGTTTGTGCTGATTCTGTTGTGCTCACACCAAGATCTACCACTGGGAGTCTTCTTTGATTTCATTTATTACTGGGCTGGAAGGCTACACAATCCTGGTTTCATAACTTCTAAATACTTTGAATATTTAAATGCCATTCTCATGTCTAAGGGTCAAGTTGTTATTTATTCTGAACAAGCTATTCTCTCCAAGCTCTTACTCAGTTCAAGTCTAACAGAGCTTTAGTCCTTCTACATTTGGATAAGGAACAAGCCTAGGTGTAACCTCACCATTTTTATAGAAAAAGATTTCACCTTCCATGTTCAAAACCTGTATTTTTCATTTTATTATATCGATAAGCATTTTATCCTGAACATTCTCCAGTTTATTTTTACATATAGGTTTTAAACTCAATCCATCTGAAGGTGAACTGCAAGGGATAACAAGCGTCCAACTTACTTTGAACAAGGACAGAAGTACAGCTGAATGCTGATACTTCAGAACAAAGAATCTTAACTCCCTTGTATGGGCACTAAACTCCACATATCACACAATCATAAAGGCTGAAAAAGACCTCCAAGATCAGAGAGTCCAACCTTTGGCCAGTCATCACCATATAAACTAAACCACAGCACTAAAATGTGGTATAGTAAAGACTGGGACATTCCTCAAAGAAAATTGAACTTTTTTTTTGCTTTGGGAATTTACCAGGCAAGATCAGATGGTCCAACCTTTGGCCAGTCATCACCATATCAACTAAACCACAGCACTAAAATGTAGTAAAGACTGGGACATTCCTCAAAGAAAATTGAACTTTTTTTGCTTTGGGAAGTTACCAGGCCCAAGAAAAAAAAAAATAAATCTGTCCTTCTCAACATGTTTTCCTCACCAGTATTTCTGTTATGTATCTGGAGTGGCATTTGGTCAGCATTTTCTGTATAGGATTGCAATTTTTCTTCATTTTACGTATTAATAACCACATTCAATCAGGCCAAAGATACACCTATCCTCATATTGTGTCTTTAGAGAGCAGAGGTCTGGCAAGAGCACCAGGACAAGAAAAACAGGGGATGGACTTTGGGATCCCTCTGCAGCCTTCAGGGACTGGGCTCTGTGTTCTTCTAAGCAAGAGTTGATGCTTTTGCACTGACAGTCCATACCCAGATAATCCTGCAGTATGTGCAGTGGCTCACAGCTAAACTATGCACTGTGAAAAAAATACCACCTCTTACTTGTTCTGAATCTGTCACTTGATAATTTCATTTGATCCCCTCTGGGTCTTGTTCTACAAGAGACACTTAATGAACATTCCCTGTTCTTTTTTTTTTTTTCCCATTACACTCCTATATAGATTTTTATCATTTTCATCTTTAGCTGCTTCTTTACCAGGCTGAAGGTTCTCAATCTATTTAATTGCTCTTTATCACAACTGCCACCCATTTCTAGTTCTGTTATCTCCCCTTTTTTCCCCCTCATTCGTCCTTTAAATCCAGGGCTCAGAACAGCACCCTGAGGTCAAGATAAAAGCACAGGCAGTTTACAAACTGGCATAGCAGACTCTGCTTTGTGAGCCATTTTTCCCTAATTTTTTTTTCCACCAATCCCAAACACTTGATCAATGCTTGGATTTGTCATGATAAACTCTCCACATTGCTTCCTTCCATGCTAATAATCTCAACAATGGCAGGATTGTTCTCCTCCACATGCATTACTTCATAGCACCAGCAGCAAGCTTCAACCCCACTTACTAAGCATCACAAGCTCCCTCTTGGGCTCTTCATAATTGGTTTCATTTATGCTACTCTCATTAACTTAGAATCATTCTGTACACTCCCTTCCAGATCACCAATGCATACTGGTGTTAATCTTAGCACAGATCCATGAGTAATTCTATCCATCCCTTCTATTAAACAGGACATTTATTCATCTTTTGGCCATCAGTCTAGGACAAAAAAATTCCTCTTATGTCAGAGCAGTTTCATTTTGCTCAGCACCTTTTGTGAGTCGCTCTCACAAGACTCCCTGAAACCCCAGTGTACTGCATCAGCTAAATCACACTTACTCACAACCTCAACAGTGCCTTCAAAGAACTCCACCAGACCTGTGAGACTGTTCTGACTCTTTCCTGGTACATCAAACTGTCCATGAATGCTTTCGTTTTCTTCTCCATGGTATTTACAAGAAAACTGGCTGGTATGAATGCCAGTCAAACTTGTCCTGTTCTTTCCCACAGGTTTTCTGGAAGCCTTTGTAAAATCTGGCATCACCTTTGGCAGCCTCAGCTTCCCTGCTACTGTGAACACTGCTCTCTCATATGCCTTTGGCTACAGGTGCAATATGCTCTGAGCTCTTTTAGATCTTAGTTATCTATTGGACCATTGGCCATCCCATTTCTGATTGTTTTGAAAGAGCTTATGACAAGATTCTCTGCCTTTTACAAATCACATATCAGGCTTTAACTTGTTTTACTGTATATTTCATGTTTATTTTGCATGAATTTCACCTTTTTAAAATTTTTGAACATGTTTCTGCAGAGTATCTTTCTGTTCCCTACATCTTGCTCAACCATGCTAAATATCCCTCAAAACCTTTTTAAAGAGTCAGAGAAGCAGTTTTTAGGAAATAGGCATTTTTTCCTGAGTCTCTTCACAGTGGCCGCAAGCATTTTATTCTCCTGACAGTTCCTCTTACCAGGAACCCTGTCCATAGGAAACCTAATCAGTGTCCTACTTGATACCTTCTCTATGGCAGATGAGGACTGTCAATAACCCACTGCAGAACTAAGCCATCAATCCTTCCATTTTAAATTCCAGTCTTCAACATTTGCATAGAAACACTTCCATTTTGGTCTGTCCTTCTGTCCTCCTGTCTAAAAAGGACCTAATTTTTCCAGCAGTCCTTGACTGTCCTCTAAATGACCTTCATCAACTTCTGCCTCACATACTTCAGCCACACCTTGACCTGTGTGCCTTTCCTGCTTGCCCTCATGCAGAACATTGGGATTACACTGCAGACTGATGCTGCACAGCTCTTTATTCCTCACCTTTTATCCAGCAACTCATGTGCTGCTTCCAGCACTCTTTTGGTAGCCTTTATGTCTCCAGCACTTCTCCACCGTGAGAAGACAGCCTAGACCCCTTTTGCTATAAGCCACTTTGGCATGTGCTTGGAAGGTTTCCAAATGCTCCCTTCCAGCCCTGGTTACACTCCACAGCAGGAGATGTCTCTCCATCACCTGGAACCAACACCATGCAATGGAATTCTTAGAGCAAAAGGATACTTGGCCGTCGCCTGATACCAAGGTCTCATCTACAGGATGAGATTTTTTGGATGTAATTTCAGGGTCGTTTCTCCTTTGCAGGATTGATGTCCCACTGGATTACAGCTTCTCATGGAACCCCAGTGGCAGCCTCCCTGGAGAAAGAGGTGGGAATACCTGCCTGCAGGTTTGCTTTACACATTTGCTGATTGAGAGTATTTTCCTTACCCTTTGCATGTTGTGACTTTCACAAGAGTTCAGTTGCATTAATCTGCAATGAGCATCTTGCAGTGTCATAACTATCCCTTTGGTTTAACAGCTGCATTTATACTGTTGAGGGCAAGTAAAGGCTTGCTTTTATTTTTTTTTTTTTCCAACTGGCAATCTGATATCAACCTATGGCCTGAGAAGCCAAAGGGTCTAGGCTAAATGGCCTCAGACACACTCCTTGTGTTTTAGGCTTATTCTCATTGTATTCCATTGAAATTTTCATTTTGTGTCTTTCCCTCCAGAGACTTTGGTTCAGACTGTCCTCATCCTCCTGGAAGACACTGGTTTTCTAAAAGCCTAAAATCATTCTAGTGGCTTCCTAAAAATCCATCTTTAATACTGGACTGGTTGGTGCTTGTGAAAGTGTAAAGTATTTATTTATTTTGTGTAATGTTAATAACTTCTCTGCCTTCCATTCAGCATCTTTAAGCCATTCCTCAGGTTCCCACAAATCATTTTCAAGACAATCCTATGAAAGTAAGGAGGAGATAGAAAGTTTACTTTTTCATGTGTAACACTCTGGTATCATTAAGAGACATTTCCCATAACTGCTGGGCAATCATGCTTTATAATCTAACAGATCACAGCCACTTTATGATAGCATGAAAGGACTGATTGTGCAAGCCCTTAAACACTGCTTCCCTAAGACAGAGCACACAACCAGCCACAACTTTTAGTTCAAAACAGAAGCACAGAACTGTTTTTTTTAAGATGCAGCCTCTTCTGCACTGTTGAGGGGAGCTGTACTTACAAACACACCCTTCACCAAATCAAAGAGTATTCTACATAACCAAGACTTGCTGATTCAAAGTGGGACCTCACGCGTTTAGATTCCAGATTTAGATTTCTTACTATGAATTCTACTTTCAATTACATCAAGTCTGCTGCATTTTGTTGGCTCTGATGTACACAGCTTTCGACACAAAAGAAGTCTCGAGAGCTTCCACACATACGCTGTCACTGCTGTATTTATAGGCAAGATGCTCAAACATTTGCATTTTATTGTAAGGGGTAAATTGTGCCATACAGTACAGAAAAATTCAATACTGATTCACAAAAACAGGCCTGATTTTTCAGTTGATAGAAAATGGTTCTAGTTCCCTTTCCACCATCAAATCTAATTTAAAGTAACCCACTGTAGTGCAAATACATCAGATACTTAGTAATCTCCTGTAATGGCAGGGAAATTCATCACAAATTGCTGAATGTTATGAATCATCTTGTGAACACATAACTGCTATGCACTGAAAAAGGCGCTTTAACAAGTGATTTCATTCATTTATGTCAATACTTCATAATTAGCACAGAGAAGTGTCTGTAAATTGAACTCTTGAGCATCACACTGCTTAGTTGCCATTTTTTTTAAATATTTTCAGCACTTGATGTAATGGAAGACCCCATTAAAATTTTGTGCCAATTACAAATAACATTTTCATTTTCTCTTCTAAATGTGTTAGCACAAGCTAATGAACTCAACAACATTCAACAAAGCCATAAGCATATGCTGACCTGTACTACATAAACAGTTCATCTGTCTTTATCAGGGATATTAATGTGAGTTTCTGATGGATATTTAAACCTTGTTGCTCAATAACATATAATAATAAAAGAACTACTGGCCTATATGGAAGTTAGCGCTGATGCTCACTCAGAAGTAACAGCTGACAAGAAAAACATGACAGCCAGATGCTTAGAAGAGCTCTCTTCTGCACACCAGCCTGAAGATCTAGATTTAGCCACCTTTTCATTTGTAATTGAAGAACTCTGAAAGCTTTGCACAAGGCACACAGCATTTTGAAAGCATTATTATGTACTCAAAGCCAGAGATCAGGGTCTTACTATTCCTCAACAGAGACTCAGCTTTTCTACAGAGACCTTACAATTTCAGGGCTTGAGTGCCCAACAAAGCCATACCTGAACTATGGTTTGCTGGCAGGTACTTTAAGCACTGGGTGGAAATAATTAATAATTTCTACTTGGATTTGATAATCTCAAGATGCCAAGTGACTATAATTTGACAGCTGGTTGGTTGTACCTATGGGGTGCACAGTCTTAGCCCATTTTAACAGCAAAATAAATCATTCTCTCTGCAGCTTCCTTTGCAACTGGGCATAGCTCAAACCGTGCCCAAGGCCAGTTCCTGCAGAGGGGCTGACAGAAGGTGACTTGGTCATCATGGGAATTTGCAGTAGAACCACATTCTCTCAGGAGCAGCTGAAAGGTTTAGACAAACTGCTCTCCTAGACCAGAAAAGGAAGTGCAAGACTATAAATATATCCATGATCACAGTGATAATTCCACTTTGACGCTTCTTACCAGGGTAACTTCCCACTCATCAGTTCTAAAAACTCCTCAAGCCCTGGCTTTGAGCTTGTCTCATCCTCCATGGCTTCCCAGGAATCCAGGAATGCAGATCCATGGACTAATTTCCACAGGCTGTGCACACCAAGGTAAACATGCAGGAAAAGCTTTGCCTTACTCTAATGTTGCTAATTAATGACCAAATAATAATTATTAAAATAGTCTAGTATTTCCATGTGCTTTGAAATAGGAGACCTAATCTTCAGCTCTTATTACATACTGCTTATTTTTACTTTTATTTCTTAATTGAAAACAGGGTTGTCTTTTTTTAATTTTACAAGATTTAACCCTTAACAAGGTATATATATCTCCACTGGGCACTTATTTGAAATTACATGTAATTTTTAATTACATCTTCTCAATTCTGCAATTTTCCTCACACTTCCAATCCTTCAGTTCTCATTAAAAAACTTTACTGATAAGACATCCAAAACATCCAGACATGCAAACTTGTCTCTTGCATCTAAATTTTCTCCTTTTCAAGGATATCCAGGCGTGTAACTGCTGCTAGGTTTACAAATATAAAACCTATTTATTTAAAGGGATAACCCCCCCCCCCAACTTCAGGCTACTTAGTGTTCCAATTCTCAATAGTTACAATAAACCATAAAAAGTAGGAAAATCCCACCTCTCCTTCCATACTGCCTTCAAAGTACTTTTGCTCCTTTTAGTAGTCAAATATAGATTTTTTCCATGACATTTTGATTAGGCTCTTACTGTGAACACATTAAGTGATAATTGGTCCAAAAATACTTATTGAGCCAGGAATATCAGAATACAGTAAATACCAGGAGCACCATAGGCAGTTGTATGAATCACTTCACATACCTGTGGTTTTCCAGGTTCCTGTGCTTAGTCATGAGTACTCTCTTCATATTCTTGTACACAGAACACAATTTCTGCCAATTTTTGTTCTTGGCTTCTACACTGCCACCTGTAGTCATACAAGAGAAATTAACAATATTTTATGCTGCAAATCCTATTAGCACAATATTTCAGCTCACTTGTTTTTCTAGACAAACATTCTAAAGCATCCCCTTTTGTAAAAGGTGCATTTCAATATTCAAACCAAGTTATTTACATTTTTCTCTTTAATACATTGAAGAAAAAAGAAAAAAGAATTCCCGCCAAACAATCCCAATTAATTTTAAACCAAGAGGACATTTAAAACTCTCAGAATCTTTGCAGATTTTTATTTTATTCTTGTTGCTTGGTGGATACATTATAACCTTGACAGAGCAAGATGACTTCTGAAGTGGCAATGCAAAAACATGTGCGCCTAATTACTTGGTAAATACAAAAAACTCAATTGGATTTGTTCTTCCATCTGAAAAATGAACATAGTTTTACAGAAACATAATATCCGTGCTCAGCTTAGTTACCTTTTATAGGTTATAAGGAGATGTATGCAAATAAAAATTGCTAGTATTTGAAAGATTATCTCATAGAATTAGCAGTGATCTTGAACATTTTATGCAATGAAAACCATTACATTTATTCCAGGCTTACTGCACTTTGAGCAATATGCCACAGATCCTGCCAAATTAACAATTTACAACAAGATAGGACCTAAACACAGTGTACCCGGAGCCCTCACGTTAATCCTTCCCTGAAAATGTAAAAAAACCAGAAAATTCAGCCTTCCTAGAAAAACCAAAGCTTCCTGGTGTTCAGAACACGGGTTTCACCGAATAGCGAAGTTTCGGAGTACGAGCTCTGGGGGGAAACCTGGCTTTTGCACGCACATGCCTTCTCCTTTCTTCCAGCTAAGAATTGCTCGCCATCCCTGGAAGCGGGCGCCCGAATGCTCCCACCACGCGTCTCCCGGGAAAAACGCTCCGGAGTCAGGAGCGGGCAGAAACAAACTCGTGTCCCCGCACCACGGGAGGCTCCGGGCACCCGCACCCGGCGCTGCCCTACGGCGGCGACAGCCGCAGCCGCCACCAGAAACCTCACACTGAATAGAACAGAAACCGAAATCTAGCGCGATTTCCAAGAACAAGTTGGTCTTAGAAAAAAAAAAAAAAAAAACACCCAAACCCGAAGATGATATAATAAAGAAATAAAATTCCCAAGCGCCGGCGAGGCTGCCCACGTCCCGGCGCGCACGTCCAGGTAACCCTCTCGCCTTCCCACCAGCGCCGGCCACTCCCGGACGGGAGAGGCTCCTCCGGCCACGGGAGCCCCCCGGGACCCGGCCACCATCCCAGCCCGGCTGCGGCCGCTCAGGTGCGCCGGGCACCGCCCCGCTGCCCGCGGTCCCCGCCGCCGCCTCCCCGGCACCCCCGAGCCATCCCCCAGCCCCACGGACCCCTCGCACTCGCGCCCCCCGAGCCGCCCCCCGCCCCAACCGCACACGGGCGCCGGTGGCTCCGCCGGGACGCTGCCGGGGCAAGGGGTCACCGCTACAGCCGCGGCGGGGAGCGGGCGCTGCCCACCCACCTGCGCTGGCCGGGCCGGTGCCGCAGGATGAGGCGGCGGCTCCTCCTCGCCAGCGCGGCTCCCCCGCTCGCTCCGTGCCGCTGCCGCCGCGCAGCTCAGGGGAGCCGCGCGTCCCGGGTGCCGCCGCGCCGCCCGGGATTCCTGCGGGAGGGCGGGCGGGAGCGAGCGAGGGAGGCGGCTCATCGCTGGGCACAGCCTCCCGCTCCCCCGCCGGCTCAGCCTGCCTCTATCCCCTCCAGGCACGTTCTGCCGCACGGCGCCCGGGCGGACCCGCAGCGCGCACCTCCGGCCCCTTCCCTTTTTATCGCGGGGCCGGGGCTCCCGCCGCCGCCGCCGCCGCCGCCGTGCGGGGGGCTCGGCATCCGCGCCGCCGCCTGCGCACGGCCGGTCCGCCCCCGCCCCCGCCGCCGCGCTCGCACCGCCCGCCACCCACCTGTCCGCGCCCCGGCCCCGCCGGAGCCGCCCCCGCTCCGGCCCCGCTCACCGCAGCGGCCTCCGCCAGCGCGGGGCTCTGCGGCTCCCGCCGGAGCCGCCCGCGGGCTCGGGCTCGGGCTGGGGCTCTGCGGAGGAAGGGAGGAGGTGGCGGTGACGCTCCCGCGGTGGCCGCGCTGCTACAGCGGGGCCGCGTCCCACCTGTGCCCGCAGCCCCCGAGCTCCGGGATGTTCGCCGCCCCCGCGGCGGGGAGGCGTTTGCCAGGCGCTGGAGGAGCTCCGAGTGCCTCCCCGCTCTGCCGCCCAAACAAACGAGGAGTCTTGGCCGCTACAAATAATTTACGTGTTCAGGAACGTGCTGGAAGCCCAGTTGTTGATGGGTCTCTGACAGCTGGCGTTGAGAGATAACCTAGCAGGAGGTGGTAGGCTCTTAAAAATTTGAGTTGTGATGCTTTAAAAATTCGAGAAAAGCAGCAGGTAAATACAAAAAAAAGTGTTAGGAAAATGTCTGTGTTGTAACTAAAACTGCAGCTCAACTTGAGGTTGTGCACATGCCGTCTGAGCTCTCGCACTGGTGGAAGAACAGCTCATCCTTATGAACACTTCTCTCATTCTCTGTCTTTTGCCTGGTGTATTTGCATCTTGGAAACATATGATGTATTTAAATTCTTGAGTTTGTATCTTTTTGTTCAAATGGATGATGTTGGCATTAAAAGTGTGCCCTAGCACAACCCAGTAAAGGAGCGTTGGGAGGAGTTGAGTGCATTGATGCAGCGTCACACCAACTGATACCATTTTCAAATTTGTGTAATAAAAATATGCTACATTCATTCTTCCCACAGCAATAGATTCCACTTTGTTTAAGACAACCTTTACCTTTCCGAAATGTTTTATTCTAATCCTAATATTTTGGGACCCAAACTTTTCAAGGTAAGCCAGAAATCCATACAGTCATGTTACAAACTGTGATATCACCCTGTAGTCTAGACATATTAAGAAGTAAGCTACAAAAATAAAATAACTTTTCTTCATCTAGCCTTCTGCAGAATTAAGGCTATTTTCAGTTCCTCTTCTTACATCTCATAAGTGAGATGCCAGACTACCTGAATATTTAATGAGTAGTAAACCAGAAATCCGTAAAAGTAGCTAATATAACAGACATATTTTGATAGCAACATAGACAGGTACTTATCTGAGAAAAGTTTGTACAATTTAATTCCACTAGATTAATAAACAGCAATTTTATCTAATCATATCTGCAGCCACTCCAAATGTGAAAATATCAAAATGAAACAAAGCTTACACTAAAAAAAAAGGATAAATTAACCAAATAATGACGAGGATAAGAATTTATACAGGCATGTAGAAATTGGGGTTTTTTTGTAATCTACTCCATCCAAGAAAGCACCCCTGGTCTTTCCCTTCGAAACCTAACAACCTAGTGGCACACTGGTTTAATAATTTAGAAAACAATGTGAATATTTAAAATCATTGTGCCATAATGCTTAAAACAACAAATGCTTAAAAATGCTTAAAATGCTTAAAAAGGCATTTGTTGAACATACAGAACAAGATTTACAGCTGATATACAATAAATTTTATCTCTAGACTGTATGTTTATCCTGTTTCTTTTGAGCTTATGGTACATGAGACAAAATTGTTAAGTTTTTCAGTTTTACCTCCTCACCTAAATTTCGATTAAATGTAACTATCAATATACCAAGATTTACCAACTGCTGAATGTCATATGAAATTCCATATTTATCTACAGTAAGGTCTGCCCATGACTTTGAGGACTGTGTCTCTTCAAACACTACCTCAGCAATAGAAACCACATTGACATGCCTCCAGTGCAGAAGAATTCATTTTCCATAATGTTTTGTCAACAGGTGTCTTTCCTATAACTGTTACAAATGTATTAAATGCTAGTAGCAAGTTCTTGTCTTTTTTTGCTGAAGCATGGCCAGTGCACAGACTGTTCCCTCTGCAAAAGAAGTCATTGTTCCTTTCAGGTCTTACACAACACTGCTGTTAAATCTAGCCCATCACAGGAGAAATGCTCTCTCAATTCTTATTTTCAAACGAAAATAAGCATTTGGTCACTTAATAATGACTATTAATCAGACACAATCATACTTGCCTTGAGTGTGTGAGATGAAGAAAATTAGATCAGTCATGCACAGACCCTTTCTTTCACCTCCTCTCCTCTATACCACCCACCTCCCAAACAGCTCTGCCTTTTTTTCTTCAGCAATTCAGGCTTGGAAGAATAAATTCCATTGTAACAATGATTCAGAGACAAACTGAAAGCCAAGTGAAATATTGTTCTCCCAAATCTGACAGGAAAACTTATAGGATGGAAACACTCAGAAGATAAAATCCAGTTCTCCTATAATATGCTCCAGAGAGCATTACTTATCACTGTCCCCTCATTCCCAAAATATATACATCAACTAATGCGTTCCTGTAGTACTGAAAATTTCCAGTTTTCCAGATGATGAGCTGTGTGACTCAGTACTCCTACTGATACATCTCAATGCACCATCCATTTATTTTATGTGCTGATAAATCATCTCTCCCTTTCCTTCCACCAGAACTTACTAAGAACCCTCCTGTGTCTGCAGGTCTAATCTGCCACACCATGTCCTGCCCTGTCCATCTGAGACAAGACCAGGGGAAAGCTCTTCTACTCCAGTATTTTTCTGGTCTAGCTCCTTGTTTCAGTTGCTACCAAGTGTGCTTACAGCTCTAAGAACATGCAGGTCATAATAAAACTTTCCAGGCTGGACTGCACCCTTGTTTATTGTATAGGGAAATCTGAATAGTGGGTACAGAGATCTTTTACTTTGTGTCGGGAGTTTATAGAAACTACTTCGGAGAAAATAGGTTTTTGTTCTCAACATGCACAATCCTTTCTAAGAGTCAGTGAGGTGATGAAGCAAATTTTGATCCATTTATAATCAAAAGAATTACTTCAGTCTACTCCGAGGAAACCAAAATTTGGCATAATAAAGCCAACAGCTGGTTGAGGAAGACAGTGTGGGGTCTTTGATGTTCACAGATGAACGCAAACAATCAAAGACAGAGTTAGGATAGCACATGATGTTTCTGAGTAGTAGTAAGGAGTTAAAGCCGTTTCATAAGCCCATCTATCAAGAACCAATTTTCTTATAGGAAAACCATCCATTGCTTGTAATAGCGGCAAAAAAAAATACTCTATAAAACATTTAGCATGCAAGAATATTGTGCTAATGTGCAAAATGTAGTGCAAGAAGCTGGAAAGTTTTCCTAATTTCAGGGAGTCCTCTTGCCTCAATTTGCTATGTACACTGAACATCAGCAAGGAGCAATGAGGGTATTTTAATATCTTCAACTTCTGTCAAAGCTCTGCAACATTCCCCAATGGACATCAGAGACAAAAACAGGCAGAGCTATGGAGTAAAAAACCAGTTCTAGTTAAAACTATTAATTTAATTTTAACATCTGCTTAGGGACATTCATTAGCCAGTGAGCACTGAAATTTACACCAGAGAACTTCAGAGCTGGAGAGGAGATTAAATGCCCTGACATGGGATTCAGAAGAGCAAAGGAAATGAGCTGGCAGTGGGAAGGAATTGCTCATGGTGGTAGTGGGAGATGTGTGGCCAGACCTCTGCAAGGATAAGGAAATGTTATAATCCTGCACGCTACACCTAAGCAAACAGATCTACAAAGGCTCTGTCTCCAGCCAAGCCAGAAAATCCAGGAGGCAGCTGATCAGCTCCCCTAGAACAAGTTCTCCCTCAAAGAATCTGCTCCCTCAAAGAATTGCTTCAATCCCAATCATTGGGAATGAATAACAGTTGCCTATAACAACAAGCAATTTCCTCACGTTACATCTTTCCTCCCCTGTTAAATTATCATCCTTCTAATAATAGGACCATCAAGAGCCTTTTTCTCCTTCTTTGGAAAAGAATAGCTGAGAGTTATGTTCAGTGATAAAATGTTAACAAAACCTGGACAGCATTTTAAGGCAATAGGCTGTTCCAATTTGATGGTATTACAGTAATTCCAAACTCCTTATTTTGGAGTTACAAAATCTCCAACCATCAGGAAAAGAAAATGAGATTTTTCCTTCACATCAATTTATTCGTTACCAACTATTTCTGGTCTCTACTCAATGAATATGATAATGCCAGCAACCATCTAGCTCGAGCAAAGTAAGGCTTGAGTGCCAATTCCATGGAAACACAATCATTTAATGAAACTCTCCTACTTCATCTACTGTGCTTCAAAGTATTTCCCTTGCCATCTCTGTAACAGGTTCATGATCAGTGCTGCTTCTTAACTAAACACATGTAGTAGAATCTTATTTCTTAGGATGGTCTTCACCACAGGTCTGCCCAAACCCTTGCTATGTTCTTCCCCAAATGGATTTCAGTAGATCTTGTTGCTTTTTTCCCCTTTTTTATTCTTCTTTCCCCTAAAGAATACATTGGTTTGCTGAAACCCTCTTCAAGGAGAGGCCAAAAGCAATACAGTTGACATTTAGATTCCAATACAGGTTAAAAAAACCTGTTTTTCATCTAAACCAGAAGAGCTCTGTTCCAACAGACTGGGAAATCATTACAAATTTTTATCTGCTTTTAAATGGATTGTAGCCAATATGGGCCTACAAATTAGATGCCCATGACCACATAACTCCCTGGGAAATTTATCCCTTTTTGTCTACATCAACCACTGAAGCCATTCATTAATCTGTTTTCTAATGCAACCATTTCCCTGGACCAAACCTATTTAGAAACACCACTGGTTATTAAAAGCATTTGCAATAAAACTGACATGCATTTCTAAGAACTGCTGCGTAAATCAATATAATTTCTTAATTGGTTAACCAAATAGCTGCCATGCTAATGAGTCAGACAGAATCACAGAGAATCACACAGAATCACTGGGTTGGGATGAGACCTTCAAGATCATCAAGTCCAATCCAGCCCTAACACCTCAACTAGCAGAGTAACTGCAATTCCCTGTAAGCATCTTTCAGCCTGATTACACTTCTTCAACCACTACACAGCTGCACAGGAGGAAAAATTCCAGTGCCCCTTTTTCTGCTCTCTACAGTCATTTCAGCTCATAACACTGCAACACATGGACTGTTCATTTTCCAGTAGTTTGGATCTCTTTAGAATATATTCTTAATATTTATTTGTAAGGGCTCTATCTCTAACTACCCATGCAATATATACATTTCTAAAGTGAGGGGTTTATAACAGCAATAAATAGGATAATCAGATGACTGACTGCCTAGGGAAGAATTGTAGAACATCTTGGGAGAAAGCACTAGAGAAATCACAAATTTTATATATGCAAGTGCCAAACTTAATTATGGGTCAATTTGATGTAAATAAACTCCAAGACCTTTCCATGATAATACTCTGAAGTCACAGGTTGTGAAATTGAGTTAACTCCAATGCAGTGTTATCACTTGTGTGAGTACTAAACACTTACTGAAGAGACACCTTTCAAGATATGAGTATCTGATGCTCCTAAATGATAAGAATAAATATAAAACATTGAGCTAGACAATCTAATAGAACTCTTGCAGCTGGGGCTGCATTTCAAATGATGAAATACTGTATCCTCAACGGCAATTGTTTCAGTTAGTGGAAACAGTTTTGCCAAAAAGAAAAGGCACTGATACAGCTTTCTATAGTTTCCTACTGGGTAATTTGCCACTGTTTGAGGCAACACAATATATATCTGAATTGTCTTTTCCCCTCTGTCAATTCAACCTCATTTACTGGGTTTTAAGTTTTAATGTAGCCCATTCAAGAAGGAAGAGTCAGCCACGAAGTTCAGATTGTGACTTGGGTCACAGTTTCCCTAGAATCTGCTGAATTAAGTACCTTTGGTTTAGGATTCTCTTTAGATTTCCTTTCTCCTATTCACAGTCAGGACAGGGCACAGAGGGAGGTGATATCTCCTGTTATGCTTCTGATCAGGTCGAGCCAGGGTTGCATTCCAATTCCCTGATTACTTTGAGAGCTGCATCCGTGAAGAAAATTGACAGAGCTATGGAAAATTGTATAGCAATGCTACCTAAACAGAAGCTGGACTTCAGATTTAAGAGGAGTGGCCCTTTGCCAATCATGGATTTTTTCCTTTACTTCTCCATGCTGAAGGGGTGCATCTCAAATCTCTTAATACAGAGGTTATTCTTCATGTGAGTAATTTCTTCCCTAGGTCTAATACAGGGTTGGAATTACTTTCCTACCTACATTTAATCATGGGCTCATATGCCCCAATTTACTTCACAGGTGCACAAAAATATCAGGATGAATAAAATTCCCTACACATGGTTCAGCATCTTTTTTCAACACTTCCACATGCTGAGTTTTCATTTGTTGTTAGCAATGACTGATTTTTAAGCATGCTACAGTGTGAGGTGGAACATTTTATTGCCAATTATAAGATGAATGAATGATTCCTCAAAGCAGGCTGGCAAAGTTAGGAGGCACTAACTAATAACCTTTTCATGAAATAAAAAAATGAATCCACAAAAAAAAAAAAAAAAAAAAAAAAAAAACCCAAAAAAACCCAAAAAAACAAAACAAAAACAAACAAACAAACAAACAAAAAAAAAGTCCAGCAAAAAACCCCCAAACAAACAAACTCAAAAAAGCTCCCACCAAAAAACCCCAAACAAAGCACAACAACAAATAACCTGAAAAGAAACAAAACAAAACCAAAACAGGAAGAGCAAGAACTTGCAATTGCTCTTGCAAATTGCAAGTCTTAATAATAAAATCTTCAGGCTCTGTCCCTCTCCTGAGATTAATTTTCGTAAAGGTTAAATCAATACCATCAAGGGAAAAAAATAAAAGCCAGACAAAGAATGCCATCACCATTTCTGTTCCTCAGAGTTGCTGTGGATCATTTATTTATTGTCCCAAGCAGTGAAGGAGAAGTGAGATTGTGGATGCCATGGGAATGTCTGGGGGTCTGTTCTGTTCCCTTGACACAAAAGGAAGCCATTCCCCAAAGCCCCTGAGATATTCCTGCAGTGAACTTTATTAATAGCAACTAATAATGCACAAAGATGACCTGGTAAGGGATATGTACAAAGGAACTTAATTTCATCAGAATAAAGGATCACAACCACCCTTTTTGGTTTTATACTCCATGAGACAGTTCAGGATCCGATGTCATGAGCCTGCTGCCATGCAAGGCCTTTAGAAAATGTTGGAAATTCAGCATTTACTCATAAGAATTTCCTGAGAGAATCTTTTCTGTGGTCAAAACTCTCTGTTTTCCCAGAGTCACGGAGTGGCTGGGTTTGGAAGGGACATCTGGAGCCACATTGCTGCTTAGCTCCATCCTATGGATTATTTAAAAAAAAATCTTGGACATGAGAGAAAATGTTATATTTACACTTAACAGATAAGAAGATTATGAAAAGCACTAACAACTTCAGCACAGGGAATTTTCAGGGAAATTAATGACTAGCCAAGGTTAATGGCCCTCAGCTTCACATTGGCCCATCAACTCTCCCAGTCAGTCATTAATTCCCAGGAAATGCCTTGTGCCTTGATTGTTATTGCTTTAATACATTAAATTCAACTTAAAGGCTTGACTTAATGTTTAGCCAGTATAAAGTAAAATACAAGGAAATGCTCCCACTGGACATACTCACTGTCAAATATATTTTTGTTTACCTTTTACTCTGTAGGCATTTAAATAAAGGAATTGAATACTCATTGACCAATTTGCTTTGGTTTTACTACTCACAGTAGTACTCAAGAAATCCTCCAATCTTCTTTGTCATTTATTTTATATTTCATTAAGGATACCTTATCTGAGAACAAATTTGATTGAATGTGCCAAATACAAATTATTGCATTTAACAATAAGATGAAGAAATTAAAATTTGATCAGAAGTAGTTCTGTTGTAGCTCATTAGTGCCATACTAATGAAAAAAACTTGCAGGAAAAAGAAAGACACTATGGCTACTTACAATCTCCAGCAGAAAGTGAAAAATCAATTACTATTTTGGCCCCAAACCAATTGAAAGGTGGAAATGTGCTGGTGCCAGTTTTCCTTGTGAAATTTCTGCCATCATGACCTCCACCTCAGGGAAAAATGCTGTGGACAGGATGGTGCCAGTTGTCCTTGTGAAATTTCTGCCACTATGACCTTCCCCACAGGGAAAAATGCTGTGGACAGGAATTTTTTCTGCCATGTTCTGATAAACCTGAGTTGGATTTAAATTTTTTTAAAAAGTCAAACCAAAAAAGTCCCACCACCTGGATTTACTATGAATTCTGGTCTAAAAGCATGGCTCCCAGCAATACTGAAAATGTCCTGTTTTTTTTCTTGAGTCATTTTATATGTTACTCATCACATATGCTTGGCTACATATTTAAACACAGACAGTTCATTTTCCTTCAGCACATGAAGAAAAAACTACTTTCTTCGACATCACACTCAGACTGTCAGTGTTTCTATTTCATTCACTGAATAATGTACTTCTTGCCATTGTGGAAAATAGTTGCACATGGGCTAAAAAAGCCTGTTCCTGAAACTTGCTTTAGCATTTCACTGCCAAACCTCGTTTCTGGTGCCGCTCCGTTAGAGCTAACAGAGTTATGATGGAGATAAAGCTGACATTGTAATGTGCCTGTGTACTAAGGTGAGGTTTGATTTGATGTGCACGTAAAAGCACATCAGAATCACCACTGGATTCCTGTATTAAGTTTTCAGGACTCTGGGAAATGTCATGCAGTCACTGTCATGCATTGCTGAAGACAGTATTCACTTAAAAGTCCTTGGGATGTGAGATGATGCTAAGTCAGGCTAAAATATGAGACAAAAGCTGCTTATAAAGGGATTCAGGCTACTTAGTCTCTATTTTGACTGATACTTGCTGGATGAGTGACATTGTGTAAGTCACCTTATCTCTGCATCAGTTTTGCCAGACTTAAAAATGAGAATGCTCATAAAGTAAAAGAAAAAGAAATGTTATTGTCACTTTTAATTTGATACTCCACACTAGCAAGCCTGCCAATGCAATGCTTGTAGTGTAATTCTGGGCGTCAATCAATTCTCGCTTCCCTGGGATCAGAGGCTGGGATAATGCAGGAATTGGAAGCACAGGGTGGAGATATCCATGGTCATGTCATGGTTCCACTGTTCATCTGTGGTCAGCTTTGGGCTGGAGTGAAGAGACCAGCCAGAACCACAGGGGTTCATGCTGGGCATCTCTTCACCCCACAATCTGGATTGGTGACCTTGCACAATAAGGAGCTGTCTGCAATGATAATGTGGTTAAATCTCCCAAAAGGCCCAACCCAGTCCTGGTGAAATGCACACAAAATCTAGGCAGTCTGTTCTCATCCCACCCCTGCAGAAGGGGAACTACAAAAGAAAAGCTTCAGAGAAAGAAGAGTGTCAGACATCCTAAATGAAGAGGTTTTGCAGCCCCCTGAGACCTCTGTACAGCTCTGCCTGCAGATTTGGGAAGATCCATCCATCCTCTGGCTCCTGTGAGCATGACACCTTCATAACTGCATTTAGAGCACTTAGACTGGGTGTGAGTCAGGGAGTAACTTCAGAGATGATGCACGAATGAGAGGCACCCTACAAAAATCTGTGTTCGAGGTTGAACTATCTCCCAGACAGGACAGAACTATTCCAAATTTTCCATTCTTGAAACCAGAGTTTCTTGCCTTCTCCTGATGAAACCTTTGAGGTGTATTGGGTAATCCTCCTGGGCATTGGCACTGCTGGTGTCAGCTTTACAAAACTGCCAGCTCTGCTTTGAATGTGCCACCTTCCCCTCTCTCAGCTGGCTGCTCTTCCCCCTCCTTCAGTATCACCCTTGTCGCTGGTGCCTTGCTTGACCAGGGGACGTTGTCATGGAAATACCAAGGTGGAACTGGGGAGGGGCAGTGGCTCAGGGCAAAAAAGAGACAAAAATTCCTGGCTGTGTGTCTGTCACACCCTTGCTCCCCTCAGCAGATGCAGCAGGTCCTGTCCCAGAGCCAGAAGCCTCACAGGGCTCTGAAGCAGGACAGGGCCCTGGTGTGGCACATGTGCAACAAGATGTGGAAGCCAAGAAAGTTTGGGAATAGAGTACAGGAGAGGAAGGGTGAGAAAGCTTCCAGTGAGTGCGGGGCAGAAGCTGGCAACAGGAGGACATGGGTTTCACTTGAAGATATGCAGTGAGTGCAAGCAGCCATCACAGCTCTCAGCACATGAAATTGTTGAAATTGGCTTGCAGTGGGAAAAAGTGGGGCTGTACTGGGAACTAAACCATCATTTCCAGCCTGTTTGGGGATGGGAGCAACCTTCCAGACACTGGGTGAACGGGAGACCAGCACAGGGAGCCATGCCCAGCTCTTCAGAGAGCCTGGAGCCGGGGCGCTCTGTGTGGTTGTAAACTGATGCCATCCCTCTCGGTGGGGTGCTCAGCCTGAGGGCTAATGATGGTAATTGAAATGTCGACCTTAACAGTTTAATTGCATAGCAAACAAATATCATTCAGCTCCACAGCATTTTTACATTTATCAAAAGAAATTGCTTTAGCTACCGTTGTAGATAAATGCAGAGTCAACCAAGTGCTAGAACTGCTCCAGATCTTCACCTCAAGACCATATCTGAATCAAGGTGTTGCTTAGTTTGTGTTAAAAAAACCCTCCATTTTCCTATAGATACCACTAATATAAACATTTCATGGCTGCTTGAATTGCTTGGTCTCCCCTCAGCCAGCTGCAGAAGTATCTGCATTTAAAATGTTTTCAACAATTGGTCATTTTTTATTAAAATATTATATAAGAAATTTTAATAATTTATCATAAAATAATTTACTTTATAATAATGTCTACAATATATTGAAATTTTCCTCAGTACAAATAATGGTGTCAAAACAGAAACTGAAACACAGAGGGACTCTGAGGTAAGTTGCATTGAATCTAATAAAAGCTAATGACAATAATAAACAAACAGCACAGCTACTCTCTGAAGGCACTGGATTGTGTAAAGAACAATGAAAAAAAAACATGTATGAGGGCCTCTCTCATAATTTGTCAGGTTCTCTTAATATCAGCATGGCCAGTGTGTTGCCAGGTTTTTCAAACAATACTACTGTGCCTAATTAAAGCACGGTCCTGGCTGATCCAAAACTATTTCTCAGATTATTTCTGAGAAAACTGTTTCTGAGATTACTTCTCAGGAGCCACAGGGCACCATGACCACTCAATCTCTGCCCATGGCAGGGAGGCTGGAACTGGAGGATCTTTAAGGTCCTTTCCAACCCACATCATTCTGTGATTTTTTTCCTGCTTTGTGGGAGCAAACTCCATGCCAGAGGTGTGAAACAATTCCAGGGCTTGTGGTGCACCACCAGTTTTGAAGCCAGGCCACTGTGATGCTTCCAAGGGTCTCATCTTCAGCATCTCACCTGGGGCTACCTCCCCGTATCCCTCTTATCCCAACAGCTGTGATGGGAGCTGATGGGCTGCAGGTGGGACTGGCTTCTCTTCTGTCTTCCTTTTAGCTCAGGAAGGATATCAGCAGCATGTGAGTCCTTTTTGCAAACATTTTACTAATACAATTTAAAAACAACTACCACAACCTACTCATCTCTCCACCCTTCAGCAACACACCATCAGACATTTTTCACACACTCCCTCTCTTTTCATCCAGTCTAAGTTTTTCCAAAAGATCAAAAGCTGCTAAGACTGCTGGCCAAGTCATATTTTCCTCTTGTCAGCTAGTACTATTTTCTTAGCAGACACATAGAATCATAGCTGCCCCTTTTTTGTTTGTTTGTTTGTTTTTTTTTTTTTTTTTTTTGTTTTTTTTTTTTTTGTTTTTGGGTTTTGTTTGTTTGTTTGTTTGTTTCAAATGAAACTTTGCTAAACACGGGCTGAAATTGCAAATAACTTGCTGGAAAGCTATAGCAAAAGAGCATTCTGGCAGTACAATTATTTCTAGCCAATTACACTCTCTCTCTCTGTCTCTCTCATCATTGCCACTGCTCTTTAAGCAAGCTGCCTGTTAACATTTGAGAAGGAGCTCACAGAGGCCTTGATGTGGTTTCATGTGCTCCTTGCCTTCTAAGGACTCTACGTGCAGGTTTGTTCCATGCATCTCTCCTTAGGCTGGGTCACGCAACACCAGGGTATTGCACAGCTCACCCAGTAGCCTAACACACATTTTTATGTAGTTTTGAATTATGGTTTTTAGCCTGCAGCCCATTACTGTCTGCCCACCTTTCTTAATATTAGCAATCAACCAACATCTAGGCAAGGAGTTTCTGAGGAGGTCAATACAGCACAGTTGAAATCTACCTTGACAGATCATCCTGAACAGAGACTTTGTCTTCTAGGATCCATTAAATGAAGAAAAAAGAATTATAACATGTGCTCTTTCTAGGTGTCCAATACTCTATTTGGCTGGTTTATTTGGCCTTCTGAGCTTCTCCTCTGTACCACAGCTCTTTCTGAGGCTTCCTCACTCTGTGCTGCACTTTGGCAACATCCAGGTTGGAAAGGGAAGCTCAGCCCACGGAGGCTGTGCATGGGGAGCCCACCTCCCTGGTGAAATTCAGTTCCATCCACAACCTCTTTTCATATGCTCATATTTATACAAAGGCAGCCTTCATGCTCTTGACTCTATTCAATCTTCCACATTTCCCCTCCAAACAGCTCAGCTCCTTTTTATTCAAATCCTCCCCAGATTCACTTCCATTGTGCATTGTAGATGCAGTCCCTTGGCGTAATGAACTCCCTCACAGCTGTAGCAACTATTGTTGAATTGTCAGTTCTATTTAAAATGTCAGGATTAACTGTTACCCAGCTGGTCATCTGAGCAGGAAGAACATGGGCTCATATGCTGCTGCCTGGTACATGGGAGACGTGAGAGATTTCTGCAGGGAAGCACCTCAGCTTGGTAGGTTAAGAGTGCAAAACTCTGGTCTCTTTCTTCCCTAATTAAATGCCACCTCTGCCCTACAAATATCTAAAAGAGAAAACACAAAATTGAGTCTAATTATAATTTTCCATTAATAAGTCAAGGTGTTTTGTACAGAATAAAAAAGTTCATGCTTCAGTGCTAGAAATAGTTTGTTAATCAAAAATAAAGTGGCTGAGGCTCTCGAGCCTCAGGATCTGTGCCTTTTCAAAACAAATATTGCAGTTTCACAATACTTGCAACACAGCCTGATCAATGCTAGCACGCAGCTTCACGGATGGATCACTGGTGCTGGAACTGCTCTCCATGGAAATTTTGATCCAGTTCTACTCAAAGTCCATGAAATGCATAGAGAATTAGAATTTTTAAACTGAATATTTCTGAAGCACAGACTTCTGGTTTGGATCCATAGTCAACCCAGAAAGAACATACTTGCTTGAAATGGATTGATTGATTTGACATAAGGTGTTACAGACCCCCTGTATAAGTAAGTTCTACAAATCCTATCATTTTATCCACTGTCAGTATAACATTTCCTCTCCTCTTGATCACAAGAGATCATGGCTTTGAGACATTTGTCTCAATTAGTTTGCTTGCCAGTTTAAACACTTGTCCCAATTTAAGATAATTATGTATCATTTAAAAATAAATTCACATAAAAAGGTCTCATTAGAATTGTTTGCAATCAATTTAAATACTTAGCCAAAGTTATTATAACATTTTAGACTGATGGTACTGATGAGATGAGATCAATTTATCATTTCTTGATCATGGTTAAAACATAGGTAAAATAACAAGAAATTGCAATCCAACCTTGAAAGCATAAAATTGTATTTTTACAAATTGGACTGGAGGGGAGTGCTGGGATTTGACTGTCTGAATTTGTTTCTGGGAAAAACATCAGCCAGAAACCATAGCTGGAAACTCAGATGTTGCTTGCTTTCGCTTATTTTATGGAACACAAGAACACAGAACAGAGATTAGCTTGATATGAATGTGGGAGAGTCTTAAAGTCAAGAAGCCTCCTGAACTTCCACTGAAAACATTATTTATGATCCTCTGGGAAGAGCAGCACCAGGTTACATTCGGCAAACTGTCCAGTGAGAAATGTTGGGCTCAAACACCTCTGCAAATTACTGGAGACAATTTTTATGTTTTGTAGGGCCAGGAAGCTTTTGCTGATACATTGCCTTTGTGAAAGAATATAAATATTAGACTAAAAATAAAACCAAAGACTGAAATGAAAGTTTCATTTTTTTATACTTAAATGGAAATATAATTTCTTTGTGCATCCCTAAATGCATTCTGTTCGAACTGGCCTGAGAAGTGACACAGAGTAGATTGCTAAAATATCTATTTTCATATATGCATATAAAATAGAAATTCTATTTAGTCTTCCCCTGTTTGTAAGAGTTTACAGGCTAAATGGGAGCTGTAACTTTTAAGTAAGTGCTCCTTTTGTTGTCCTTCCAATGTCATGTTCTGCTGGCTAGGAAGGAACGCCCTTCACAATGACGTTGGGGTGCAGCAAATTCCATCATTTTTATACAATATTGGAAGAGTACTGAGTGCCCTGCATTTTAGGGTACCAAAATGTCCTCTAAAAGAACTTTTCCAGATGTTTGTTTCTCTTAAAACTTCTTGTTTTCAAAATGTAGATTTCCAAATTTGCTCTTGGATGCCTTTTTTTTTTTGTTTTAAGGAGAGTAAAAGTTGTCATATATTCTCATTATCAGGTGTGGGAAAGTTCTGGTAAATCTTGTCAGCAAGGTACATTTAAATTATAACTGATGCTAATTTCCTACCTCTTTGGAACACCAGGAAAACATTGAAATTGACACTGATTTTTTTTCTATTACTTCATTTCCTGATTCATCCAGTGACCTTTCAGACCAAGAGCAGGTCCCCTAATACCCAAAAGTATAAAATTCCCCCAGTTTTGTACCTGGGTATTAATTTTGATTCACAACTTCTCTCTTCTCTAGTCTTCTGGACAAAGAGGATTAAATTCTCTTTCCATTTCATCCAATTGCAAAACACCTGCCAAGGTCAACAGGGCCAGAATTTCACCAAGAAATTTCATTCCACGCTAACTGTGAGCTCCTGATGGTGATGGCACGTCCCCA